>NW_028251738.1:0-399328 GCF_964263255.1 Lissotriton vulgaris | reverse complement strand
CGCCGCCATCCTCAGACAGCATGGTCTCAGCATAGTACCCTACGCCAACGACACCCAGCTCATCCTCTCCCTCACGAAGGAAACCAACACCACCAGACTCAGCTTCCAGGAAGGAATGAAAGAGGTCACATCCTGAATGACCAGCAGCTGTCTGAAGCTCAGCTTGGAGAAGACTGAAGTCCTTGTCCTCGGGCACACCTCCTCAGCATGGGACAACACCTCGTGGCACACCGCCCTCGGCAACCTCCCATTCCCATGGACCACGCCCGGAACCTCTGCATCATACTCGACTCTTCCTTCACCTTGACCCGACAGATCAACGCCATTGCCTCCACCTGCTTCAACACCCTCTGCATCCTTCATAAGACCTTCAAATGGACCCCCCGAATCCAGAAATACAGTCACCCATGTATTCATAATAAGCAGACTGGACTACGGAAATGCCCTCTACGCCGGAATCAACACATCCCTGCTATGCTAACTCCAGACCATCCAGAACACTGCGGCCAGACTTGTCCTCGGCTTCCCACGACACAAACACATCACCCAACACCTGCCAGACCTCCACTGGCTCCCCATCGAGCAGAGAGCAAGCTTCAGGCTACTCACCCACCCATGCCTACAAATCCCTCCACAACATCGGACCCAAATACCTCAAAAAAAGAGTCTCCTTCCACATACCCAAGAGAAACCTCCGTTCCGCCGACCTCACTGAAACCCCGCGCTTGCGCAGAGCCAGAGCGGGTGGAAGAGCCTTCTTCTACATCACGGCAAAGACCTGGAACGAGCTCCTGATCAACATCAGACGCTCCTCCACTCAGCACACCTTCAGGAAGAGCCTCAAGACCTGGCTCTTTGGCTTACTTGGAGCTGCCAGGGTAAAGACAGGTGCCACTATATCGGTCCCATTTCATATCGAGCAGGGTACTCCACAGTGCTACCCCCTATCACCGATTATCTTTGCACTAGCCATGGAGTCCCTGCCATATGCACTCCGTGCCATGGCCCCAGACTGGGGTATCCAGGTCAGGGACATGTGGCACAGAGTCTTCCTCTATGCGGATGATGCCCTAGTGCACTTTCAAGATGAAGTGGACATCATATCACGCCTCATCGATCTCCAACTCCTCTTTGGGGAGGCATCTGGGCTCAGAGTAAACTGGGACAAATCTCAGTTTCTAGCCCTGACAGTGACTACAGGTGAACAAAGAAGGTGTTTCTCCAACATCCCCTACCCTGGAGTTGTGACATCATTAAATACTTGTGGATGTGAGTGTATCCCTCAGATAAAGATCTGATAGATGGCAACATAGAAAAAGGCACTAACAGATATATGGATTTCTATGCCATTTGGATTGTTCTCCCGCTCTCTCCTATGGGCCGTATAGCCATTTTCAAGATGTTGGTGTTTCCGAGACTGCTATACGTCTTCCCTGCCATACATGCCCTGTTGACCAAGGTTTTTTTTGTGGAACTTGGTTCACTTTTGGTCACATTTATTTGGGGTGAAGTGAGACACTGGGTGGCGATCTCTAAACTGCATGCCCTTTAGCTCGAGGGTGGACTAGGGGCAGTGACTGGTATGTTGGCTGGCTGGTTCAGCTGTTTAAGGGTGTGATGCCTGGTAGCACTTCGCTCTATCAGTGACAGGAGGTAACCAATGGACAGAGGCGGGCCTCACTACCAGGGGAACTTATTCAATGACAATTGTGGATCTAAATAACATCCTAGACCCTACCCAACATGGCTTTAGGTCATGTCATTCTACGGAATCTGCCCTAATAATGGCTACCGAGGAAATCCGCAAGACCATGGACAAAGGTGGCAGAGCTGTCCTAATACTGCTGGATTTGACGGCAGCTTTTGATACCGTTAACCATGGGGTCCTACTAGAAAGGCTCAAAGCTGTAGGCATTACAGATACTGCCTTAACCTTACTGAGATCCTTTTTAGGAGCCAGAGTACAACAAATCCACTGGGATGGAATTCAATCTGGGGTTTTTTTTCTCCCGTGCGGAGTTCCCCAGGGATCGGTGCTCTCCCCTACCCTGTTTAACCTGTACGTGACACCACTGGCCAAACTTATAAAAGCTCATGGCCTGCAATTGGTGTCTTACGCTGACGACACTCAGTTAGTGGTGTCACTTACCCAGATGATAGAAGTCACAGCAGAGCGCTTTCAAAACTGTCTCCTAAGTGTAAAGAGCTGGATGAACAAAAACTTTTTAAAGCTTAACACCGAAAAACAGAGGTTATTGAATTCGGACACAAACCCTCTATCTGGAATCATCTATGGTGGCCTCCAGAAGCGGGCATATGCCCTGTCCCGGCACAAAAGTCAGGAACCTAGGGTTTGTGATTGATAAAGACCTAACATGTACTTCACAAATCAATCAAGTAACATCGGCCTGTTTCTTTACAATCAACAGAGGACAAACCGTGGGAAAAGATGGTTTGGCATAAAATGTTCCCGGGCACATGGAGCCTTACTGACGGCCCTAAAAGCGACCCCTAAGGATAGAACCCAAATAGCTATCATAAGATCTGCCTATAAGAAAGCAATTTTACAGAGGAAAAATGAGTTGAACGATGAGGCCTGGTCACAATTACTTGCCCCTGAGACTCTTAGAGATAGTGGGCTGTTCTGGAAAATTGTAAATCAACCGCTATTCTCAGGAGATGAGAACGCTCCCCTTGAGTCTAGCATTCCAGACGAGGGTTGGATAGCTCATTTTGAGGAAATATATTCTATCCCAGGCCCCGAAAGTCGAATGGCCAATATCTATGTTAGTTCTGAAGGGTCTGAGGGGATTTTTGAGGGCAAAGAGATTGAAAGAGCTATTAAGCTGACATTAAAAAATAAGGCTCCAGGTCCCGACGGGTTCCCCGCTGATGTTTTTAAGTGCGCCCCAAAATTCTGGTCCAAGATCCTGTGTAGTGTTTTTAACGCTTTAAACCAAAATAATATACCGGCCTCATGGAAAAAAAAAACATTATTATACCAGTCTTCAAGAAGGGAGATGGGCAGGACCCCTCTTGTTATCGACCTATCTCTCTACTAGATTCCTCGGTTAAAATTCTGGGACGGGTAATCTTGCACAAAATTACAGACTGGGTTAATGACAGAGGGCTCCTGTCTAATTTACAGTACGGGTTTAGAACAAAAAGGAGCACATTAGACCAATGCTTTAACTTGCAAATGTTAGTGGACAAATATACTAAGGTCAAAGAGGGGTCAATGTATATGGGGTTCATGGATCTCTCTTCGGCATTTGACCTTGTAAACAGGGCCAAGCTATGGCAAAGTTTAATTAACATGGGTCTTGATCGGGCCTTAGTTGATCTCCTGGCAGACTTACATTCTGGCCTTTTGGCCTCTGTCAGTGTCACTGCCGAGGGGGACTGTACTAGACATTTTAACTCCGAAAGGGGGGTCAGGCAAGGGTGTATCCTGGCCCTGCTTCTTTTTGCGGTATATATAAATGCCCCTGAACCTTCTCTAAAGGAGGCTACCCTTGACATACTGCGCATAGGGGAACTGGGTATTTCAGTTCTCCTCTATGCGGATGACGCTGTCCTCAGCGGCTTTTGGATGTATTTGGGAACTTTATGGGATCCTTGGACCTTAAAATAAATGTAAAAAAGTCCCAAATTTTGATTATAGGGAAGTGTTCTAGGAAAAAGCAGTCTAAAACTTTTTCTGTGGCAAAGAAGAACTTAGCAGGGTGCCCACATTCCCCTACTTGGGGATTACATTTGATGAGAGAGGGAACTGGGGCCCGCAGCTTAAAAATAGAAGCATCTCCTTTGCAAGAACTACCACTGCACTCCAGGGCTTTACGAAAAAACTTGGGGCCAGGCCGATAGCTGCACTAACGAAGATCTATGAGGCAAAATGCCTTGCAGTAGCTATATATGGCAGCTCAATATGGGGACATAGTTCCCCGACTGTTTACAGGTGACCGAAAACAAATTTATGAGATCTGTCCTTTCAGTGCCACAGTCTACGCCCTCATATACTATCCATTCCGAATTGGGGGCAGGCTTTATTTCTGACATGATAAGTATGGCTCCTGTAATATGCTGGCTGAAGACCTGGTTGAACTAGGAAATCTCCCTGAACCATATTATCATGAAAGATTGTCTCCTAGAAAACTATAGCAAGAGTGAGTGGTTGACTTACATTAAAAACACCCTGACCAAACTTGGGAGACCGGAGCTTTTCTCCTCTCCGGAGTTAATAAGACCAACGGATATTGCTCTAATTAAGGGAGCTATGGCAGATTTGCTGTCTCTGGAGAGAGAGGAACGCGAATTAACAAAACCAACTGTAAGGGCAAATCTCATTATTGCCAGCTCATGTGGTCCTGAAACCTACCTTAATGTGGTGAACCGTCCTTTTCAAAGGTTTCTCCTAACACGCTTTCGTTTTAATTTGATATACTTGAATCTAGGACTGTTTCCTTCTTGGAGTACCCCCGAAAAAGCACCGCCATGTTCTTGTGATAACTTTTCCACCCAGAACACATTGCATTTCTTGATGTTCTGTAGCCACTACACGGAATTGAGGAAGAAATTTTTGGTCCCAATCCTTAGGGAGGGGGGCTTTGTGCAGGTCAAACCTGCCCTCCTTTCCTTGCAACTATTACAGTCCTGTAGGATCATCTTTCACGTTGCAAGCTTTTTGGTGGATGCTGTAAGGATTAGAAATAAGAAAAACTGTGTGACTAATTGTACATAAATTAATTTGGATGTACATATGTATGATGACTGTTTTTTGAGAATTGTTGGGGAGGGCACATGAAAGGGCTAATGTTTTTATTCTATTTACTGTGTTTTTAATTGATGGAAATTTTATTCTATGAATATTGTTGGATGATTTTTTAATTGGACCATGACTCTGTTTTTATTCTGTATTAATGAGTGTATTTAATTGTATATTTTGTATAGTTCCTTCGCCCTTTTATGATATTGATTTATCGAAATAAAGTATTCTGACTAACTGACTGACTGACTACAATCAAGGTCCTCAGGAAGATGCTACCATTTATACCCCTTACACTAAGGAAAACAGTAGTTGGAGCCCTGGTTTTATCGCGCATTGACTACTGTAACGCAATGTACTTAGGAATTGGTGAAAGGCAGCTCACAAAACTCCAGTCATTGCAAAATGCTGCTGCGAGAGTATTGCTGGATCTTCCCAAACGTCACCTGACATCTAACAGCATTTGCCTACTCCACTGGCTTCCTGTTAGACGAAGGGTGCAGTTCAAGGCTCTCTGTCTAGACCACAAAACTGTAAATGGAAGAGGGGCTGAAGACATGGTACACCTCTTTCCTCGCTATGTGCCGTCTCGCACACTAAGATCAGGTAGTCTGGGCTTGATCTGCCTGCCTAAGACAAAGAGAGTCCGTTGGGGTGGCAAGTCTTTTTCCTACAAGGCAGCTAAACTATGGAACACCTTGCCCATCGAGCTACGCCTGGACACAAATAAGATCCGTTTCAGAAAAGCATTAAAAACCTGTCTCTTTACCATGGCTTAGTTGGTAGTTCCATCTTTATTCCTCCTACAGCGCCAAGACGCCTCGGCATAAGTGCGCTTAATAAATAATCCAGTCAGACAGTCAGACAATGTCCGGCGCACGTTTGAAGACCTGGTAGAGGCCTATTGTATGTCCCCGAGCTCCTTTCTAATCTATGCAGCACTCACGAGGCAGCTAACCTGGGTTTGGCATAGAACTCATGATGAGCCAGAGACCTCACACTTTTTGCAAACACTGCTCATACAAGAAAAAGCAGGCCATTATTTGCTTGTATGGCGCCCCACGTACAGCAAATGCCATACCACCCTTAATCGCTGAAAATGTACTGGGAGACAACATTAGAACCATTCCTAGCGGATAGGCAATGAGAACAATGTATAGGGCTCGCCAAGACTAACTCCACCAATGCTAGATTTAAGTATACACAGTTTAACTACCTGCACCGTACTTATCTCACCCCTGCAAGGTTAGCACATATCTGGGGTGCCTGCCCAAACTGTGCATCGGCCGAGGCGGATTTTATACATATGAAGTGGGAGTGTCTCTCCTTCAGTATATATTGGGATGAGGTACTCACCCAAACCCCGGAAATATTGGGTTCCAGTTTACCGAATAACTCACTGCATTGTATATTTTGGATTACCAAATGAACTGCTCAGCGTAAACCCCTCAATAAGTTCATTGTCTGGCCCTCGTCCTGGCCTAGAAGCGATTAGCCATGTGTTGGAAATCTCCCCTATCTCCCCTGTACAGCCGTGGCTCATTGACCGGCACTCTGGAATACTGCCCGAGTGAAATGGGCTGCGCAGGCTCACCACAGGACATGGCCAGACCCCCAGACTGGGATCGGCACTTGTTTGCAGTGGAAGTCAAATTTGATGAGAGAAAACTGTAAACCCTAGGCCCTAGTGTTATATTCCCAGGTGAGGCCCATGTAGCGAGCAAGCTTATTCCTTACATTGTCCTAGAAATTGAATGTTCAATTCAATATATTACACCGCACCTACCTCACACCAGCACAGCTGAAACGCTTCTACCCGACATCCCATTTTGAATGCCCCCGATGTAATACACCAAGTGCCCTATTCATTCACATGTTCTGGACATGCCCTGGACTACAAACCCTCTTGGCGACGGTACACGCTACTATGCGAACAGTCACCGGCCTCACAGATCTTCACACATGGGAGGCCTGTGCCCTGGGTATCTTCAAACGTAACAAACGCAAGAAGGTAGAGACCAAATTTGCGCTACTGGCTATATTATTAGCAAAACGCAGCATAGCAATGCACTAGCGCGCGACCGAGGGACCCCCTATAGCAGCTTGGTGGGGGCGGTAAAGAAATGGGCCGCAGCCGAGAAAGATCTCATCCGACAAGATGAAGCCCGCGGCATCCGTAGGCGCCCTATCACCTTAGAATGGGCGACAATCCTCCACACTTTTCAACGATCACACTCGGCAGATACAGACCCAGTGCAGGGCCTGCGGGCGACACCAAACTTGCGTGCCTCCTCCCTAGGCCGTGCGCGCCCCACCCCGCCCCACCAACTCCCCCAGGCCACCTTCTTGGATACGTGACAAAGCTCGGCAAGGAGCACAGTGTCTGAAATCAGTGGAATGGCGCGAACCACCACCACTCTGGCTCCTCTTACGTTACGACCCCAAGCCCTCCCATCCCTGCCCCCCTGTAGCTCCCTGGTTTTGAGGCCCTTAGTTCAGTCAGAACCTGGATAACCATTTCATGATACACGTCACAAGGGACATAGGACCAGAGACTATTGCACGACCCTGAGAATAGCAGTCCTCACACCACTGACCCTATCTTAAATACCCCCTGACATCGCTGGAGGGAGCGGCAAGGAGGCTCCCCCTCCATCACTTACGGAGCCACTGCCTAGATGAGTGCTTCCACGGCCGTAGGTCCTGATACCGAGAACCCACTGAATGTAACATATAACATATGAGAATGTTTCTGTATGACTTGTCTGAAATGTAAAATCCAATAAAAAGGTTAAAAAAATACATTGTCCTAGTAAATAACATTTCAGTCGTGAACTTTTGCATACATATGAATGCATGACAATGTTAGATTAGTTTCTCTGAAACAACCTTGTTTACACTTCCAGCTTCACACAACATTATCACGATGCCTTGAACATCATGTACAAGGCTTCTCTATGCACTAGGTACAAAAGTCGTCCTATCTTTATCCATGGGGCGACAGCACTATCCTTGTATCCATAACATCACTAATCTAGCTTGACCATCGCGAAGGCTGCTTTCTTATAAATAATACGTAGATAGATTGGTAGAGGAGGCCCTTCTGACGACACCGAATGTCCCTGCATGCTGAGAAATCACCACACACCGGTCTGACATTCCGTGAGGGGTGTCCAACTCTTGACAAAGATGGGGCCCTTCACTCTCTCCAATCAGATGGAGCACCAGGCCCAAATGGTACACCCTTTTCCCTTTACAAAGAGGATCCAGATGGATGTGCAAGACATCTTGTAAAAGTCTTCAAAGAAGTAGTCAGGAAAGGGGTGATACCGGAAAGCTGGAGAGGGTCCTTAATATCCCCCATTTATAAAAAAGGAGATTGGGCGTCGCCGAAAAATTATCGCTTAATAACCTTACAGGACACCGACTCAAAGTTATTTGCAGGGCTTCTATTATCATCCTTATCTGATTGGGTAAAGAATAACAGCGTTCTCCCGCCTAATCAAACAGGCATCATCAAAGGATTAGGAACTGCTATCAACATCTTAGTATTATCTATTTTAATCGATAAAGCAATTATAAAAAGACAACCTTTATACTTATGCTTTGTTGATTTTAAATCAGCTTTTGGCTTTGTAGATAGAGAACACTTATGGGGAAAGCTACATGCACAAGGGATACCGCCCTTATTAATACACCTGATCCGTCTTCTGCATATAAAAACTTGGGCAAGAGTACGTATCGGTAATGGCCACTCATTATCAAAGGAAATACCAACGTTAGGTGGAGTGAAGCAAGGGTGTGTTCTGGCTCCTTTGTTATTCAATTTGTTTTTAGCTGACTTGACTCCGGCCTTGAACAATGGAAATGCTCACCCACCAAAAGCTCGCCGATACGCATATATCGAACTTGCTCTATGCTGACGACGTTATCCTCCTAAGTAATACTAAGGTGGGCCTACAACGGCTAATATCATGAACACAGGAATATGCGGTGGAAAACAAAATGTCAATAAATGAATCTAAATACAAAGTTATGGTTGTCACAAAAAACACAAGAAGGCAGTGCAATTCAAAATGGTTCTTGGGGAAGGAACACTTGGAGCAAGTCAAAACTTATATGTATCTGGGAGTAATATTTAACGATAATGGTAATTTTAACCATAAAAAATGGATATCACCAGGAAGGCTAATGCACTAACAGGTGCATTCGGAATAATCAAAAACTCTACAAGTAATTTAACTTATCAACTGCTTCTTAAAGTGATATCGGCGAAACTGTTACCTTCTTTATCTTATGGCAGTGAGGCTCTAAACGGAAAAGATGCAATAGTTATTAATAATGCTATCACAAAAACCTTCCGCTCCCTTTTTCGTTTACCAATAAATGCCTCCCAAGCCCAAGTGAGGCTGGAATTCGGTTTCAATAACCAATTATATGCACGGAAGGGACATATAATTAAGGTATGGAATACAGTAAAAAATGATAAGGAGAACTTAATTTCCCAGCTGTTATGGAAAGAAATGGAGGGTAACAAAAAATTATCTGCGTGGAAATACCTGGACAACGCTCTAGATGAATTTGGAGTTGTAGGGATCTGGACCACTGCTATAACCCAGGAATCCTTCAAAAAAGTGGTGAATAAAACAACGGATTACTTATCATTGATAAGCAACAAAGAGACCCTTATTAAAAGGAAACATGCTTGGTCCAAAATACATGGCTACAAAAAAAAGACGCCTCAGCAGTATCTGGACACAGCATGGTCGTGGAAAAGCAAAAATATTTTTATTAACGCTTGATTTGGAATATGGCCAGGAGAAACACATGCCCTACCATGGAAAAAACTCAAAAATAACATACAGTGTTGATTGTGCAAAATTGGTGAGGAATATATTTTACATCTCCTGTGCATCTGTCCAGAACTAAAAAACGAAAGACTAACTTTGCTAAAAAGGTTATTCAATGAAAGAGCGATAAGAACTTGTAGACAAGCACTGATTCGATGTCTTTGTCCAGATGATCTACCCATTAATTCTGCTTTCGCAAAATTCTTAACAATTGCACTGAAAAAGTTAGAACAACATATCATTGTTTTTTAAAATGACTATATTTTTTCAATAATTTTTATCCATACGTACTTGTTTTATTTAAAAAAGTTTTAAAAATGTTTTTGTATACATTTTAAAGATTTACTTTTATTTACAAAAGATTTTAATGAAGTAACATAATTTAAAAGTACATATTGAGCATTCATCCCTTGTAAAGATTTTAAGTAATCAATCAATAAAAAAATAATCAATCTAATCAATTAGTCTTATCTATGTGCCTCCACTTGCCAGCATTGTGTAACAATCACAAGATGGGTCATCCAGCACATTGTTATTGACAGATGCAAGTGAGTACAGGGTAATGTGTGAACGACCCGATATTCATAACATTATAACAACAATTAAAACTAAAACAATAATGAGACACAAAATAATAAAAGCAAGAAGAAAATAATAAGGAAAATAAAGAAATTATTGGTGTGTAACTGCAAGTGCGAGACATTAGTCTCAGAGTGTGGCATAAACGAGAGCAAGGAAACATGTTGCTACTGCGTTCAGGGTCTGTCGGGGAGGTCAGTGTCAGCGTCGTGTATAGTACCAGCGTCAGACACGCGGTAGAGTGGGAGCTAGGCTGCCACCGTCTGGACCAGCCAAATGTCAATGCAGTGTAGCAAAGAAGTCTGTGTGTACGGGTGAGGCACAATCAAACCGCACGAGCATGTAGTCCCCGGTGCTACCCCCCCCCTCGATTAGGGCCAGGTAAGGCATGTCTAGTTTACTCCTCTTCAGAGGCATGCTTGATGAAAAGCCTTCAGGGTGTCATCCCAGGACTGTGCTATGGGGTATTTCCTTAGTCCCGCCGTTTCCTCTCTGTGAAGAGTTATGCTTTCCGCTCTCACCCAGTTATCAAAGGAGCTGCGCCAATGCGCCGCTTGTGGAGGTTCGCTGCATTTCCAGCGCTTAGTGATTAACCTCTTCGCTGTAATAAGCCCAAGGTCACAGAATCTGGAGGGGACCTTGGTTTGCTTCGTCCGTTTATACAGACCCAAGATGCATGTTTCCCATGTGTGTTGCATTTCCCTGCCAACACCATCCGTAAGGGTAGCAGTCACGGTGCGCCAATATAACTGTAGCGCGGGGCATGACCACAGCATATGTAAGAGGTCTGCATCTACAAGTGTACATCTCGGGCATGTGGATGTCGCGATGTGAAAGTATTGGTTAATTTTATCAGGCGATAGATATGTACGATGTATAATGTAAAGCTGTATAAGTTTGAAGCGAGAGTTGCGCGGGATACTCGTAGCGCCGGACAGCACAACCGCCCATTCTTTATCCGTCCATGCCCGCCCCCTGTCCGCCGCCCATTTGTCTCTTAGGCTCTGTAATGGTCGCTGTGCATGGGTAAGGAGTGCCTGTGCATGCCAATGGACAATATGTGAACCATTCCCCATAACGTGTAAGTATTGCACCAGTAAATGTGTTGGTGGCTCTCTGTTAGCGTGCGTGTAATTGCTGCATGTAGGAGGAACTGTCCCCCCCGAGGCCCGTGTCCGCAACCAATGTCTCAAAAGGAAATAAAACACCTTCTGCATATACGTCTCCCACTGTGTCCACCTCGGCCCGTACCCAGTGTTCCAGTGCCGTCTCCGTGATGACGTCCCTGTCCCTGGGTGTTCCCAATAATGGAAGAATCGGGCATATGGAATCACGGCGCTTGTGAGTTTCAGGCTTCTCGTGTAGCATTTGCGTGCTACTGCCAAGTGTATCTGCGACGGGCAGGGAGTCCTGGTTAAAGGGTGAAACAGTGTGTGAACTTGCGTCCGTGTCCAAATCGTGGAGTCCGTTGGCGGTATCCCCCAAGTTCCTCGCGCTCGGCCAGCCAGTCACCCATTGCAGCTGTGCTGCTAGATAATAGAGTTCCTGGTTAGGGACCGCCAGGCCTCCAGCATCTGGGGGTGCATAGAGTTTCTTTAACGCTACGCGGGGTCGACCTGTGTTCCATATGAGATTTCTGACTGAGGTTTCTAGCTCGCGAAATATGCGTGTTGGGACATATACCGGGAGGTTGGCGTAGTAGTACAATAACCTGGGCAAGACTATCATTTTTGTCAGCGTGACTCGGCTGGGCACATTAAGAGGGAGGGTCTTCTAGAAGTTCATTTGCGCTTGCAGGGAGGAGATAGCACGTACCAAATTACCTTCCAACACATCTGCTGGGGTTCTATAAATATATATTCCGAGATAGCGGAACGCAGTAGGGTACCAGGTGAGGCGTCCTCCATTGATGGTGATCTCACACTCCTGCGTGTCTGCGCTAAAGTAATACACCCCAGACTTGGCCCAATTAACTTTAAGCCCAGACATTACTTCAAAAGTATGAAATATATCGGATAAGGCCAGTGGCATACGGGTCAGATCCCTAATATACAAAAGCAGGTCATCGGCATATAAAGATACAGTGTGGAGGCCATCCGCTAGGGGGATACCCCAGTCTATACCATGCGCTCGTAGTTGCTCCGCCAGGGACTCCATTACCAATGAAAAGAGTATTGGAGATAGGGGACACCCCTGTCTGGTGCCCCTTTTGACACAAATGGTATCTGACAACAGCTTGACGATGCTAACTCTTACCGTGGATTTCTGATACAATAGGCCCACCATTTGAATGTAGTCATCTCCAACATTATATTTCCGCAACACTGCTACAAGGTAGGGCCACTCCACGGAATCAAATGCTTTTTCGAGATCAAGCACCAGACACCCCGATCGGGGCCATTGCGTTGTGGCAAATCTTTGCACTCTGAACAAGCGCCGGATTTTAAGTGAAGTGCTACGAGTTGGCACAAAGCCGTTTTGGTCACTGTGCATGAGGGTGGGCACCAAGGGGGCCAGACGTTGAGCTAATGCGGAAGCTAGGATTTTTTAGTCGGTATTTAGGAGGGCTAGTGGGCGATAAGAACCTAAGAGCGCACAGTCTCTGCCAGGCTTCGGGAGGGAGATTAGGATGGCATCATTTTGCATGGGCGGGAGGGAAGAGTCAGAGAAGGCCGCCGCATACACCCTTAAAAGTTCTGGAATCAAAATATCAGAGTATGCTTTATAAAATTCGGCTGGCAGCCCATCTGGGCCTGGGGATTTGCCATTGGAGAGGGAAAACATGACAGTACGCAGTTCGTCAGGCGTGAGTGGGGCCTCCAACTCATCACGCTGCATGTCCTCTAATTGGGGTAGTGTTATGTCGGAGAGGTATTCAGCTATGCTGGCGGCGGAGACCTGTAATCTAGAGCAGTATAATTCCACATAGTGGTCCACAAAGGCTGCATGTATGGTACTTTGTGTATATACCATGGTGTCCCAGCTGGTGCGTATTGCGGTCACCGGCGCCGTCACTGTATCCTGTTTGATAAGCCAGGCCAGTAACTTGCCTGATTTGTCACCAAGATGGTGGGTACGTGCCGAATGGGCTGTATAGTTTAAATAACGCAATCGGTCAAGTAGTCGTGTATGTTCCTGTTTAGACTTCGACAATGACCTATCATCCCCTTCCACCGCTTCCTGCTCCCTCCGGAGTAAATCAGTTTCAATGCGCGACAGCTCTTTGTCTAAGTGTTTCTGCATACCTGCTTGTGTGCCTAGGCAGTGGCCTCTGGTTACAACCTTAAACGCGTCCCACACAATTTGGGGGGTGGATGCAGAGTGGTTGTTGTCCTCAAAATATTGTGTAAGATGTGTAGACATGAAGTTGTGAAAGGGTGCATCAAGCAGCAAGTCTGGCTGGAGCCTCCAGGTGGGTATCGGCGGGTGAGGGCATTCCCATGCCAGTTCTAAGACATGAGGATTATGGTCAGAGTGGGTGCGACCCATATAGTAAGTGTCAGTGACATGGGGGAGCAGCTCGCTCGATAACATGTACCTATCCAGCCTCACATGTAATGTGTGTGCGCCTGAATAATAAGAGTATACCTTGGTTTGTGGGTTGCGACTCCGCCAAACATCAGGTAAACCCCACTGTGCGGCCCAGGTCGTTAGAGTTTTCATAGCGCCGTGCACGGGTGTGCCAGAGAGGGGCGGAAAGGAGCGGTCCAGGGCAACATCCAGAACACAATTGTAATCGCCCCCCTGCACCAAAGGGACACCATGCCATGGCGCCAGGACTGTAGACAGCTGTGCAAAAAAAGCCGCCTCGTCTGTGTTGGGAGCATACAATGAGGCTAGGACAATCAACTGGCCATCTAGCTTACCCTGCACAGCTACATATCTGCCCTCAGAGTCTATCCGGATGTGATCCGAATGTGTGACTGCAAATGGGGTCCCAGGCCGTACCCAGAACAGCGTCCCACGGGCATAAGCCGAGTATCCCGTTGCGTACAGTTGCCCTCGCCATCTGCGATGCAATTTTTGGATTTCCGTACCAGCCAAATGTGTCTCTTGTAGAAGAGCTATGTGTATGTGGTGCCTTTTGAGGTAAGAGTATATTTGGTACCTAGGTGACGGTGTGTGCATGCCACGCACATTCCACGTACATATCTTAACTGCAGACATAGTTATTCCAGGTGACTGTCCCACTCCCACCCCACCACAGACTCACAGCAAGGAGTCAGCCCAGTGTCCCTGCATTCCCCACATTCATGGCTTCAGAGGATAGAATAGCTAACACTCACAGAAATCGCACAATATAAAAATACAACACCATCATTACATGTAATAAAAGAAACAGAGAACCAATACCAAAAGGTCGACAGCGAAAAATGCAGTCGTCCAAACTCTCCAATGAGGCAACAAATATCTAAGTCTAGGGGGGTTGCTGTGCACCCGGCATGACTGTACTACTGCGCCTACAATGCAAGCATGGGGAGCACCCCTCTCCTCAAGCAGCATGGGTCAGACACAGTAGGTGCAAGACGCTCCGGCCAGAAAGTCTACAGTTTGCAAACAGTGTGGTTTGTCGCAGGGGCACCACAGAAGAACAGAGCACCACCCATGCCCTCCTGCCCAATATGCGAGGAACAACCGCTATCAGGCTTGGCCACCAGTTTGAAAGTGCAGCGAGGGTTTCACCCACCCAGAGGTCAGTCGCCACAATATTAATACTCACTGCGCAGTACACTGCAGATAGAGGGTTCGTTGCGCGCCCAGGCGCCAGTCACAACATTTTTTGAAGGCTCAGCCAATATCAGGCCCGGCGGTGCATCAGGATCGCCCAGCGACAAACAAACAGTACCTAACAGTGAGACTGGAGAGTTAGTGAATCAAGTCAGCTGTTTGTGGAGTAACATACGGTTGTTCCGTGGACATCTGAGAGTCTGGCAGTCCATAGATATATTCTTCATCACTAGGCAGTTCACGTAGGCTGACATTCGGAGCCGCGTCTGAACTTGGGGAGCCACTGAGTTCCGCCACCCTCCGGAGGGCGTCTCGCTGCTCACTGAGGATAAGGTCCGCCTGTGGACCCATCTCCATCACCATGCGTGGTTTGTTCACCGGAGGTGACCTGTTTCTGCACCGACGCTGGGGTCCCCTGAAGCGCGGCAAAGGCGCTGGCACCGATGCTGCTCAGGATTCCGCGGCCACACCAGTGTCCAACCAGGCCTCCACTTCCTCCACAGTTGCAAAGAAATGGGTTTTGTCCTGTGCCACCACCCGCAAACGCGCTGGGAAGAGAAGAGGGTACTTCCAATTTTGCTGACAGAGCCGTTGCTTGACTGCCAGGAAGGAGTGTCGCTGGCGCTGAACATGGATCGTGTAATCTGAGAAGAACATGACCCGGGTATTATCAATGCGGACTTCCTGTAACTTCCTAGTTTCTCGCAGTATGGAATCGCGCTCACGGTAGTTCAAAATTCTGAGAAGCATTGGCCGAGGGTTAGACCCTGTTGGGAGCGGCCGAGTCGGTACGCGGTGTGCACGTTCTATGACGAAGTGTGGCGACAGCGCTCCAGGCGGCAGCAGGTTTCTCAGCCAGTCCTCCATATGCGTCGCAGGTTCCCTCCCCTCCCATCACTCTGGAACACCTATAATGCGCACGTTGTTCCTACGTGCCCTCCCTTCTGCGTCCTCGGCACGATTTTCCATAAATTCCACTCTGTTGAGGAGGTCTTGCACTTGTTTATCTGTGTGGGCGACCCGGGGCCTGAGGTCTGCGACTGCGTCCTCCAAGGTGGTGGTGAGGTCCGCCAGTTTCTTATGATCAGCGCGCAGGTGCTTGAGATCAACAGCCACACCATCAATCTTGGACTCCAGTGAGGCGCGGGTTAGCTGGATCGATTCTTCCAGTCGCTCCATGGCGGCTAGCATCGTGTCAAGTTTGGACGTTGTCTGATCCATGTCAGCTGGCTTCGCTGATTTGTCCAGACTGCCCTTCGTTTATTTTTTTATTTTATTCTATTTATTTAAGAGGTTTTATATAGCACTGGCTGGACCCAGGAGTATCAGAGCGCTTTACAAGGTGTTTCAATACAGGTACAGTGTGTATAAGCACAGACAATGGATTAATAAAAGAGCAAGTCCACATGGGATACATGACATCTAGATAAAAAAGTAAAAACAATTGCTAGACACTAATATTAGAAATACAATATAGCGGTCACAGTTTAGTGGGAAGCCTCACTTAAGTATACAAAAACATGCAAGAAAAACTGAGGGTCATAAGGAGGGGAGGTAAGGTGATCAGATTGAAGGAAAGGGGGTTGGGCAGGCGGGTGGTCACTAGTCATATGCGTAGCAGCTAGGTGGGGTGATGCAGAGGGGCGAGGCTACCAGGGAGGGATTAGAAACCCCAGTATTTATTAAGTAGAAGAAGTTTGAGTTCTTTTTTGAAGCTGGTGTAGGACTGGTTACAACGGAGGTATTTTGGGAGGGCATTCGAAATAAGTGGGGCATTGCCTGAAAAGGAGCGTGACTGAGCGGAATTCTTTTTCTGAAAGGGGGGGATAAGTAGGAGGGTGTTGGAGCTTCTCAGAGATCGCGTGCAACCTGCTTTGGTCAGTTTGTTGGAGAGGTATGTCGGTGTGTTTTGGTGGAGGATTTTGTGCGTAATGCAGGAGGTTTTATATGTGGATCTGCCTTCAATGGGGAGCCATTTGAGGGATTTGAGGGCAGGAGAGATGTGGTCAAATCGCTTGCAGTCCGTGATAAGCCTAGCCGCGAGGTTGAGCACTGATTTAAGAGGTGCCAGGTGGGTTTTGAGAATTCCGGTGAGGATGGGATTGCCGTAATCAATGCGCGATAGAGCAAGAGATTGGACTGCCAGTTTAAAGTCATCAATTGGGATGAAGGGCTTAATTTTCTTAAGGTTACGGAGGATAAAGAGGGCCCCTTTAGCAGAGTTGTTGATGTGTACGTTGAGAGTTAGGCGGTTGTCAAGGGAGATGCCCAAGGATTTGACTGAGGTGGCTAGGGACAAGGAGCAGTTGAGGGCGTTAAGGTCTGTGATCCACTTTTGAATGGGGAGCTGGTTGTTTTTTGGGGAGAAAAGAATAATTTCAGTTTTTTTTGGGTTAAGCTTGAGATGGTTCGAGTGGAACCAGGCTTGAATTTTGATGAGGGTGTTGTTGAGGTGGAGGATGTCAGCATGGGTTTTTATCTTATGGTAGAGTTGTGTATCGTCAGCGTAGAGGTGATGGTTAATCCCGGCTTGTTTGAGAATGAGGGTGAGGGGTTCCATGAAGAGGTTAAAGAGAGAGGGAGATAGTATGGATCCTTGCGGAACTCCTAGAGAGATGGGGGAGGGGTTCGAAAGGCAATTGTGGATTTTAATTTGCTGAGCGCGGTGTTGCAGGTATGAGACAAACCAATTATGAGTCATGCCATTAAGGCCGAATCGTTCTTTAAGGACTTTGAGAAGAAAAGAATGGTTAACGGTATCAAACGCTGCGGAGAGATCGAGGAGGATCAGTAGGCTAGATTCGCCGTTGTCAAGGGAGTGGTGAATGTCATCTATAATGTTAAGCATGGCGGTTTCAGTGCTGCAGCCTTTCCTGAAGCCTGATTGAAGGGGGTCAAGTAAGTTAAAAAGTTCAATGTGTCTGTCAAGCTGAAGAAGGACACATTTTTCAAGGGCTTTCGAGAGGAGGGGCAAGTTGGAGATAGGACGGAGGTTGTTGAGGTCATTAGGGTCAGCTGTAGGGTTTTTAAGAATGGGGGTGATTTGTCCCAGTTGAAGGGAGGTGGGTACACAGCCGGTGGCTAGGGAGGTGTTAATGATCGAGGTCCAGGCAGGGGTGATGATATGTTTGAGGTTTTGGACGAGTTTAGAAGGGAGGGGGTCTTTAGTGTGGGAGGAGGGTTTAAGTTTTGCAATGATGTCAAAGACATCTCTTTCAGTGACTGGCTGGAAATTATGCCAAGCGGCGTTATTTTTAAGGCGAGTGTTAGGGGGATTAGAATCTTGGAGGGTGAAGGGAAAGGAGGGGGGCGTGAGATCAGTATTACGGAGGGTCGTGGTGGGGGCGGGGGGTATGTGCGGGAAGTGTGGCTCAATGGTTAGAGCAGATGCAGAGCTCTGGCCAGGGACCATGGTTCGATTCCTGCCTCAGCGGGTCTCGGACTCATTAATTCCCCTGACCGAATATTCTCGCCTCAGTGCCTATTCTGATCATGGGTCCCATGCTGCAACTCTGGGCAATAGCTTGCTTAGTCTCCACAACGGCCCCCACAACGCGAGGGATGCCTGGTCTGCACCATGGGGGTGCCCAGGAGTGGACACTTCACAGGGAAAGCCAGGAAGGGTTCCCTTGCGGTATTTGTATAAGCTCCGGGAAACCCACTGCGGGTAGCTGTGCGCTATACAAGTACAAAAAAAAAAAAACAACAACAACAGCAGGTGCGGTAGGGGAGATGTACAGCATGGAGGTAGGGGTCAGAGTCGGCAGGAAGGATTGCTCTATTTTTGCAATTTTTTCTGAGAAAAAGAGGGCTATTTCTTTGCATCTGGTCATCGAGGCCATAAGTACAGGAGGAGTGGCTGAGGTTTGATTGCGAACAATGTTGAACAGTTCTCTGGGTCTGTTTTTGGCTTGGTCAAGTTGTGCTCGGAAAAAGGATGCTTTTTGTTTAAAGATGTGTTTTTGTAAGAAGATCTTGCAAGTTTGAGGCGAGCTAGGTGCAAGGAGGTAGGGTACAGTCTCCATGTTCTTTCCGTCTGTCTCAGTGAGCGTCTTTCATTGTTTAGCTCAGTATTAAACCATGATTTGGAAGGAACGGTTCTTTGGTTTTTGATCTTAAGCGGGACCAGGAGGTCCAGGGTTTCGACAACTGCTTTGTTGTAGTGTTCTGTAAGCTCATTTGCGTTAAGTGAGGGCGGGATGGCGAGAAGTTGGGCATAGAGTTTGGATTCCAGTACATCCGGGGGGATAATTTTCAAATTTCTGGTCAGTTTCATGGGATTAGTGATTTTCGTGGGAGGGGGAGTGATAGAGACCGCTATAGAGAACAGTATGAGATGGTGGTCGGACCAGTCGATGGGAACAATGTTGGATAGGAGGGCTAGATCTTTGCTTGTAATTATGGCATCTAGGATAGCTCCTTTGGAATGGGTCGGGGAGTGACAGAGTTGCTCTAGGTCATTGATCTCGATAAGGTTGGAAAGGAGGGTGATAGAGGGGTCGTTGGGCTCATTCCAATGGAGGTTGATGTCTCCCAGGAAAATGTTGAGGGAGTTGGAAAGTGAAGATTGTGTAAGAAGGTTGGATAGCTCATCAACAAAGGGATGAGTATTGCCGGGAGGGTTATATATGTTGTGAAGGCGGATGGGTTGGGAGCCGTGAATTTTGAGTTCAGCTTCAAGGTATTCAAGGTCAGAGTAATTAGTATTATTGACAAGGGAAATTTGTAGTTCCTCTTTGAAGATGATGGCAACACCACCGCCAATTCGGATGGGCTGGTCTTTCCTGAGAATAGAATAGCCCGGAGGGGCGAGGATGTCCAGGATGCTTGTCGAGTGGTCTTTGAGCCATGTTTCCGTTAGGAACGCAATGTCGATGGATTCACTAAGGATAGTTTCTGAGATTTCAGTGGCATGTCGCACAGCGGACCGACAATTAACAAGCATGCAGTAAAGAGGTTTCTGGGGAGTTTTGGGGAGTGGAAGGGAGTGGATGGCTGTGAGTTGGGGAGGAGGCCTAGGTGAGCAAGGTGAGCGGGGAGTTCAGCTAGTCCCCAGTATGACAGGAATGCTGGAGGCCGTGGGAGGTTGGATATTAGTGGGTGAGCGGTGAGGGTAGGATTTGCAGAGGTAGAGGATCTCCATGGGGTAGAGGGGGCAGGAGGTGCGGAGAGGTCTGTGTGTGCGGCAGTGTAGAGGAGTCGTGTAAAACGGTTTGGGGGTAGCGGGATTCATATGTCTAAAACGAGCACAGTTTATCCGAAGTGGGAGGGCTCCGTTTTTTAGGGAATAGAAATCAGATCTAAGATGAGCTAGATCTCTAGTGAGAGTGGCAAGATAGTGTTCAATGTTGCAAAGAGAGTTAGATATAAGACTAAGGTGGAAAGGGGGAGGGAGCGGCACGGGATGAGCGATGTTTGTCATAGGGGGTGGTTTGCTGTTGGGAGGAAGGTGGGGTTCCTAGAAAGGGAGATGGGAGGACTGTGGTAGTAGGGCAAGAGGAGGGGCATGGAGGGGGAAGATGGGTATGTGGCCTTCGAGAGTGAAGAAGGAGGAAATGGAGGGCCAGGAGAGTTCGGCAGTACGGTGAGGGATGGTTCGGGAGGGAGGGAGCCATGATTATCAAAGGGAGAGAGGATGGGTCTAGTGGGGGGGGTGAAGGGGCAGTTCTGGAATAGGGTGAGAGACGGTTCGGGTTGGTGGGTGCATTGAGGTTCGGGGGGAAAGAGGATGGGTTTGGGGGAGGAGGAATAGGGTGGAGTAAGTGTAGGAGGGGAAGGGCAGTGAGAGTCCGAAGGGGGGTGGGGGATAGCACACATGGTGTGGGGAGTGAGGGGAGAGGGATGGCAGGTCGTATGTGTGGGGGATTGGGAGCTGCGGGGAGTAGAGAGGATCAGGGGAAGAGGAGGGACCATGGAAGAAGGCCGGGCTGGGGAGGTATGCGGGGGGGGAGATCAGCAATTGTGAGGCATTGTTGGACGTGTACATGGTCAGCAGTTGTAAGGCATTGTTGGTCATGGACATATCTGCAGAGGGGAGTAAAGGATGAGGGAGAGGGGTTAAAGTGGAGGGCAAGTGGATAGAGGGGGGAATGTTGTTGGGGGAATTACGAGGTTGGATGGTCAGCAATTGTAAGGCATTGTTGAACGTGGGCAAGTCAGCAGAGGGGAGTATAGGATGAGAGACAGGGGTCAGAGAGGAGCGCAAAGGATGAGAGGGGGAAAGGTTATTAGCGGAATTGTGAAGTTGGATGGTCGGCAATTGTAAGGTATTGCTGGACATGGGCACATCTGCGGAGGGGAGTATAGGATGAGGGAGAGGGGTTAAGGGGGAGGGCAAAGGATTAGAGGGGGGAAGGTTATTGGCGGAGTTTTGAAGTTGGATGGTCAGTGATCTGAAGTGTAATTCAAAGGTGTTAAGGTGGGGACGGCCGCTTGGATGAGGATGTTACCGGTTTTAAAAATGGAGATATTGATTTCCCCAGGAAAGGTAGAAGAGGGAGAAGTGGATAGTTTATGGCCATGGGGGATTTTGAGAGACTTCGTGACTGGGAGAGATTGTAGGAAAGTGCTTTTCCACTTAGAGGGTCGTTTGGAATAGAAAATGTAGTTGGTAATAATAGGGGCGGTCAGGCTGTAATAGTTGTCCACGATGAGTGTTTCAGGGTTAAGGATGAGAAGGTTGTGTTTGAATTTTTTTCTTGCGTATTTCGAGAGATTAGGGGGGTAGAGAATGGACCAAGAGTTCGGGCCATGTTGGGATTGCTGAAGAGGAGGCATAGTAGGGGATAGTGGTTGGTTATGAACATAGGTGCATGAAAAAGGACATCGGGTGATAAAGGCATATCGGGGTCATGTCAAGGAACTAACAAAGCTGTTCATATAAAATAAACAAATTGAGGGGCGAAATTCAGGATAAGGCCACTAGGTGGCGCTCAAGGCTAGCAGGTCTGAAAGGAATAAGTCTATAGCTAGTCGTATAAAATAAACATTGAGGGGCGAAGTTCAGGATAAGACCACTAGGTGACGCTCAAGGCTAGCAGGTCTGAATTAGGTCTGTATAGGGTCATTGTGGTTCAGGAGGAAAAAGATTAGCAGTCAGGACGTTTGTTGCTATTGGCTAAGCGTCCATCTTAAGGGTTCAGGAAGTAAAGATCATGGATTCCACGCCATTTTGTAGAGTCTCTCATGAGGGACGTGGTATTGAAATGTCCTAATCGGTTAATATCGTTACTCAACTCTACCAGATCACGTCGGCCCAACTGGGATCCCAAAGTTAGATTCCAACATCGATGATGGACAGGGCAAGTAGACCAGTGATGGGGTCGAGCGCCGTCACCCAGTTAATGGTAGCTCTGCAATACACCGCACTGTGCCCTAGCTAGGAAGACCCGTGGGTAGCGCGGCTGGTACCGGGCCGAATGTCCGGGCAGGGACGTCACTCCTCACCAGGATGCAAGGCAGCTACTGCTTGAAAAGCGGAGCGCGTCGCTCCTCTGCAGCCGGCGTGAAGGCATCAGGGGCACCACTCCAAGTGCACAGCACACAGAGCAAGCCATCCGCCACGTGAACCTCAGCCACAGATTCTCCAGAAGATCGCAGACCCTCGTCCACACCCTCATTACACGGGGCTGTGGCACATGCAGCTGTCTACGAAGGCAGGGTCTTCAGCAGGGCCCCTTAATCTCAAGTCCGGAGGGAAGCACCCGGTACCAGTCAGCGGCAAGAGCTGCGCAGAGGGGACCAGAGAAGCCAGGAGTCCACTCCTTGCCTCGAGGAAACCCCCAGCCGATCAGCGCAGTGGCCGGATCTTCGCAGGGGCGCCGTGAGGAAACAACATACAAGGCAACCAAAGGCTGAAGGCGGGTTCAACACAGGGCCGATCTCTGCTAGGGGGCCTGGGTTCCACTAGAATCATGGGCTGCACGGCAATTCAGCATAACAGGCCCCAACCCCCAAAGCCGGGGTCAGCCCGAGAAAGAAGACTCCAGTAATCAGGGACCCGGTCAATACCTCTCCGGGCGCTGTGCGGTCCCGAAGCAGTCCAGCCGAGGATGCCGTGGATGACGAGGCCGATTTCTCACCGGGGCACCATGAACCTGATTGAAGACTCGCCGGATAATCCCTCTGTACGATCGTCACGAGCCTCAAACCTCCGGTAAACAGATAGAAGGCCTGTTTCTCACCAGGGCGCTGCGGTGTCTCCACAGGAAGCGATCAAGACGGTCGGCGTCGAGGAGAATGCGGCAACCTCTTTACAGAGTTCTCCAATGCAGGTGAGCCAAAATTCTCCAAATTTGTTGGGCCAGAGTCACAGCTTGCAGTACTTCTGTTGGGTGCAGCAGCGAAAGGTGGATGGCAGGGTTATGCAGGGATATTTACCGATTTGGTGATCCCTAACCTGGTACCCCAGACATGAGTGGCGCGGCGGGTAGCCAGCCGATGTCTCGCATTACAATGTCCAACAGACCTCGGGTTACTGACCAGCACCAAGGTCAATGAGAGAGGGAGGTATCACCGATTGCCGATGGGGGGAAGGGAGTCAGCACAGCGGCAGCACAGTCCCACGCAGTTCGGCCAGGTGTTTAGTTAGCATTGATCCACAACAGAAGGTGTGTGCAAAAACGTACTGCGGCAAGGCAGCAAACAGCCAGTTGTAGCGTTAGGCGGTCGCTGGAAGGTGGGTACATGCAAAGTTGCACGGTCACTGGATGGGGCAAGCAGGCCGCGTCTCAGCAACCCGCGGTGAGAAGATGGTGAAGTGGGAGGAACAGCCAGCACACCTCCCCAAGCTGTCCAATGTGCCACACAGCGCTGAATGTGAGCCCCTAATGATGCATCTGCAGGTATCTCTAGCAGTCAGAGGCCAGCGTCGGTGAGTAGCTGCAGTATGTGGAGGTTTAGGCAGCAGAGCATAAGGACTGCCCCTTCCTTACGAGCAAAACACGACTGTCCGCGGACACAAGCAGCACTGACCTTATGTGTGACGCTGTAGTGGAGGCAAGCCCCAATGCGGCCTAGGTGTTGCTGCCAGGAACGCGGCGGTGCAGGCCGGAGGGCCACATACGACGGGCATCAGCGATGAGGATAGTCCGGCACCAGCTCACCACTACGCTGTGGAGCTAGAAATCACCGCAGCACCGCTTCGCTGGATTACACGATTTCGACAGGTCATATGTGTAGGGCCAGGCCTCCAGGCCACAGGGGTGCCTCCAGAAGGCGCTCGGAGTCACGGGCCGCCCCGCCCGGGACCAACCCAATCGCCGTACTCCAGCCCTCGTGTGCGAGGCCAGCCTCCCAAGTCCCAGGAGCAGCGCCCAGCAACACAGGCCGGGCCGCCTCGCGTCGCGTAGGCAGCAGGACTCAAGGATTTCCCTGGTGCACAGTTCCTCCGAGGCAGGTCTTTACATGTAAAGGCAACGTCGCCGATGCCCCATAGCTGCGTCGTTGTTCAGGCTGCAGATGTATGGCCTTGTGAGCGGAGCCAGCCCCCGGCCTCGCGTGGATGCGCCTGCCGGGTAGGTGACAGTGAAGGCGGCAGCACACCACATGGAACTCCCGGCGTGGCCAGCAGTGCCCCACCGGTCCCAGACCCGGCGCAGTGGCAGGCAACAGCTCTCCGCAGCTCCGCTGCTACTTTGGGCTGATTACGGATATATGCGGCGGATATATGGCCTGAGGGAGGGGAGCTCAGAACGGAGCTCTACCCCAGTGCGTCCATCGCCATCGCATGCCTAGTCACGCCCCTGCAGCATATGTATTTCATGCAAGAATAATGAAGGAAAGAAGAACCAGGCAAGGGTGTCCCCTTTCTTCTCTGCTTTTTGATATGTTTATCGAGACACTTGCCATTAAGCTAAGGAATTCTCAGGAAATAACTCCTTTTGTTTGTAACGATTGAAAAAAAAAAAAATAAGCCTCTACGCAGATGACCTTATGATTTTTATGGGTCATTTACAAGATTCAATATCGACTATTTGGGAAATCATAACAAAATTTGGGGAAATATCGGTTATGCAGTGAACCACGACAAAACTGAAATTATGCAATGGAACACATTTTATAGTTGTCCACAGATTAAGCAAAATATTTGGTATTTGGGCATAGAGGTGGCACAACAAATTGAATCAATAGCAAAAGCTAATTTTGGTAAAGTAACAGCGAAGGTAAGAACTTTGCTACAGAAATGAGAGACCTTGCCATTATCTTTTTTAGGTAAATCCAACCTTGTAAAGATGTCCATCCTTCCTAAGTATACGTTTTAATTTAATTCTATTCCTCTGGAGTTTAAGAAGGAATGGATTAATAAGGTCCAAAGTCTTTTTATTAGTTTCATATGGGCAAAAAAAAGCCCCCGAATAGCCTGGCAAAAGCTTAGAGCTAAAAAAGAGAATGGTGGGATAGCAACACCAGATCTTGTTCAGTATCGGAATGCATTCCATTTAAAAATCTTCAGGCAGTTACTGGGTGATACCCCAGCATTTTCGCCACTATTTTGGGCCCTAACAGCTGTTTATAAATCCCAAGCTAGATTCTTCTTGTGATCCAAAATACTACAAGCAAGTGAAACTAAAAGTCCTATCAGCAGCCTGCAGGGGATGGCATCAAATAAGAGTTTCACAATGTATCCCCTATTACAGCTCTTTGGCCCCAATTTGGAACTCACCAGGAACCCCAAATTGTCTACAAGACTCCCTAGGCAGAGCAATTCAAGACAACGGAATAGAAAGGTGGAGGGATTTGTTGGAGGACGATGAATTAATATCATGGCCAAGTCTTCTAGCTGCAACGAAGGGGGACATCTCCAAATTTAAATATCTTAAATTACTAAGCAGGGTTAAATCACTTAAAAAAACTGGAAATGGTAATGGGTGGATTGAACGGAAGGCAGCGACTTTTCCAGTGGGACGGAAGGAAATTGCCATATGGTACTGGAATATGATTCAATCCCATGAAGATTTGCAGCAGTGGCCCGGATCTATTTGGAGGAAAGAGCTGCCAAGCTACGATCGGGATACTCTATGGCAAGTATCTCTATCTCTTCTATGGCAAAGTGTTAAAGCTGCACCTTTAAGGAAAAAACATTTATTTACAGTTCACAAGGCTTATTGGACCCCGAGAAGATTATCCAAGTTTGGTTCCAGGAGAGTGATATGTCAAAAGTGTGGGGAAATAGAGGCTGATGAAGTACATTTGTTTTGGAGATGCCCTGCAATTCAATCGTTTTGGGAGAAAGTTGGCGAGACGATTTTCAGCATCATGGGGGTTGAAGAAAAGGTGAGTCTCCCACAGGTCATTTTTGGGGTAATTCCAGATGAGGATACTTCAGCCAGTTTTTCGAAGAAGAATGAAAGCTTAATGTTTGTGCTAATTTTACTGGCACGAAAGGAATTATGTAATAAATGGGTTTTACCTGTCCCTCCGTCAGAGAGTGAATGGATTAACTCAGCCCATAGGGTGGCTAATTGAGATAGGGCAATACGTACAACAAAAAAACTAGTTTTTGGGATATTTGGGACAACTATTGCAAAACCAGATAGGAATAGTTGAAGGGCCACACTAGCTATAGTGTAGTAAACACCTTTTTAATGACCTATCTTCTTTTACTCCTCCTATTCCTTGGTAGACACGTTTTTTCTTTTTTTTGGTTTTCTTCTTTTTTTTCTTTCTTTTTAAAGTTAGGGGACTTCAGTCCTATGATTATGTTTAGCCATACAGGTTTGGGATAGTCCATTGGATATGGACTGATAACAACAGAGCAGAGCCATCTGCGGGACCTGTTATACTGGAGAGCAAGCCTGGGGGACAGAGAGATGAACTATGAGGTTATAGGTCATGGCCAGGCATGGACCCGAAGTGTTGTGAACACGCCTTCAGCAAATGAAGTGTTCTGTAGTCCCGAAAATCTGGTGATCTAAGGCCATTAGACTTCGGGCCTCTTCCTCTGTGGGTTTTGTCTCTGTCTCTACATTCGACCTCTCAAAAATATATCGGCTATGTACGAATGAGGACATAAAAAAAAAAAAAAGAATAATGATGGTTCAATAAATATTATTGAAAACATCCCACTGAGTATTCTGTATAATTCTCTCAGAGAAAGTAAGCATGAATGACTGAGTGAAAGATTCTGTACTGTTTCCACGATCCTTAGGTAATCAGGGTTGTCATGTTCAGTGGTTGCCAGAAACTGTTGGCTCCCTGGTAGGTTAGGGGGGCTTACGGTGGCACTGTGAGCTAGCTGGTCTATAGGCCGACATATCCTGCGGGGGTGCCTGGAATCGCAGGTCATACGGATTAGTAGGAACTACATTACACTAGTGCTGCCCTTCAGCTGTGTACAGGGATTTGTAGGTTCCAAGGGGCACCGTATGTCTCTGCAGTGGGCTCCTGTACCACAGGGCTGGGTCAGCCCTCCCTGCTATGCACCACTCCCCATTTCTTGTGCCTTTTCACTGCCGGCACCACCCTGGCTGGGACGCTTTTCACCTTCTCTCTTCCCCCCTGCTGCCACATGAAGTTCCCCCCCCCCCCACCTGCTTAGGGAGTTCCCCCCTTTCCATAGCAGAGGTTGCTTCCCTCCTATGGGAATATGGCCTTTACATGCACACTTTTAATTGATTGAGCTAGTGCTTATTTTCTTCTTGGCATGTGAATCTATGGTTATCAAACGCTGAAGTCAGAAACCGCAAACGATTAAATTATGATCTTTTTTTATCAAGGCTCATGAATGTTTGTATTATTCCGACAATCACACTCGACCCCATAACTGGGACTTTCAGACGCTGTAACTGAAATCTGTTCTTTACTAATGCCGAATGTATATATGTTATTCAAATGCCAATAAAGACTTAGTTAATAAAAAAAGGAAGCTGTAGTGGGAAGCTGCGAAAGGTCACCATTTCAAAGGATCAGACTTTCCTGTCCAAATCCAGCAGTACCAGAGCCAGGGCCAGCTGTGCTTAGTCATGGGTGATATTCAACAGGATTTGTGGCATCAGCAACAAAAGGCAGACATGCATATAAGAGTCTGAAGCTCCTCTGGACCGCACAAAGGAAACTCTAGAGCACAGAAGGATGAACATTAAGCATTTATTGAGGTTGTGAATACGCCTAACAGTGCCCACTGTGGAAAGGTGCCCTGTTCCTCCTCTAGACGCAGAAAAGAGTTGAATAACCTGAGATCCAGAATCCATTTTGGGAAGTACCGGGAGTTAAAACCCGATCCTCTCTCTACCATGGACACGATTTGACACCTATTTGGCAACCAAAATCAACACTTTTTGGATTGAAAACTGGTGTGATCCGCCTACGCCAGAGTGTAACATAGGGAGATGTGGGGAAGGGTTTCCACAAAGAGGGGGGCAGGTTCAAGGACCCGTTACTCTGATGTGATGGAACATCACCAAGGCGGGCAGTGCAGGATTATGCCTCCTACTGTCTTTAATTTAATGTTGGAGACCAAACCAGATAGGGTTATAGCACTCCCTGGCGATAAGTAGTACGAGGAAGTATTACTGCTATCTGAAAGAGACATGTTAGTGGTAGATTCCTTACCTTAGAATATCCCCAGGTGTCAGACTGGATCTGGAAAGTTTTCGCTAGCAGTACCTCTGCGCATCAGTAGGTGGTGTTGTGCGATTCCGCGTCCGTCGCTGGCGTCGTAAGCGCCAAGATGAGGCCACAGAGACTACTTAGGCGCCACCCATGCGTGCTGACGTCAGTTCTTTCTTTTTCGGTGCCAGTAAGCCAGTTAGAGCAAGTACCTTAGTACCTTAGTCACTTTTTAACTATTCTTTTGAGACTTTTTGTCTCCTGTCAGTTTACTCTGGTGCAAGTACGGATGCCTGGTTTTAAGTCTTTTGGGGCCTGCTGTTGCAATATGTCGGTGGCGGACCCCCACAACGTCTGCCTCTACTGCCTGGAGTGCAACCACGACTCTCGGGTCTGTACGGACTGTCTGGCCATTGCCCCGAAGGCCTTGAGGGAGCAGCGCCGGAAGCTGCTTGAGGTCCACTCATCCCAGCGCCGCTCGCTGTCCAGGGGCCGCTCCAGAGAACGCTTGCAGGACCACCATCATCGCTCCTTAGACTCCTGGTCTTCACCCGCCGATTCGGGTAAGAAGAAGTCAAAGAAGCATTGTCGCTCTCCGACGTCCCCCTGTCGGTTCCCAGATGCGGACGAGGGGGACAGGAGTTCTGCCCCTGCGGCTCCTTCAGAGCCCAGGAGTACCGCGGCCTACCCACCTTATCCGGGTCCATCGGCGACTCCCGCACAGGTGCAAGAATTTCTTGCTACCATGGACCGCCTGTTTAGGCCTCGGCCTCCCACCGGTGCGCCCTCTGGACCCGCGGTCCCGTGTCTGGATCCTGTAGAGCTGTCGGCACTGCCAGCGGCTCCGGCCCCGGTGGCACAGGATCCTGCACCGCTGGCTCTGGCCACAGCGCCACATGGTCCCATGCTGCCAGCTCCTGCCCCGGCGCCACCCTCGGCGCCGCAGTGGGTGCCATTTGTTCCGCTTCTGCCCAGGTTCCACAACACTTTTGTCCCTACCTGGGATTAGAATTGAGACACGGTGCCGGTCCGTTTGTTCCTTCCCCGGTCCCTGCCCTGCTGCTGCAGTCTGTACCACATGCGGCTGAGGTGGAGGGCGACTGGGAGGGGTCCGATGACCCTCTTGCTCGTCAGTGTGACTCTGAGAAGGACTGGGCAGATGATTTAGAGGAGGCCGCCAGCCTTGATGTCTCCTTTGACCCGGGGCTTGCCTCTCCCCCACCTACCATGGAGGAGGACGCCTCCATCAGGCAGCTGAGGTCCTCAACCTTGATCTCCCTACGGTGGCCCTAAAAACTAATCTTCTCACTGAGGTGCTCCAGGTGGCTTCCACTTAGTCGGAGCACCTGCTGCCATTTAATGGCATTTGGTCACAGCCAGCCACAGTGGCCCCTGTGGATAAGAACTTCGCCAGGTGTCATCGCCCGGCCCCGGGTGACCCTGTCTTTCTGACCACTCATCCTACACCCGAGAGCCTGGTCATCCAAGCCTCAACATCCCAGAGGGCCTTTCCCATGGCTCCGACAGATAAGGACTCTAAGAAGCTGGAGCAGTTCGGCAAGTGGTTGTTCTCCTCGGCTAGCTTATGGCTGCGGTCGGTGAATACTGCATGTCTATTGGGCCGCTATTCCCACGCAGTGTGGGATACTGTTGCACAGGTGTTGCCTCAGTGTCCTGAGGAGGTCCAAGCTGTGCTGTCCCAAGCTGTTGCCGAAGGTAAAGATGCAGCTAAGTTTGCCATTCGGTGTGGTTTGGATACCGTGGACTTTCTCGATAGGGCGATTTCTACGACTGTGGCGCTTCGTCGCCATGCCTGGTTGAGATGTACTGGGTTTTAGCCAGATGTCCAGAGCTCGCTCATGGACATGCCCTTTGATGGCACTCGCCTGTTTGGCGATAAAGCTGACAGTGCGCTGGAGCATTTTAAGGACTCTTGGGCTACAAGCAAGTCCATGGGTCTCTCCACCACGTGCCACCACGTGCCAGGCCACGTCTACCTTTCATTCCTTTCATGGCCACAGAAGGGGCGCCCCTGCTTGCTCGTTCAGTCAGAAGCCTGCGCAGAACCAAACTCAGCGTGGCCGTGGGCGTGAGGCCGCCTTGGTGGCACAGGGGGCCAGCGTGTGGGTCAGTCCACCTCCGCTCCTGCAGCTTTTGCCTCAAAGCTCTCCTAGTCCAAGCTTTGGGGTACACCCCACGCCTATGGGCGGCAGGATTCCCGAATGGCGTTCTGTCACTTCCAACAGGTGGGTGCTGCAACTCGTCCGGTGTGGTTACTCCCTCCTCTTCGAGTCTTCCCCCCCAGCCATGTCACCTCAGTTCCACCGCATGTCGGGGGATCACTTCACGCTTCTCCAACAGGAAGTTATGGCCCTCTTGGCCAAGGGGGCCATCGACCATGTTCCTGGAACAGAAGTAGGACGTGTTTGTTATTTCCACTATTTTCTGGTATCTAAGAAGGACAAAGGGGGCTTGCACCCCATCTTGGACCTCAGGAATGTCAATCGCTTCCTCCGGAAGGAGAAGTTCAAGATGTTGACTCTGGCTCAGGTCTTGACTGCCCTCGACGCTGGAGACTGGATGGTAGCATTGGGTTTGCAGGACGCATATTTCCATGTCCCCGTCCTGCCCGCCTGCCAGCATTACCTGCGGTTCACTGTAGGCCAGGAGCATTTTCAGTTTCACGTGCTCCCCTTCGGCCTTACTAGCGCCCCTCGGGTGTTCACGAAAGTGATGGCGATGGTCGCAGCTCACCTGCGCAGGTCAGGGGTGTCAGTCTTCCCCTACCGCGATGACTGGTTGTTGAAGGCGGACTCGCCCCAAGCAGTTGTCACCCACCTTCAGACTACGGCCGACCTCCTGCATTTGCTGGGGTTCTCCATCAAAGTGCCGAAGTCGCACCTGAGTCCCTCCAAGAAGCTCCCCTTCATCTGAGCAGTTCTGGATTCAACGCGGTTTCGGGTTTATCCTCCCGAGCAGTGAGTCCGGGATATTCAGGCTATGATTTTTCAGCCTCTATCCTGGGTTTCAGTCAGGATGACCCTCCGGCTCCTGGGCCTAATGGCCTCCTGCATCCTGCTAGTACAACGTGCCAGATGGCATATGCGGGCTCTGCAGTGGGACCTGAAGGTACAGTGGGCACAGCATCAGGGCAACCTGTCCGATCATGTCCAGATCTCGGAGGGCACTGCACAACAGTTGCAGTGGTGGCTCACAAACCGCGATTGGATCAATGGCAGATCCCTCTCCCCTCCCCAAACGAGCACACATTGGTGACAGATGCGTCCCTCCAGGGATGGGGAGGCCTCTTGGGAGAGGCGGAGATCAGAGGCCTCTGGTCTCTGGCGGAGTCCCGGCTCCATATCAACCTTTTGGATCTTCGGGCGATCCAACTTGCACTGAAAGCATTCCTTCCCTCTGTCCGGGGAAGTGTGGTGCAGGTGTTCACGGACAACACCACCACGATATGGTATTGCAACAAACAGGGCGGGGTGGGGTCCAGGACCCTATGTCAGGAGGCTATGCGCCTCTGGACATGGCTGGAACATCAAGGCATTACCTTGGTGGTTCAACACCTGGCAGGTTCTCTGAACGCCAGAGCGGACAAACTCAGCCGCCGGTGCTTGATGGATCACGAATGGCATCTGAACTCGGACGTGGCGCAAGGTCTCTTTCAGCAGTGGGGAGAGCCTTGGTTAGATCTATTCACCACCGAAGAGAATGCGCAATGCCATCAGTTCTGCACATTGGAATTTCCAAGGTGGCACTCGCTCGATGACGCTATTCGTCGCGAATGGAGTTACAGTCTGTAGTACGCCTTTCCGCCTATACCACTTCTGCCCAGAGTGCTGTAGAAGATTCGGCGTGACAGGGCCCAAGTCATTCTTGTGGCGCTGCTATTTGTACGTTGGGACTATTTTGCTGAATCCCCATATCTGCTTCGTGGTGCAGAAACGCTATCCCCTGCCCTGAGAGTCCCCCCGCTGCCGCTTGCTGACATCTGCGGTCGCCGAGCGGGGGACTCCATTTCCCAGGATCCTTTGGCGGCGCAGAGTGACGTGGTCAAACCAGCGACTGTGGGCGCTTAAAACTTCGTGCAGCCCCCACGTCGCAGGGTCGCGCACGGGTCTGCGCCGGGCTAAGCCCGGGCAAAGGGCGGGCCGTCTGTGGCCGTCCGGGGCTGTCCAGAGCTGGGCTGGGCCACCCCCCTTTTGTTTTGTTATCTGCCAATTCCACTTCGGACTCAGAAGTAAGAACTGCTGTGAACAATTCCGCTTAACATCTTGCTATAACACTGTATGTTCCCTACCTTAAAATGACCACGAAATCTAGTCTGGGTGGGAAATTGCTAGCGGGTGGCTCATCCTCCTCCTTTAAAGGGACCCTAGATAACTACATCACTAGGGCCGTTTCAGTCGTAGAACGCGAAATAGAGCAGGCTGAACGGCGTATATCATCAGAGTGGCACAACAAACGTTCCTCCCTAGGAACTATCCAGAAAGCCTTATCTCCATCCCTGCTTCATTCTGGCTCTGCTTTATCAACGGACATTGGTATCCCGCGCCAACTCCAAGACCTATCTGAATGTCCTGCCAGTTTGGGGGTTTGTAATTCTACCAATATTATAATCGATTCCCCCACGGATAGCTCTTTCGAAGAGCAACTCCCAGCAAAAACCATTAGTGCTGGAACACCAGCGCCATCCCTCCCCATAAAAAGAAAACGAGGCCAAAATAAACAAAAAGGGTTCAGAGCAAAGAATCCTAATCCCTCAATAACCACCAAAACTTCTAGCACTGACCTGCAAAGCAAAATTTAACAAAATCTCGTGCACACGCTTCTGCCAGACGATCTCATAAGAAATATAGAGCACTTGATGAAATTCTTACTGCTGCCTCTTGTAGAGAGGGTTAAGCGAATAGCAGACCAACTTGGGTCGGTTCAAGCCACTGGTATCTTGAACATGAATTTACTCAGAGAACTGCCTACAGCCAGGTATCCTCTGAACACTTTTGGTACCTGCAGAAAAACTCAAACTTAGCGACTGCCCATCTAGGGGTAAGTCTCAATCAACTGCCCAAGATATTCTTCCCACTAGCTCCCCCTATCTCCAAACTCAGAGAAACCCGAGAATCAGAACAAACTAACAAAAGGGGACACGCACATTATAATCCGGGGGGGAGGCGAATGGCGGTCAAAAACCTCAGAGGGAACGTGCAGCACGTAAACCTTCCGCCTGAAGCAGAACCTTACGTAATAGTATTAACTGGGGTTCCAGAGCCAGGACAATTTGAAAACTACCAGACCCTGAAAAACAAGGTTACGTATTGGTTAAGTGTTAATAGGTCACTACCCGCAAGTATTGATGGTAAAAACTTAAACGTTAGGAGGCTACCATGGTTGGGACAAAGACCTAAGGATGTACAAGGGGACAGTGTAATTATAAATTAAAAAAAAAAAATTTTTATTGGCATTTCAAACTGTAGGTGACAACATTGTGCGCCCTGCGCACCATACAGAACCATGAAAACTACATTGCATTACAGCACTCCTCCTTCAGTAGCACCGTTTATACATTCCATTCTGTCACAGTCTTACTAATCAACATTTCTTAGTTACAGTCATAGTATATTTCATGCCCATTACATTGCCGGTTTCTGCTCCTTCAGATATGAGATAAGATACACCCAAAAGTCTCGGGCCGTGCTCCATTCGGCAGTTCCTCTTCATATGTCGTTAATTTATCCCTGCAATACGCTAGGTCCTGAATCCACTGCCGCATCTGCGGAGTATTTTTACCCCCCCCATGTAATCGATACTCTACGTTTTGCCATTAGTAGTGCTATCACGCAGAACTTCCGTTTCAAGGCTCTCACTCCTTGTACCAGCCCCAATAAGCATGTCCTGATATTACAGTCCAGTGTAACTCCCACCATGATCCCCAAAACTTTCACCACTTGCGTCCAATATTCTGCTATTGTCGGGGAATACCATGCTAGATGTATAAAGTCTGCTGATTCAACCCCACATCTCTGGCATTTGGAATCCGCTCGTAGTCCAAATCTAAACATTCGTGTCGGGGTGTGGTATGTCTGGTGGATATATTTTATGTGTATCAGTCTTAAATTGCCATTTGGTGTTAGTAGTCCAGTTATCGTGCCCACCTTGATCCAGTCATCGTCAGTCAGGGGACTATCCAGGCAAGCGTTCCATTTGGCCAATGCCTTATGAGTTGTGTCGCCAATTTCCGCTTGCAGCTCTGCATACAATTTGGAGACCAGATGGGTAGCCGTGTGTGCATTAAGTATTAGTTGGAGTGTCTTAGATACTGGGGGTTCATCTGGATATGTTGGGTATAAGGTATAAGGTATATGGAGCCGATAGTATGTGAATTTAAAAAGCATCGTTTGGTCCTGCACGTATGATAGCTCCTCAAGTCTTATGAACTTCCCATCTTGAAATAGATCTCCCATGGTGTCTATCCCCACCTGTTTTAGTAGTTCCATTCCTACCTCTTCCTGGGTCACTGATATGTTCGGGTGATGGTGGAGTGGCATTGTCGGGGCATATAGGGGTAGTCTGTTCGTTTTCTGTCCTATGATACACCAGGCCTGGTTTGTGGCGTCTATAGTATTAATGTCTCTTTTATGTAAAGGAGGTCTGTTATGGGTAATAATGGCGTCCAAAGGGACAGGTGCCGCATCACCTTCCTCGATCGCCACATGTGTAAGGAACGGCATGTGGTGGTACCAGTAGTGGGCGTATTGAGCCTGAGCACACACGTAGTAGAGTAGGAAATCAGGCGCCTTGAATCCACCTCTCGAATACGGTAGTGTCAGTGAGTGTAGGTCGATTCGTGCTGTTTTCCCAGCCCATATCAATCGTAATGTCATAGTCGTTATTGCCTGGAAGACTGCGGATGGAGGTTTGATAGGGATGTTATTGAAGAGATACAGTAACTTAGGGAGGATCACCATTTTCACTATCGCCAACCTATCTGCTAGAGATAATGGCAAGGTGATCCGCCGTTATATTTTCTCCTCAAGTGCCGATGTAACTCTGCCATAGTTTGTGCGAATCACCACTTCTGGGTCTCTGTGGTACCAAATTCCTAAGTACCTTACCGGATCGGTTTGCCATTCCAGTGGATAGTCCGTGGTGATAGGTAGCGTGGTGTCAGTTAGTGGGATGATAATTGATTTCGCCCAGTTGATCCGGAGACCCGAGTGCCTACCAAATTTGACATAGTCCCGAAGCAGGGGGTTCAGGTTTGTTTCTGGGTTCTTTACGTAGAGCAACATGTCGTCCGCGTAAAGCGATATGTGAAGTGGACGATGTGGGAACTGTATTGCCGAGTAGTGGTGCCCTTGGCGCAATTTACAGGCCAAAGGTTCTAATGCAATGGCAAACAGCAGAGGGGACAGCGGGCATCCCTGTCTGGTGCCTCTTGCTATGTGTATGTTGTCCGATATGTATCCGTTGATTCGTATTCTAGCCTTTGGGGCGGTGTAGAGTAATTTTATCCATTGGAGGAATTTTGGGGGGAACCCTATTCTAGACAAAATTGCATGTAGATATGTCCATGCTATGGTATCGAAGGCCTTAGCCGCGTCCAACAGCACTGCTGCAGCTTTGGTGGAGGGGTTTAGGTAGTGTGACACTGCGAAGAGCGACCTAGTGTTATGGGACGTGGAGCGTGTGGGTATAAACCCAGATTGATCGGGAAGCACCAGCCTCGTCATGAGGTGTTTCAGTCTGGTAGCTAACAATTTCGACAATATTTTCGTGTCTACATTCATGAGGGACAGCGGTCTGTACGAGTCGCATTCTTCGGGGTTTTTGTCTGGCTTCAGGAAAGCTAGGATTACCGCTTCTCTAAGAGTTTGGGGTATTATCATCTTTTCATGTGCGTCTCCGAGTATCTGCACTAAGTACGGTGCTAGCTTCTCCGCGTATGCCTTGTAAAACTCTCCCGTAAACCCATCTGGGCCCGGGGCTTTGCCATGTGGCAGAGAGTGTATCGTCTCCATGACTTCTTCCACCATTACTGGTTGGGATAGGTATGCTCTTTGCCCATAGGATAGCCAGGCTAATGCTATGTCATCACAGTATTGCGCTATTTCTTCCCCTGTCGCCGTGTCTTCTAGCTCGTATAGAGTCCCATATGTGTGCATGAATGCTTGTAGTATTCCCTGTGTGTCGTGTCGCAAGACGCCCCCGGCATCACGAACTGCCTGCACCATGTGTGGTTGTTTTGTATTGCAGATTTTGTTTGCCAGGACGGCGCCCGGTCTACCTCCCTCTCCGTACTGCCTGCCAGCTTGACGCTTTGTCACGAAACGTAGCTCTTCATCTGCACTTTCCTGGTATTCCGTAATTGCCTGTCTAATGTCCCCTAGCAGTGTTGCATTTTGAGTCTGTGTGTACTCTACTTCCAGGGCTTTCATTTTGCTTTCCCGGATTGCCAACTGTTGGCGTAGGTCTTTTAAAATCCCTGCCGTGGTGCTTATGCATATCCCCCTGATAGATGCCTTAAAGGCTTCCCACAGAATTCCGGGGTCCTCCATTGAGGGCTCATTCAGCTCAAAGTATTCGGTTATTGCCTTTCAGATCATGTCTTTGTAAAGCGGGTCTAACAGAGCCTTACCATTGACCCGCCAGCTAAACGGCGGAGGGACATAGTGTGGGATCTTAAGAGTGAGCATGACCGGGTTGTGGTCGGATAATGTGCGTGGTAGGTGCGATTCATCAGCCGTCCACAAAGACATGGCACGGGAACCCAACCAATAGTCGATCCTAGACCAGCTTCCATGAGCTGCTGCTGTGTGGGTAGCTTCTAATTGAGTGGGGTGTCTCAGCCTCCACAGGTCTATTAGATGTTCCTCAAGTATAATGTCCTTCAATTTTTGTAACGCACGTTTATGTGTTTAAGCTGATGCAGGTGATCTATCTATGATGTCGTTGAGGGCGAGATTGAAATCCCCTCCCCACAGTAATGTTGCATCTGGATATTTCTGAATTTCCCGCCATACCGTGTGGAAGAAATCGGGGTCATCTATGTTTGGTGATATATATTTAATAGTGTCACTCTCTGACCTCGTAGCAGGCCCGTTACCACGACAAATCTGCCATTTTGGTCTGGCGTGACCTGGTCAACCGTGAACTGGACCCCCTTATGTATTAGGATGAGGACTCCCCTCAAATAGGATGAATACGCCGCCCCGTGGACCGATTCCGCCCATTTCAGGCCTATGCGGTTGGTGGTATGTGGGTCTATGTGTGTTTCCTGTAGAAACGCGATATCAATGTGATGTCTTGTAAAGTACGCTATAATCTGCCTTATCTTTTTCGGATTCTTGAGACCCCTCACATTCCAAGTTATTAGTCTAAGCTCATCCGACTTTCTAGGGACATTCATATCTGTCGGTTGTTTTGCTGTACTGTTGTGAGTTGCTGCATTAAACCAACTATGTGCGTTATGTATTTTGGGTGACTGTAACCTTGTTCATGAATGATCGTACCTTGAGGTGTGGCAGTGCTTCTCAAATGCAGTAGATTCAACAATGTACCCCAACTTTCCCCACCCTTCCCCTCTCCCACTCCAGCACCCCAAACATGCCGAAGACATTCCCCAGTACAAACTTTGAACTGTTCATAACCGTAGTAGGGGTGAACCCTGTAAGGGGGTCTGCCAGGGGTGCAACACTGCCAGGGGTGCAACATAGTGGATGTGGCCAGGTTCATGAATATAATACCTGTCTCACAGTCACGTTCCAGGTGGTGTTATGGCTGCGCTTAATGGTGGGGATAGTTCGCCAATGTTACGGATGTTCTATCTGTATGCCAAATTCCCCCACCCTTATCTCAGATGTTTCTTCAGGTTGGTGTCTCATGCAATAAACTGATCTCCCTTAAGTAGGTATGCGGAGGCCCCGAGAAGAGGGGGCAGCGACTAACCAACCTTAATAGACGCCGCGTATCGGCTCACGTATGTTCTCGCTGCCGTCGCTCCCCAATCTCAGAGACCCTTTCGCATAGTATCAGCTGGTTGTCAATCATTTCTCCCATGAATGAGTCACTGTATCTGTTACATAGTTCGTACCTTTACCTTAGGAACTGACCGCGGGACAGGCAGTCTCTGCTGTCTACGTGTCTTATGTCGCCCATGTGTCTTTTTCAATCCGAGTCTGGCTGCTGTTTCGCTCTCCGTTGTTCCCGTCTTTTCCTGCCTGTTTTTTTTATGTATTCCATCGCCTCCTTTGGCGTTAGGCATATCACCGACTTGCCTTCTTGCGTAATCTTCAGGCGGGCTGGGTACAACATCGCATATTCCACTCCCATCTCCCGGAGTTTTTGTTTTGCAGTGGAGAATTCATTGCGCGCCATTTGAACGTTCATTGTAAAGTCTGGGTAGAACTCTAGCTTGTTGCCCTGGTGCTCAATCGATTTCTTTTCTCTGGCAAGCCTGAGAACTGCGTCTCGGTCCCTGAAAGTGAGCAATCGGGCTACTATTGGGCGTGGAGGGGTTCCCGGTTTCGGTTGCGGCGCTAGGGATCTATGCACCCTCTCCACTATGAATACTGTTGACAGATGTTCAGTCCCAAAGATAGATGTTATCATATCTTCCACAAAGCTCTCCATCTTGCCAGTGTTGGTCGATTCTGGCACGCCCGCTATTCCGACGTTGTTCCGGCGTGATCTGTACACTTTTGCGTTGTCGCGTGCGATTCATCTTCGACCGCCGATAGTCTGGTTTCCGCCTCTGTGATGCGCTCACCATGTTTATCGAGTTTGGCCACCATGTTGTCGACCCTCTGTGTGATTGTGTCCAATTTCCCATGCACATCCTGCAGGCTTTTCTGAATCGCACATAGGACTTGCTCCATGCCACTTGAAGCATTATTGTCATTATCCTGCTCCGAGTCAGATGGATGGGTTGCCCCTTTCGTGGTTCTCCTGGTGTCGAAGGCCAGCTTGGACTGTACTTTGTCTGGCTTTCCCATGGTGTGTTGTCAGAGAGCCTAACTTTGGTGATGTCGGGACTAGTTTTGCCGTGAGGCACCCCTGCGTGTGAAGACACCTCACCGCCGGCGTTGCTGGTCTGGCCCCTCGGTGTGATCTTGGGTCCTGTGTTTGAGTATCGCAGCTCACTGCTCTCCGGTGTTGTCTGGCGTTTTCATATAGTTCACATTCCCTGCCGGCAACCTCTCGTACCTCTGATGTGTGCCCAGGGAGGGACGGATCACCCCGATCAGGCTGTGGTCCAGCTGCCAATAATGCGTCACCCGGTGCCTGTTCCCCAGCCACACTCTGCTTCTGGTCGCGGTGGGGGGGGTCAATCGCTTTGTTGTGATCTTAGGGGGTTGTGCATTCCTGCTAGGGGGTGATGGCGATTACACACGTCTTGCTTTACTGCCCTCGATCGGTGCGCTCGTGCACTATATGTGTCTGGTGCCAGGTTTCTCTCCTCGTTGACCAACTTTCGTGGTGGGCTGTGCTGTAATGGGTAGGGGTTGACAACGATCGGGCAGTGTGTCTCGCAGCACGCGCGGGGACCTAGGTCTGCGCCGGCTCTTCTATCGCTCTCTCACTCCACACACGTGTCTTCGCTCACCTCAGGTCGGCCAGCACACGCCGTTAAATGGGGCTTATAGACAGCCGAACAGTACATGGGGACGGAAGGACATGTCTTCGGCTTATCTTTATGTCTAATTTCCGTATCCCCCACACACCTCTCACGGTTGTTCGATGGGCGCTGGAGTGGTTGGTGTTACTGCGCTTTCAGTTGGAGCGGACCGCTGATGTGGCCGGGGCCTCCACAAAGCCCATCCCCCTCGCGCTCTCGGGGCTCCGCCATTTTGCGTGCTGATTCTGGCGCCGCCGGCAGCTCTGCCTATAATTCCTCACTTGTTCCTGGAGCGAGCCTCCGGCGCTGCGATGCGTTATGTGGGCCTTCGTTTACTCCGGGGTGCCTCTCCACCTTTCCCACTCTCTCAATCGAGCTGGCTGGAGGTGCTGTCCCCAGCGTTTCACCGACCGCTGCGGTCACTGGGCGCCGCCATCTTGGATCCGCACTCTTCGTACCAGCTCCGTTCCGGAAAAGCAGGATTAGTGGCTTTGTGCAGTTCTCCGGAGATATCTGAGGCTTCCAATGTCCGCAGACAGCATTCCGATATGATTATTTGCAAGGTTGGTCCATTTTCGTTCGGTTTCTGCGCTATTTTCTTGGGACCTGGCCGGCGGAGCTGTCTTAACAGTCAGCCATTCCGCTGTGCGCCCTCTAGCGCCCCCCATGTAATTATAAATTTTAAAGACTATAGGGCAACAAATTTCATCCGAGACTGGTATAGCGATAGCTATGAGGGAGGCATATCTACTAGATCATTAAGCTATTTCTACCCAAGAGCCTTGGTTGAAATTCAAAAGCCAATGAACCCCAAGAGTAACTCGGGCCCAACTTTTAATATTGCTACCTCCAATCGTTTTGTGGCTCTCTCGAGCTTAGAGGGGGTAGACTGACTTGCAGATAAGCCCAACAAGATCCAAAAGGACCATGTAACCGCAACTAATAAATGGGCACTGAGAATGTATACGTTCCCATTTTGGAAGCTTTTTCTTATAATCCTCCCATAGAGAGCATCCTAAATCCCAGAATCGGGACCGATGCCCAGTGGCGGATGGTTCCCTTAAACCATTGCACAACCCTTTCTTTCTCCACCATCTATTGGAATGTAGCAGGGTTACGTACAAAAATCGACCAACATTCCTGGCTTGAAACAATCCGTAAACATAATATACTATGTCTCCAGGAGACTTGGTTGATTTCTCCTATTCATTTACAGGGTTACAAGACGTTCCACTCAAGCGCTCGTTCTTCTCCCTCAGGTAGACCTAAAGGAGGTCTAATTATCTATCTATCCAACGACTTCCCTCTTAAGGAAATATCTGAACTGAAGATAGCCGAGAATTATCAAATTCTTAGAATAACGGTGAAGAAAGGGTCCTCGTATTTTCTGGTTAACTTCTACAACAATTTGTCTCTACCTGATTCCGTAAATGTTTTAAATGAAATATCAGTTTTTTTAATGGTGCAATGGTCTAGATACCCAGTATCTTCTTTTAATTTGATTTGGGGCGGTGATTTTAATATTCCTTTGTGTGTTAATTACGATAATGCTAAGTGTGGTATTGCAGACGAATGTGGGTGCCCTTTAGCCCATTATATTCATTCTAACTCCGGGAACTGTTTAAATGAACATCTTTTCTCCCTAGATTTGGGTTTTGCAAACAACCTGGTAGTCCCTCCTACAGCTTTTTCCCCTACATTCCATGGGAGGGGTCTATTGAGTTTTATAGACTTCATATTATGTACACATAACACGCGAGCACACTTGTCAACTTTTGCAACGGGAGTGGATATTAGCAGCGATCATTATTCTAACAGTTTTACTGTTACAGTTCAGAGTACCTCTCAACAACCTAAGATTCCTAGTCTGCTTATCCAACAAGCCCTGGCCTTAGCCAAGTTGAACGGCTATTCAGTTGAATGGTCGAAAGCAGACCCGAATGTACTGTCCGCTAATATAATATTGGAATATTGGAAACATGTTTAGACCTAGAGTCTCCAAAGGATCTGATTCTAACCAGTTTTGCTGTGATCACCAAAATAATTAGAGCGGAACTATTCCGAAAGCAACATTTCAATAAATCACAAGTGAAAGGCTGGTTTAACCCCCAATGTCGTAAGGCGCTCTCATCTTTAAAGGAGGCCCTACGCAACCCTATAAGAGACCCACTTGAAGTCAGAAAATTAAGGAAAGAATATAATTTGGCCAATAAGAACTGCAGACGGGAAATTAAAAAGGACCTTTGGGAACAGCTCCATGAGAGCTGTCGCACTAAGGACTGCTCTGCTTTCTGGCGAGTAGTCAAATCCCCTTTTCTCTCTGATTCAAGATCTGCACCTAGGTTAGAAGTGGCAGTAACCGCAGAGAGCTGGGTTAACCATTTCTCGAAAATTTTCTGTTTAGATAATCTAACCCAGAACGACAGTGGGAAAGCTAGGGAAGGTGTCCCCCATACTACCAACATCTACCCCATCCAGTTAGCATTTGGGCATAATGAAATCATTACCGCCCTGTCAGCTTCTAAATCTGGCAAGGCGCCCGGCCCGGACGGGGCACCGTTAGATGTCTTTACCCATAATCAGGAGTTATGGTCACCGATTTTGACCCGTGTTCTTGAAGCCGCCACATCATTGGGGTTAATTGACTCTTGGTCTACCTCAAGCTTGCTCCCCATTTTTAAAAAGAGAGACAGCAATAACCCTGCATGCTATAGGCCCATATCCCTCCTTGACTCCCTTGGCAAAGTGGCCGGTCGGCTGGTCCTCGAGCGCCTACAGGATTGGGCCGCTGCTAACAATATCATGACCGATTTGCAATACGGGTTCCGGGAGGGACTGGGAACCATAGAGCAGGCGTTAAACCTCTCCCTTTTTATTGGTAAATACGCTGGGGCAAAGAATGGCAATCTGCATCTAGTGTATGTAGACTTGTCCGCAGCGTTTGACTGCGTGTCTCTTTCTAAACTGTGGTCGATTCTTGCCGAATTGGGTGTTGACCAGCCTCTGGTCACATTTCTTCGAGAACTCTACTCTGACGCCTCGGCGAGATTGAGATACAGGGTGCACGGCGAACTTACTCCATCATTTGCCGTCACCAGGGGAGTTAGACAGGGCTGTTTCTTGGCTCCCTTCCTTTTTAACCTTTACACCAATGGCCTTGAGTTGACCATGTTGAAAGGGAGTCAGGACCTACCAACAATTGACCACCGCCCCATTCCCGCATTATTGCTTGCGGATGATTCGGTGATCATGGCAAGAACCCCAAACCAGCTGCAGCTTCTTCTTAATAATTACTGCAAGTTCATGTCATCTTTGGACCTAACGGTCAATATTAAAAAGACCTTCGTAATGCACATTGGCAAGCGGGTAAAGAAGCCTAAACCGATCTTTATCACAAAAGACAAGCTGGAATGTACTAATACATACCCCTATCTAGGTATTTTATTTGACAGCAAAATGTCCTGGAAGCAGGCCATGTGCAGTAGGAAATTAATGTTTCTACGTGCAACAACTGCCCTGGTTACTTTCGCACGAAAGCTTGGAAAGCCTCCTCCCGAAGAACTTTTGAAAATATACTATGCCAAATGCCACAGTGTGGCAGTCTATGGTGCGGGGGTGTGGGGCTATGCTGCCATAGAAGCTCTTCAGGTGGTAGAGAACGGTTTTATTAGGTAAATGCTGGCAATTCCAAAAGGTGCTCCAACCTACGGTAGCCATATTGAGCTGGGTATGGATTACATCACCGATAACATCAAAATCCAGCCCATTCTCTTATGGCACCGAGTTTGGACCACGGAGCAGTGTAACTTGACCCGCTCACTTATTATGGACTGCCTGGGCCTGGCCAACTGGATAAAAATCCCCTGGCTGGCCTACGTGAGTAACTTTTTTAAGGATATAAACATGACTATCCCCCAGATTCATCAAAGTCCCGTTTTGCGAGTCCTTAATAGGGATTATTAAGGAATCGCTATTAAGGACTCGCAAAACGGGATTCATGTAGAAATCGCACAAATTATAGCGATTTCTACTGCCTCCTTATTTGCGATTCGCAAATTGCGAATCGCAAATAAGGAATGGCTTCCCCATTCATTCCTATGGGCCTACAGGCCCATAGGAATGAATGGGGAGTCATTCCTTATTTGCGATTCGCAATTTGCGAATCGCAAATAAGGATGCGATTACAAGGGTGCCAGGGTGTCCAAAGGACACCCTGTAGCACCCCTGAAATGCTCATGTACACTGGTGTTGCGCACACACATGTCCAAAGGTCATGTGTGTGTGTAACATACAACTTAGAAAAATGCACTAAAGTGCATTTTTCTAAGTTTTCGCTATTTACCACAAAGTCAGACTTCGCGGTAAATAGCGGCCCCAGATTGCGAATTCGCAATTTTTAAATGGTTCATGAATTGCATTTAAGGAATCTCTAATTGAGATTCCTTAAATGCAATTCTTCACAAATTTGCGATTTCTACAATTGCGATTTTTGCATTTGGGATGATGAATCCCAAATGCAAAAGTTGCGATTCTTTGAATCTGGCCCTTTGCGAGCCGATTTACCTTTGATGAATCTGGCTGTATGTATTTCTTTGAGCCCTCAACCTTGTTAAGCATTTCAAGGAAAAACCTAAAAATCTTATGCTTATCACATTTGAGGGAGCTCCGCATATCTCAAAAAATTACTAAGATCTCCAATATCGAGATCCTAAGTGTTCAATCTGCCTTAGGCATTCAACCCTACTTGAAATATCATCTGAATGCATATGAAAAATATTTGCTGACTCGGTTTCGTTTTAATATATTCGTTCGTATTGTTTCCTTTTCGAAAAAGCAAGATTGGTCAAAATCTATTACTAAGTGCCCATGTGATGATACTTCGAAACAATCCACAATCCATGTTACTCTATTTTGCAGATTTTATGAATTACCTCGAAAGCGTTGGATTATCCCTCTATTGTCATCTATGGGTTTGAGATTCTGTCGTCCCGCTTTCCTTGCTCTGCAATACTTAGACTCTAAATTCATTGCCAAATGCGTAGCTGGTTTTCTCAAAACATGTATAAAATATCGGTGTTATTATGATTAATTTGTTTTTAATGCACTCATACTTTATCAACAGTCTGTTTAATAACCCCGTCTGATTTTAACCTTAAAATGTGTCTCTTTTTATGAAAATTTTGTATTTTGGTATAACTCTTTCTGCCGTCCTATTTTTATAAATTGTTTGTTGTAATGTACTTTTTATGGTTCCTAAAAAATTATGGAAACCGAATAAAAGATATATGACTGGCTGACATTCTTGTGGCTCCAGATTGGGCACGAAGATACTGGTATCCCGAGCTACTCAACATGGCGATCGATCCCCAGATCGAACTGCCTCTTCGGGAGGATCTTCTGTCGCAGCAGCAGGGGACGGTCCTCCACCCGAACCTGTCCAGCCTCCACCTCCATGCGTGGAGATTGAGCAGCGACAGTTGACAGCTTTCGAACTTCCTCCCGAAGTCTGTGATGTCATTCTGGCAGCTAGGCATCCGTCCACTAAAACGCTATATGCCTGCACGTGGAACAAGTTTGTGGCATGGTGCGCAGCAAAGTCTGTAGATTCCCTTTCTGTTCCTTCTTTCCTTGGCCCAGCAGGGCTCAGCTCTGGGCATTATCAAGGGTTATCTTTCAGCCATCTCCGCCTTCCTACGGCTTCCAGATCAGCCTTCTCTTTTTAAGTCCCCGGTTGTTAGCCGTTTTCTGAAAGGCATTACACACACATTTCCTCATGTGCCATTCATCATGCTTCAATGGGACTTAAACCTTGTCTTGACTTATCTGATGTGTGCTCCCTTCGAGCCCCTTCATAACTGTCCTTTGCGTCTTCTTACTCTCAAGACGGCTTTCCTGGTGGCTATCACCTCTGCTAGGAGAGTGAGTTAGCTCCAGGCTCTTTCTTCTAAACCTCCTTTCCTTTCTGTTCATCTGGACAAGGTGGTTTTAAGGACCCGTCCTTCTTTCTTGCCAAAGGTTGTCACGCCCTTCCACATCGGGCAGACCATCACTTTGCCCACCTTCTTTCCCACTCGCATCCTTCAAAAGAGAAGGAGAGGATCCACGGTCTGGACCCAAAACGTGCGCTCTCGTTCTATCTGAAGCGCACACAACAGCAGTTCCGGGTGGATGACCAGCTTTTTGTTGGCTACGTGTGCGCCAAAAAAGGTCGGGCCGTGCACAAACAGACCATTTCTCAGTGAGTCGTTCTCTGCATCAAAGCCTGTTACTCGTTGGCTAAGAAGGAGCCTCCTGTGGGGCTGTGTGACCATTCTACCAGGGCTACAGCGGCTACTACTGCCTAGGGACGTGGCGTTTCCTTGCAGGACATTTGTCAGCAAGCTACGTGGGCCTCGCTGCACACGTTTACCAAGCATTACTGCCTTGACAGTCAAGTCCGGAGAGATGGCTTCTTTGGCTGTTCTGTTCTCTGTGACTTTCTGGTGTGATCTTGGTTCGCAGACCCACCACCGGGGATGGTATTGCTGGGGTATCTATTCTAAGGTAAGGAATCCATCACTAACATGTCTCTTTCAGATGCACAAGTTACTACTTGTGTAACGATATATCTGTAAGAGACATTAGTTAGTGATAGATTCCTTACCGCCCCACCCATCCTCCCCGTTCTGCAAACTGATTTCTAGGGTTAAGGACATCCCTTTCAGGGCCCGAGTTTCTTGGCACCAGTGGTCAGTTTCTTGCATGGCTCTTCGTTCCTGGTGCGGAAAGTTATGTGCAGAACTGATGTCAGCGCGCATGGGTGGCGCCTAAGTAGTCTCTGTGAGGTCATCTCGGCGCTGACGACGCCAGCGACGGACGCGGAGCCGCAGGACGCCACCTACTGAGCGCAGAGTTACTGCTAGCAAAAACTTTCCAGATCCAGTCTTTCGCCTGGGGATATTCTAAGGTAAGGAATCTATCACTAACTAATGTCTCTTACAGATATATTGTTACACAAGTAGTAACTTGTGCGTTAACCTCATTCTTTTCCACTGCCTCTTCCCCTGCCACCATTAAAGATCTGTGTTGGTTGCTGAACTGGGAGAATGTGTTGTTACTGGCACTATACCATACCCTTGGAGTTTTCTCTCAATTTTCTGTAGTGCTGATAGAACTAGTGAATGGGGGAAAGCAAGCCCAAGGAATGGGCTGTAACTGTCTTTCAATTCCTCAAAGGCTGAATCAGCATTCTCTCAGAAGCCGGAATTCATCAAATGACATGTAATCACATGACATGAAAATGTATACAGCGCACTACTGCCCAAAGGTGTCTAGGCACTAATAAAGACGCCTGGACATCTTTGAAAAAACAATGGAACACATCCAGGCAAGTATTCGGAGAACGACACTAGTAACATCATGATCACTCTCTAACCCCCTGAGTAAAGGTGTCGTGCATGTCCTTAGGCAAGGCAAGCAGCGCTGTGAGTGCCAAGTCTACAGGCCCAAATTAGAAACTGCATTTAAAGATACAAATTAATATCAAACTGACAGAAGAAAATACATTCTTGCCCACAGACCTGTTCCTCCTAGGATGTTTATCTGATAACATAACAGGAAAGAAATGGAGTGGACTCACTTTACTCCAAGCCAAACGGTGAATCCAGGATTGACTCCAAAGGGGCATCGAAGAACGTGCCATTCTGGAAGTCACGATAAATGCCAGTATCACTACAGAAGAGGAAGCAAACCATAATAAATGTATATATGTTATTATATATGTTGTATTTCTTTCATGAAAACCTAGCCAGAAGGCAGCGGAGCGCAGTAGAGGTGTATGGCGCCTCACCATCCTCATGTGCAATATACTCGATGCCCTGAAGCCGATACAAAAAAGTCTTCCATCCTCTGAAAATACTGCTGTTGAGGTAAAGGTGCTGGAGGTACACGCTCATCAGCCTGAGCTTGAGGTTGTGTGATACAATATCTGGGCATTGGACAGGCTCTTGCTGAAGATGGTGCCGAATCTGAAGCCAATAACGGATCTGAAGCCGGCACCGCTGGAGCGGGGGTAAACGTTGAGGGAAGATGGAGTGTTGGGGCCTGTGATAAAGAGTGGAGTCCTGGCCCGGCATGGAATGTGGAGTGGGATGACGTCATCCAGGGTCAGAGGTAGGGAAGGGCCAACTAGTGGAATCTGGAATAGAGGCCTTGGCATATCAGAGGGGCTGGAAATGTGCACCAGAGGGACCAAGGACCACTCTGAAGATCTGCAGCATGACCTCATCCAAGGCCTCAATTTGCTGCAGCTGCCCATAGCTGAGCAACTCGTGACTTATCAGTTACAGGTTTGGCAATGGATCGGACATTGAGGGCGGCGTCTGCGGACAGGAGAACGTCCTCTGTGGGCTCTCCCTGGATCATGGCATCTGTGTGGGAAAGAACTTCCAGCTTGCTTCTTAAGCTACTTCAACATGTCAATGGACCTGTCCTTTGACCTACCTGCCACCATCGCACAACCCACTGAGCAGTTACATGAGTAACGTCTGTGTTAGATAACACTCAATCTTTGAGACTGCACAGAGAATAGAAGTGAATCCCAAACCTTCTGTCACTCAAGATCAGAGGTCTTCAAGCGTTTTTGCATACCCCCCCTCCCCAAGCAAAATGTTTTGACAATGATTGGAGGAGTGGGAGTAGTGGGGCTGAGCACAGGGGGTGGTGCTTATGAAATCATTACAGTGGTATTGTTTCTGCAGCTAAATCTGATACTAATAAAACAGCAAATACAGCAAAACCAGAAACTGACCCAAAAATACTGCTCCACAAAATTGGAGTCCTCGTACTCCTGGGCCCCAATGCAAATGAACCTGCTTACCTAATGATAACTGAGTCCCTGAGTAGCAGGCTATCAGCTCTGCCTCTCTCACACCTTCCACACCTTGTCTCACTGGCACTTCAAACTAACAACAGGCTCTCTGTCCCTTCACTAATGACAGCTACTGCCTTGCAAAGCGGGCTGTCTCCTCTGCCGTTTGTTAAAAACAGAGCTCTCATCTTGGACTTCCCCTCTGTTGAGCCATTCCTCCAAGGCCAAAGCCAGACTGGCACAGCAAGCGTGCACTGGGCCATAATGCAAGCAGAAGAGGATAGTAAAACCACGATGATGGGGGTTTAGTTGGCTCCTCATACCATGGGGCCCCGGAGCCACTGTACCTGCAGCACAAATGATACTTTCTCCCCCCTTTGAGTTAAAAAAAACCTAGCAAGGTTGACCCGGGTTCTAATGCTACTGAGAACAATGTGCCCCCACTCTGATTCTTTGGAGTTAGCAGACATAATTGGGGTACAGTGGTCAATTACACCCTTGGCTCCAGTACCTGTAGCACTAATGACAGTGATGGCCCTTTAGAAAATCATTAGTGCAGCAGGTTCAGTTGCATTGGGGCCCAGGAGTGTGAGGGGTCACAACACCCTATACAGGGAGACGGATTTGTGGTCAGTTACTGGATTACTTTGCAATACTTGCTGTTTTATTAATCTCACGTTTAGGGCAGAAAATTGCTACTGAAAAAGTACCACTGAAATGATCTTGTAAGCTCCACTCCCTGCACTCAGCGAAGTTTCTCCTGCTCCCCTCTTCCTAGAGGGCATTTCTCTGATGAAGTTGTCTCTTCCTTTGTAAACAAAAAAATTAGCCCACACATAGGGCCCCAACCTACCCCCCACCATCTCTCTGAGGTTAAATTAAGGTGCATCCTCTGTTTTGATTTTCCTCTCCCTTGACCCATTGCTCGGAGGCTAAAAGCCACACTGGCACAGCAGTGTGCACTGGGCCCTAATGCAAGCCAAGGAGGATAGCAAAACCGTGATGACTTGGGTTAGGTGGCTCTTCCTACCATGGGGGCCTGGTGCCACTGAACCTGCAGCACAAATGATAATTTCAGCCCCTTAGAGTTAAGGAAAAAAAAAGGTGACCAGGGCTCTAATGTTAGCCAAAAAAAACACTCTACTTTTGGGGAATAAGACAGAAATTATTAGGGTACATTGGTCACTTACCCACTTGGCTCCAGTACCTGTTGCACTGATAGTGATGGCCCTTTAAACAGTAAACTCCTCAGTTACCATTGGTGCAGCAGGAGTACTTGCACTGGGGCCCATGAGTGTGAGGGTCACAACACCCTCATTAATGGGAGCCAGATTTGTGGGTCAGTTACTGGTTTAGTTTGCTGTACTTGCTGTTTTAAAAGTTTCCCATTTAGTGTGGACTATGAACTACAGAACAATTACTGATGAAATGATCTTATCATCTCCACCCCCTGCACTCAGCTCAGTTTCTTCTGCCCCCCCCCCATTTCTAGGGGTCATCTCTCTGAAGAAGTGGTCTCTGTTCATTTGTAAACAAAAAAATTAGCCCCCACATAGTGCCCTCTCTTCTGGGCCGTATCCTTCACCCTATCCATCTCTGTCCTTTCCTGTTTCTCCTCTGCCTTTACTCTGAACCCCCAGAGGATTAGGACTCTGCACCTGAATGTAACTCTGTTTCCCCTCTACCCTGCCACCCCCTGGACTCCCGTTTCACAAAACCAGCTGTCCCTGAACGGTTAACGCTGACCTTTGCCTGAAAGCGAAGGGTGTGGTTGAAAATGATGGAGTGCATTAAAGCTAGGAGGTTACAAAGATTTTTATTCTTTCAAGGGGTAATATAAGGGTGTCATTAGCAGAGTTCCAAAGTAAATGAGACACTTACTACGTACAGTCCGATTTCTTTTTACTAAAATGTATATTTTGAAAGCACTTGTTTTATCTCAAACGCGACTTCAGGATGTGGCGATACGGCTAGAGCTGCCGACTTTGTGACTGGGAAACCTGGTTTGAGTTCCGGATTTTTCTCAACATCCTGTGATTCTGGGCAAATCAATTAAACTTCCTGTGCCTAAATTAAAAATCAAATGACTGACATTATGCAATATAAGTGGTGTTCTTGTAAACGCTCGAATACTTTTGTGTTGTCTCAACGCTATATAAAACTGCAAAGAAAAAAATGATGGCGTCCTCTCTTATGCTGTGTGTAACACTATTTCAAATAATGACTTACATATGCACAGTGCTTTCTGTCACAGGCTGGGGCCTCATAGCACTATAAACAAATTTGTCACTCTTCCACTCTACACAAACTAGGATCCAATTCTGTGCCTTTTTGGGTTCACACATACAGACATCTGCAGTGAATGCAATAACCATCTGAGATTGCTTAATTTCTACTGATTATTCATTTATGGTTTTTGTAGTTTTATTTAGTGCAAACAGGACCTGAAAGTAATGGAGCACTTTACATTAGCACCACACAGGGTCAAATTCATTTTTTTTGCATGGGGAGATGTAGTTAATTGCAAAGCATTTTTAACTTGCATATATTTTTTATTTCACTGCGCGGGTTACTTTATATTCAGACTAGCAGCCCGTCCCGACGTTGTCCGGGTATGAAATAGAATGTGTGTAATGTGTGTATTTGGCAAGGGCAATTTATTTTAAAATCTCACGGTAGACAACATTTTTTGTTTCATTAGAATAGGGACAGAGAAGGCCCTGCTGCAGCCCTGGTTGATGTTAGCAGGCGCGTTTAATTGGTGTAGTGATCCGCTGCCTGAGCCCGGCTACAGCCCTGGTTGATGTTAGCCGGCGCGTGTAATGTCGTTGAATGAGAGAGTTATCAGCCGCGGGTAAATCCGTTTAATGAGAGAGTTGAGTGACAGCGAGTAGGAGAGGCTGCAGTAATTGTCCCCGCAGACACGCTCATTTGCGTGTTCCCCGGCTTGAGGCCCAGATGCAGGCCTGTTTGATGTTAGCAGGCTCGTGTTCCCCCGCTTGAGGCCCAGCTGCAGCCCTGGTTGATGTTATCAGGCGCGTGTAATTAGTGTACTGATCCGCCGCCTGAGCCCGGCTAGAGCCCTGGTTGATGGTAGCAGGCGCGTGTAATTTCGTTGAATGAGAGAGTTCAGTAACAGCGGGCAGGAGAGGCTGCAGTAACGTTACTTTCCAGGCCTCCAGGTGAACGCGTTTGTCACGCCCCAAGCACACGGCCACAGCAGACGATCTTCTGATTAATGTACGACCCACATGGCATGAAGGGCGGAACGTATCACACGCCCCCCAGCGTTTCTCACGCCCCCAGCGTGCCCCTTGATGCGGCGCAACTGCTTTCACATGGCATGAATGCCGGCCACACGCCCCCAGCATTTCTCACGCCCCCAGCGTGCCCCTTGATGCTGCGCAGCAACGTAATTGGCGCTTGTATGTACGACTCACATGGCATGAAGGGTGGACACACGCCCCCAGTGTTTGTCACGCCCCCAGCGTTTGTCACGCCCCCAGCACACACCCACAGCCAACGATGTGATGGCCGTACCACACGCCCCCAGCATTAGTCACGCCCCCAGCCCACACCCACAGCACAATGCAGACACGCCCACAAGAGACTACTTTGCTGGCACGGTTCTTTTACCTTTCAAATGTATAGAGGAGTTGGCCTAACGGCTAAGGCGCTCGACCTCGGACCTGGGGATCTGGGTTCGAGTCTTGGTAACGACGCCAAACATCCTGTGATTCTGGGCAAATCACTTAATCTCCCCGTGCCTAACAAAAATGAATGTGTGTCCTCATGTAACGTAACTGGTGCTATGTAAAGCGCTCTGATACCTGATTCAGTTCGGGTCAAGTTCGCGCTATATAAAACTCTTCCAAAAAAAAGAAAATGGTGACCGTCTGCATAGCCTATGTCCTTCTGCTGCAACTGCCCTTTCCAACGCTGTATTGGGTGTTGTGATTGGTGCTGTGGTTACTGAGATTACCCGCCGCAAAGGTTTGGGCTCTCTCTTTATAATATTAGTATGGATATGTGCAGACAAAAAAAAAAACCAAAAAATACTTACAGAATAGTTTGTTCTTTTTTTCCACCTCTTTGACCTCCGCCTTCATGGACCTCTGGATCATAGGACACAAACTTTTTATGCACTTCAAGGTCTGTAAATAGAAACAGCCTGGAAACCTACCAAATAAAGAAGGCGGCACTTCCAGGCCATCTTTATTACACTTCTTTGCTGAGGCATATGTGCCTCCCCGAGAATACAGCCATGGACCCCCCAGGGGGGCACGCCCCACATTTTGAATGCCTCAGCTCGAAATGAACACACTCAGGAATTCACACCAAGATAAGCGTTTATATACTTTTATTTAAAGCTGAAAACCTATCATAGCACACAGACTATGAATAGTGGTACCTATAAAAACAATCAGGAAAGCAGCCAATATGTTTACAAGCAAACAGAAAAAAGTATTGCAACATGATTATTAAATATTTAGAAAGTTAGTTTCCCAACCCCCCCCTTCATCTGCTAAGGCTAAACTAAGTACTAGAAGGAATCCGATGGAGTCATACTAGATAATCTGCCTAAAAGCCACACCCATGTGGTGAAGTGGTGGAGAAGTGTGGCTCAATGGTTAGAGCGGCAGACTCTGATCCAGAGGTCTGGCCCGGGACCAGGGTTCAATTCCCCGCCTCGGCGGGTCTTGGGCTCAAAAAATTCAACGGAGCTGATAATTCTCGCCTCGGTGCCTATTCCAATCATGGAGTCCCACTCTGCAACTCTGGGCAATAGCTTGCTTAATCTCCACAACGGCCCCCACAACGCTAAGGATGCCTGGCCTCCACCTTGGGGGTGCCCAGGAGTGGACGCCTCACAGGGAAAGCCAGGATGGGTTCCACAGCGGTATTCGTACAAGCGCCTTGAGACCCTTGCGGGTGAGTAGTGCGCTATACAAGTATCAATTTACATTTACATTTACATTTTACATTTACCCATATACCTTGGCAGAACAAATAGAGTTCTGTTCTAGGCGGCAGAATGAGTTACAGTCCACGTCCTTCAATAAGCTGCACTCAGATGAAATGTGCGAGATGCAGTTTCCTTTGAAAGGGAAGTTGTTGATATCACAGTCTCAGCTGTGCCCCAGCAGCACCTCCTCGTGTCTGGTCCAACGCCCTCTCAGGGCACAATACATGTTCAGAGCTTTCATAACCTTATGTGCAAAAATGGTTGTAAGATCATGTTAAAAAAACAACTAGCGCTTCTGTCTCCTCTTTCGTACTTCTGTTAGACTTTATGCGCTGATTGTTGAAAGTAAATAACAGAGAAACCAATGTACCAATGTTCAAAAATCATCTAGAATCACTTACTCGTATAATCACTATTATCATAATATCTCAGAGCTATCATTTCACTGGTATATGATTAAAGCATTTTCATTTAAAGCCATACATTGTGAATACATTAAGATAAAACCATGAAACTAGGACAACCATTATATATGAAATATATAAAATTCTAAAATTGATAACAGCATGACTTGAATTCTGTCATATTAGGGGATGACATCCATGCACAGTTAATTCTTAAAAAACGTAAATGAAAAATTTCAACCAGCAAGAGCGGAGCTTCAGATCCTCATCTTTAGGCAGGAAAAAGATAAACCTTCATAAATGGGCTGGAACTGGTCCCTTATGCTACTCCATGTCCACCTGATCTGTGGTGTGATGGAGTTGTGATGGAATCAGAGGGTACCATTTTCTGCCGGGTAGGAGCTACTGGGGGAGGTCAGGTGTTTGGAGAGATTTGCAAAGTGAGGACTCACTAGGTGAGGGATCTGCGGTTAGAAGCGTGTGTCAGCGGTACAATTGCTTCCAAACTTCAGTTTACCAATGCAAGGTTTCCAAATGTTTGTACTTCATCTTTGCTCTGACTTTGGATTCCCTTTTACATCCCATCTCTTGTAGGGTAAATTAGACATCTTTCCTGATTTTTTAAACGTCCCATTGTATGGTGAATGTTCTTGCACATAAGTTATTGTCTCTGGACCTGTGTTACAGTTTTGTATATGTAACAATGCAAACTTGATTCTGGAAGATTCTGTTCAGTATTATAAGGAGTACAAGATTAATTCAACCTTCAGTTTTCCATCCTATATTTTGTAGCTTATTAGACGTCAAGTCTTTATTTTCTTTTCCATATGTTGTCCCTGATGGGAAGTAAGGCATCTTTTCTGAGTAAACCCTTTCCCACATTCCATACTCTTGTAACGTTTATCTACAGAATGTATTCCCTCATGTTTTATAAGATCTCCCCGATGGTTAGATCTTTTTTCAGATACAGCACAGCTGTAAGGTTTTTTACCAGTGTGCGTCCTCTGATGCACAGTAAGTACGAATTTTTGGCTAACGCTTTTGTCTCATTCAGTGCACTGATAAGGTTTCTCCCCTGTATGTATTCTTTTGTGACTAGTAAGGTGGTGCTTACGGCTGAAACATTTGCCACATTTGGTGCATTGATAAGGCTTTTCTCCATTATAACAACGCTTGTGGACATTAAGACGTCCTACCCATCTAAACCTTTTCCCACATTCTCTGCACTGATAAGGTTTCTCACCAGAATGCGTTCGCTCATGTTGGATTAGAGAAACATTATTCCAGAATGTTTTCCCACATTCACTGCACTAACATGGTTTCTCACCTGTATGTTGTTTTTCATGTCGTGTAAGTTGGCCTTTGTCAAAGTAGCTTTTTCCACATTTTGTACAGAGATGTAGCTTTTTGCTACCTGTGTGTACTCTTCTTGTGTGCACAAGTAGATGCGCACATTGACGGTAACTTTTCCCACATTCACTGCACCTATACGGTTTTTCACCTGTATGGATTCTCTCATGAATTTTCAGTGTATAACTAAAACTGAAACGTTTGCTACATTCTGAGCACTGATAACGTTTCTCCCCTGTGTGCGTTCTCTCATGGACTGTGAGCCCTCCTTTATAAGTAAAGCTTTTCTTACATTCAGAGCACTGATAAGGTTTCTCACCCGTATGCACTCTTAAATGGACGGTAAGACCCCTCTTAAGCCTAAATCCTTTCCCACATTCAGTACAAACATGTTTCTTTTCACCCATGTGTGTTCTTCTATCTACAGTGTTGTTTGTCCTATATTTATTGTCTTGAAATGGTTTTTCACCTGCGTGCTTTCTTAAATGTCTTTTCATGTCACTTCTTTGACAAAAGCTTTTATCACACTCAGTGCAATGAAAGGGTTTCTCGCCTGTATGGATTCTTTCATGCCTAGAGAGATAATCCTTTGTGTGGAACCTTTTCCCACATTCACTGCACTGATATGGCTTCTCTCCTGTGTGTATTCTTATGTGACTCTTAAGACTTCCTTTCAGTCTGAACCTTTTCCCACACTCAATGCATTGATGAGGTTTTACCCCTGTATGTGTTTTTTCATGTTCTGTCAGCCTGGTTTTATTACGGAAACAAATATTGCATTCAGAGCACTGGTAGGGTTTCTCACCTGTGTGTGTTTTCTCATGTTGAGTCAGACTGCCTTTAGCACTGAAACTAATGTTGCATTCAGAGCACTGGTAGGGTTTCTCACCAGTGTGTGTTCTTTCATGGACAGAAAGCTGTCCTTTCTGGCAGAAGAGTTTCCCACATTCAGAGCACTGGTATGGCTTATAACCTGTATGTGTTCTCTCATGGTAGGATAGGTGTGCTTTATAATTGAACCTTTTCCCACATTCAGAGCACTGGAAGGGTTTGTTGCTCACATGTAGTCTCTGATGGACACTAAGTTGGTGCTTTAAACGGAACTTTTTCCCACATTCAGAGCACTGGAAGGGCTTGTCACCTGTATGAATTCTTTCATGGATGATAAGTTGGTTCTTGAAGCTGAACCTTTTGTCACATTCAGAGCACTGGAAGGGCTTGTCACCTGTATGTATTCTCTCATGGGTGATACATTGGTACTTTAACCTGAACTTTTTCACACATTTGGAGCACTGGAAGGGCTTGTTACCTGTATGTATTCTCTCATGGAGGATACGTTGGTACTTGAACCTGAACATTTTGTCACATTCAGAGCACTGGAAGGGCTTGTCACCTGTATGTATTCTCTCATGGATGATAAGTTTGTCCTTGAACCTGAACCTTTTGTCACATTCAGAGCACTGATGTACTTTCTCACTTAGAAGCATTTTCTTGTGTATAGTAGTCTGTAAACTGTGGGCAGTAAGCACTGTCACCTATAGGCTCTGTCAGCACAAAAAAGGAAAGTAAGTTCTCCTCTGAAGATGACTATCTTTGTTATCTGTGGATACTAGGCTCTGACAGCTGAGGCAAGCAAACTCTGCCAGTTATGGATAATAACCCTAGGAAAGAAAGGTCTATCAACTGTGTACAGAAAGCTCAGATGGCTGCCAGCTGTGGTTAGTAAGCTCAGGGCTGTTACTAGTGAGGTCAACATTACTCAAATGCTTCTCTCATGTTTAGATCAATCTTCTGGATCAGATATTTTACACATTAGCACCAACACTGTAGTTCTTCAGTAGAATTCTGTCAGGTAATAGGAGGAAAAACCTATAGCTCCAAAGAGTCCGGGATTCAGAAAGTGGTTTAATTTCTGAGATGGTTCTCATGATGTGACCACACATATGATGGATGCCTCACATAATTTTCACATTCTGTAATTTCAACACTCTCAGTTCCTGATTAGTCTTCGACCATGTGTCACTTCCAATATTGTTTCTGATGCACCTTCACATGCTTTGCATTAAATTTTTAGCAGTGTTGTTCTTCAGGTGATTTATCACAGGTGTTCCTGAATCAGTTTCTGCTCAAGCTTTAATACCTGTTGGGTTAAAATAGTTTCTCTGTTAGTTTCTGCATTTACAATAAAACACAAATAGCATTAATGATCTTATCTTTTGAACTATAAAGACACTGTGTGCTTGTGCTGAGAATCGGAGTACCAGTCGCTTCCCTCATAGGAACACAGGGGCAGTAGGGGTCTGAAGGTCTGTGAAGGTAAAGAACGTGAAGCAATTAACAGTTAATGGTGGTACTGCTGCTCTGCCGGGTCCACTCAAGATCACTGGCAGCTTAAAATCAAACTGCAGAACTACTGATCTTGTGATAATAACTGACCAATCGTTTGAACAACAAGACCAGTAATATACAAGGCTCTGATAATGAAATAGTTATTTATAGTCTGGGATTGGACAAACCAGCACAGTTGAAAAGTAAGACGAGGCAGCCGCATCATAAAGAATTTTAACTTCACGCTTTTGAAAAAGGCAATAAAAAGACCAGGGCATGATGGCGTGAGACCTGTAGAGAAGAGTGGTGTGTGGAGGTGGCGGTCCAGTGGGACAGTAACTCTCCCACCGAGTTTAAATGAATTGTGTATGTCACAGCAGTGAGTGTAGGCGGCTACCGAACTACAGGTGGAGGAGAGGCTGCACTCTTTTGATCGACTACCGCCCAGCATATAAGTGTAGTTACTTTGCTTCAGCCTCATTATCAAGAAGTCAGTTTCAGCAGAAGCGGGACAGGGCAGTACCAAATGGACTTAGAAGCAGCTTAAAATGGCAAAGGCCAGAGGGCGTGGCTTGGAGAGCCATCATGGCGTACGTAGCCTAACTGGGCTCCGTGCGTCCACCCCATAATCGGGTGGTAATCATGCATGTATTCTGCCCAGAGGTGCCACATCGATAACGCTGGTGCCCTGACTGCGCAGGGTGCTGTATTTCCTTACTACTCAAGGTGGCTGAGCTGCGGTGGGAGTACTCCTGGTGGACGCACTCCGGCGAGGCAGCGGCCAAGTCTTCTGTTTTGTTGCCCTGGCCGCATTCTAAGATATCGCTGCGGAGCTCGAGGCTGGGCCATAACTCAAAGGTGAAAGGCTGCAGAGGGGAGGAGGGCAGCTGGACACCCGGTGCCCCTAAGTGTGGATTGCCGAGGCGAGCCTGGACTTGGCGGCAGACGCGGCCTGCCCCTCTCCCCACCGAGGCTCCCCCATCTTTTTCTGACGCTTGCCAGACGGTGTGGCTGGGGCCCCCTATGCAGTGGAATTGTTGGGGTGCCCGGAGTTCCTACCTGCCGTGGGGCCGCTGCAGCCACCATGGCCCTGCTAGCGTCTGGGCCCCGGATCCTGAGACTGGCCGTGTGCAGCTGTGCGGCCTTACTGAGCTCCGCCTGGACTGGCCTTCAGAGGGTGGCATATCCGGAGGTGCCTGGGCTGGGCCGCAGCCCCCAGAGGAGAGCGCTTGGCGGCGGTGATATCCTGCACAGTCATCAGACGTCCTCCCACCCGATACTTTCTCTCCCCCCCACCTGGTAGAGGCATTGCGTAGCCGGATGGGCCTGGACCGGAGCCTCCCACAGATTCCTGCACCTGGATCTCCTGGCATGGCCGTGTGGTATTGTGTCTCAGCAAGGCCTAGTTATGCCGCTAACAACTCTTAAACCCTTGAAATAGAAATTGGCATGGAAACTGGAATAGAAAAGACAAATTTATTAAGGCCTCATGAGGTGGAACTAAATTCAGACAATACCCTTCGGCAATGCATGAAGTAGCACACCGATCGAAAGGCACATGGTCCTTTTATACCTGCACAGGGGCTCAGAGAATAGGCAGCACATTCACAAGACGAATTTATGTACATATAAGGGCATTTTCAGAGCACATTCAACAAGTGGGAGGAGCTAACGGTTTGACCAGTTTGGGGTAAACACAGTGATTTATCAGAAACAGATGTGGCTCAACAGAGCATGCGCGTATTTGATAAGAAGCTACATATAGCTTGTTACTAGGCAGAATATACAAGCAGCTAGCAGAGAGGTAGGACAAAGCACATGGTGAGCACGAGGTAATGTAAGGCATACAAAATGGCTGACAGTAATACAAAATGGCTTCCAAAAACGGGCAAGATAGCATTGAAAAACAGATTGGCTTCAGCAAATGCTAACCTAATCGTTGTCCTTCATTCAGGATAATCTGGGTATACATCTATTAGCATTATTTCGGCTATCTCTTTACTGAACATTTGTTGAGCTTTTGTCTCAGCAATATTTCTCTTGGAAGGAATACAAGCAGAAATGCAAATAGAACAATGCATAGGACCACATTGTAGACATATACAACAAATAAATAGTATTGTAACTATTGCACACAGAATAGTCAATAATTTCCAACCCCAAGTGGTAAATAATGTCCATATCCAACCCGAAAATATCCATCTGCCAGTTTCTGAATTAACTTCTGCAGCAATTTTATGCAGTTTAGAAATTGCACTATACACTGAGGGCGAATGGTCTGGAATATAAATACAGCAACTACTTCTGATGATGCGACATGCACCACCTCGATCAGCTAACATTACATCTAAGACCATTCTATTTTGAAGCGCTACAATTCTTGCAATTTGAAGCTCCTCCGTAATATTTCCAAGTGCCATAGCTGTCTGGTTAGCAACAGTTTCTACAACACGAGTTAATCGTCTTATCTTTCTACTATTTAATGCAGCACCCACAAAGAAAAAAAGGCCCAAATTAAAATCGACATATTGTTGCAAGGCAGTATCAGTTTGATCCACTTCGTCTATACTTATTGTTCTCTTAACTCTATTTACAGAGAGGTCATTGAACAGTACAAAATTTTTATGATATAATTCTGATGCCAAAAATACAGGGGGCAACAGAAAAGATATATAACACACTCCTGACAATCCCACTGGAAGCTGATAATATCCTTTATTCCCGCATATAAAATAAGTATTATGAGAAGCCGTAAAAGTGCTATTATTTCTCCTCAATAGTCAGAGCAACAGTGCATTCACTTTTCCCTACTGGAACTGTTCCCACATTACCAATACATAAATCTGCTTTTGCTTTATTAACAGAAATCACGAAAAGTCCATCTGTATTTATTGTTCTTGTTTTGGTGAAAACATACGGTGTTGAAGCATTATCTGGTTGGTATTCTTCCCACTCCCATTTAGTTCCTTTTGCTTGAGGGTAACCATCTTTGTCTTGGTAGCAAACTTTATTAAGACGAAAGTTAATCCCGCCTACCGAAGGTTTTCTGGAGGCAAACAAAAGCGCATACCAAGATTGACAAGAACCATTGTGGGAGAAGGGAAGAGGAATAAAAGGTGTTCCTCCTTTTTTCTGGTGGGCGTGTAACATCCAACACACCCAACAATTGGTGGTATTCGTAGCATTATGCGTATGATGCAACATCTGGATAAAAGTGTTATTCAAATAAGATTGTCGGTGTTTTTGCTCATGGTAGGGAAGAATAAAATGAAAATGCTCAAGCTGGACAGGAGTAGTGGCAAGCAAATATTGTCGAACAGGGGCCACCTTTTCCACAAACCAAGCTGTTATCGCTATAACCACCATATCAACAACAAATCCTACAACGCAAATTAACCTTTTATTACTCATTTCAGCAACAATGTAAATGAACTTTCTGCAAAACTTGTTAAAATAATCGGTGGAGCTCTTAGCCCTCGGGCAGCCGTTGATTTCTTCACCGAAGGTCAAGACGGGTGTCACTACACTAGGCAGGGCTGATCCCCCCCCTTGCCATTTCGGCATTCCGTTTCACTAACCCTGGGCGGTAGCTCAACCAGTCTTCTTTGGCAGAACAGATTCTTTCCTTGGTCTCAATTGATATCTCGATGTTCCAGGAATTGTGTGGACGGGAAGACCTCCTCAGATTTGTCAGGTGAGATGGCTGGGTTTTTCTCCTTATCCAGGATTTCTCGATGGTCGGTCGGTACAGCAGGCTCCACCAAGGCAGTTGACAATTTTCGACAGTGGGTACCATGTATCCACCTTCTCCGGTTCGTCACTCGAACTGCTTTCCTTGTGGCCAGGTGCACGTGTTTGTGGACCTCACCACCTCGGCTCTAGACTGTTCGACCTCTCGAAAGATCGGACCATCACCTGGTCTCCGGGTCGAAGATCATGAGCCTCACCCATAGATCTGTCAGGAAGAGCTTCTGGAACAGGTTGATGAATAGAAAGTAAACTATCTGTTGATTGTGCCAAATAGTTCATCAATATCAGGGCACATCATGTATGGGACGTGGCTTAGGAACTCCCCAAATATTCATTGGCCTTCCAAATACCACCTCATAAGGTGTAAGGCCAGATCGTGAATGTGGCACCAATCCCATGGATAGCAATGCCAGAGGTAGGGCATCCGGCCACTTTAAAGACATGGAAGCCACAATTTTCTCTAACTTGAGCTTCAGAGTAGCATTATACCTTTCCACCAATCCTGCTGATTGCGGATGAGAAACTGCATGGAATTTCTGTTTGATTCCTAATCCCTTCAGGACATGCTCAACAACTTGCCCAATAAAATGGGGTCCGTTGTCACTCCACAAAAGTTTACAAACACCATATCTAGGAAAATATTCCTTCAAAAGCACCTTAGCTGTAGTCAGCGCTGTATTATCCTTTGTAGGGTATGTCCTAGTGGTGGCACAAACCACCACTAGGACATACTTTAGATTGTTGAAGCCTTCAAGTTGGATATAATCCATCTGCAAAACTTCAAAAGGTGCAGTCGGTGTAGCAAACCCTCCTGTAGGAGTTTGTGTCCCTTTACCAAGATTATACTGCAAGCAAATCAAACAGGACTGTACTACTCTCTTAGCTGTGCTGGCAATCTCAGGATGCTCCCAAACTCGCGTAAGCAATTTCGTTATTGCTAGAGCTCCAACATGTGCCAGCCCATGTACCATTTGGACCATAAGTTGTAAATAGGCCGCAGGTAACTTCCACTTATCCATGTCCTTGGTACGCCAGCAACCTTCATCATCCAATACTCCTTCTTTGGACCATTGCTCAAGTTCTGCTTCCGAGGCAGATCTCTTTAGCATCATGCCATCGTTCAGCTTGAGATTTCACTACATACATAGGAGTGGCGTTTTGTTGCATCGCAGTCTCACGAGCTACGTGATCAGCAAAAGCATTACCTTGTCCTATTTTATTAGTCACCTTCTTGTGTGCGCTACACTTCACAATCGCTAACTTCTTTGGATATGTCAGTGCAGTTAAAAGGTTGTGTACCAATTCTCCATGCATTATTTGTATCCCTTGTGATGTTAGAAAACCTCTTTCCTTCCAGAGTAGGCCAAAATCATGGGCCACTCCAAAAGCATAGCGGCTATCCGTGTAAATGTTCACACATAAATCAGTACTAAGCTCACATGCTCGTGTCAAAGCTATTAGTTCAGCTGCTTGAGCTCACCTCTGTGGTATGCGAGCTGTTTCCACTACTGTCTCAAGTGTCGTGATTGCATATGCGGCTGAGGTCGTGCCATCTGGTAGATTCAAACATGATCCATCAACCCACAGTTCCCCATCTACATCTGGAAGGGGTGTGTCTTGTAGATCAATGCGACCCTTTGTCTGTTCCTCAGTAAGGAAAATTCAATCATGAGGCTCCTTTGACTGAGATTCAGTCACAGGATATGGCAACATAGTGGCTGGATTTAGCGTTGCGCACCTCTTCAAAGTAATATGAGGCGCTAGCAACGTTAATTCATATCCTGTCAAATGAGCACTGGTTAAGTGTTGTGTCTTGGTCTGATTCAAAAGGGCATCTACTGCATGAGGTACTAGCACTAACAGTTTGTGTGACAAAACTATCCCTTCACTCTGACGTATGGACACAGCTGTTGCAGAAACTGACCGAAAACACCCAGGCAACCCTCGAGCAACAGGATCAAGAACTGCTGAAAAGTATGCACAGGGACGCTGCTTATCACCATGTTGTAGGAAGCTGGTCCCACAACTTCAGGTGTCATAAGTAGACACTGTAGACATGGCCAGGTTTAAGTAGAAGTGGTTTATTAAGTTCATAGATAAAGATACAATAAGCCCCACCTGGAGCAGTCTCCTAGCGGCTCAGCCCATCCTCAACTGACAACACTCATGCACTCAAGCATTCCACTCACACTCACATTCTAACCAGAACACTAACTCTGGCTGAGCAGCTAGATGCAGAGGAGTAAAGGAACATATATAACCTGAGGATACTACATTATCCTCTTCCTCTCAAAATGAAAAACAAAAAGAGAAAATAACAATGAAGAGAAAAACTATACACAATAAAAATATACAATTGTTGCAAGAAATCTGTAAACCCAGGGATGAGGGTGACATAACATCGCGAGAGGGAAAACAGACAACCAAGAAAAGAAAGAAGGAAGAAAGACATAGAGATAGAAAAACACTAACACTATCCTCCTCCTTTAACAGTGAACAATGAACAAATAAAATAGGTAAGTAGTGAATGAAGAGCTCACATACTACAAGTGAGCAAGACAAATATGACAGAAGTGAGGGGAAACCTAACCCCAGACTAAAATACAATGAGGGGAACGACACCCAAGGAAGTACTTCTCAAGTGAGAAGACTGTGTCGAAAACCCAATACGCCACCCCTCATGTTAGGGACACTATGGGACTAAAACTCAAGTGAAAAATAGTTTGGGACTAACACCCAAATGTACAATTAACGTCACATGGGACTAAAACCCAAGGACTAGTGCAGCATGAGAAACAGAATACAGCACAGTGTGGCATCAAAACATGACTGCCACACACATGACAACGTGCATTGAAGTGAGGGGACTGACACCCAACACGAACACAACAAAGGTGGGACTTAAAACCCCTTTAAACAGAGAAATGGGGCTAATACCCATCCCCAAGGTAAATAACTGTGAACGTGGGATGATGGGACTAAAAACCCACTCCCATCCCTAAGCTGGGATAAAATATCTGAAACATGGGGTCATGGGAATAGAAACCCACTCCCATCCCTAGACAGGGATGAAGTCTCTAAAAGAGGTCATGGGACTAAGAACCCACTCCCATCCCTAGGCAGGGATAAATAACTCTGAACATGGGGTCATGGGACTTAAAACCCACTCCCATCCCTAGACAGGGATAAATATCTGATCAGACAAGAAAATGGGACTAAAACGCACTCCTAACCCTTAGGCAGGGATTACAATACTGAATTAATGGGTCATGGGACTAAGAACTCACTCCTATGCCAACAAAACATCACATGTGAAATGAAAATCAAGAAAGTTGGCATACTGCAAAAACAAGACACTACATAGTCTTCTTTTACCTTTGAGAGAAAACATTTCAGCAATAATTGCAGTAGAAATACTGAAGTTTGAATGATGTTTTGTCACAAATATGAAGCAAAAATTCCAATTTAAGACACTAGATGGCAATGTAACCTTGTTCAGTGCATTGTAAAACTGTTCATGTTTAAACAAAAAATAATCGTCTTTCCACTGAAGCCTTAAAACAATGCACTCAAGCATTCCACTCACACTAACATTCTAACCAGAACACTCACACTGGCTGAGCAGCTAGATGCAGAGGATTAAAGGAACATATATAACCAGAGGATACTACACATGTGTCTGCACTAAAACTGACAATGCACACCCATCTTTCTCGTGTACATAAAGTGTAAAGGTCTTCGTATAATCCGGTGTACCTAACACTGGTGCAGAGCAAAGAGCTTGACGTTACTGATGAAAAGCATTCTTACATTCATCTGTCCATGGAAGGAGCATTAGAGTGTCTTTAGTCAAGAGTACTAACAAAGCTTTAACAATGTGTGAAAATCCTAATATCCATTGCCTACAAAATGAAGTCAGACCAATGAAAGCACGAACATCTTTCTGAGTGGAAGGTACTGGTGTGTCTAAAATTGCTTGAATGCGATCTGGTGTCAGTGCACGGCCCTCCTTAGACAGAAGGTGTCCTAAGTAGGTCACCTTCGGTCTACAATATTGCAATTTCTTGCGTGACACTTTATGATGGTGTGGAGCAAGGAAAGAAAGCAAAGACAAAGTACTTTCTTCACACTGTTTGGGCATATCGGCTGCCAACAAAATGTCATCGACATATTGTATGAGAGCCACTCCTTTTGGCAAATCAAAAGAATCAAGCTGCCTTTTCAATGATTGACTATAAATACTTGGACTCTCAGTATAGCCTTGAGGAACTCTGCAAAATCTATACGATCTATTATTCAAAGTGAAACCGAACAAATATCGGCTATCAGGATGAATAGGGATCGAAAAGAAAGCATTCTTCAAGTCTATTACAGAAAATGTGGTCGCTGTGGGAGGAACCAAAGAAAGTAGTGTTGTTATATCAGAGACCACAGGATATTGCGGTACTACAATCTTATTCACTTCCCGCAAATCAATAATGAATCGATAGATCCTAGTGTCAGTATCTTTTTTCAAATGGGAAGAATAGGACTATTGCAAACATTTTAAGGGACTTCCTCCACAACCCCAACTTCAATCAAATCTCGAATAATGTGTGTTAGTGCTTCTTCACCCTCTCGTGAGATTTTATATTGTGGCAATCTTGGTAACAAAGCACCCTCCTTGACACTAATACGCATTGGTGGAATAACCATCTGTCCTACATCGGTGTCTGAAGTAGCCCACAAAACACTCGGGAGTGAAGCTAATGCTACATCCTCCTTAACAAGACAAGATCTTTCAGACACAGGGTAATTCTCGTTCAAGATAACACGCACTCCTTCGGGAGAACAGCGTATCGTAGCTCTGAAACATTTAAGCATGTCAAGACCCACAATGTTGTCTGGTGTGTTCGGAGAAAGCAAGAATTGACATGGAGCAGTGAACTTATCAATGTGGAATGGAAGTGGTTGTGACAATGGGCTAAGGGAAGGTGTTCCATCGAACCCTATCGATGTAATGGTCGAGCCAGACAGGGGAGCCCTCGGAACCAATTGCTTAGACAAGGCGCTACGAGTAGCTCCTGTATCAACCAGAAACCAATCAGTAGAACCCAAAACATGTGCTGTAATATAGGGACCCCTCTGATCTACTGGAACTTTAACCGATTCCTTACCCCATCCTAGGCAATCCTATGCATAAGCAGAATCTTGAAAATCAGATGGCACACTATCAGATATTTGATATTGATTTCGCCTATCAAAGGTATTATACCCATTCTGTCTTTGTTCATTAGAATCAAACCTAGCACGATCAATCATACTCCCTCTAGGGCCTGAATATCCAACTCGATTTCTCACTTGTCCCCGGCCACGTTGATTTTTTTGTGCACGCAATACCAGACAATCGGAAAGCCAATGTCCAAACTGTTTACAATATGCACACTGGTCAGCCGACAGATTAGAGCGAGTAAAAGATGGACCATAAGATCCGCGTCTACCTCTATCATTGCCTCTAGAAGGCGGGGCATAAGCTTGAGCCATCATAACCTTCGTTTTCAAATCTTTAGTCTTTTTATCCTCATTCCCCTTAGCCTCTAATTCCTGGCGCTCATAGTACTGAGCCATAGTCAAAAGAGAAACCGGAGAAGAGGTAGTCCATGAACTTTCACTTGCCTTTAGGCGTCTAGCTATTTCTGGCAAAAGGTTTGTAACATATTTAACGACAAACAGATGCCTACCCGTGTCATCTGTCAATAATTGTCCACTGAAATCATGAAAGGCTTCCTCAAAACGTGTAAAGAAATCTGAAACGGATTCGTCCACCTTTTGTTTACAAGACGCTAACATAGTCCAATCTATCTTTTTAGGATGAATAATTGTTTTTAATTTAACCAAAATTGCTGTTGGAAGAACTAAAATTAGTTGACACGGTTTTTGTGCAGGTTCTCTATCTTTATCCGCTAGTTCTATGTCCTTCCATATTGCCCCTAGATGTGCACGATCATCAATTTTACGAATAGTTCTCCACATATCAGGGGGTAATATTAATCCGAAAAACAAATCAATATCAGACAGCGTCATAGTACAAGAACTAATAGCACCCTCTACTTCTTCATAGAAAGCCGCTGGATTTTTCCGCGGATCAGGCAATCCATTTTTAAGAGCCATAACGTCCGCTCTATTCCAGGGAGTGTAACCCCAATCCTGGAAAAGGGACACGGACTCCTACAGGAGGGTTTGCTATACCAACCACACTTTTTGAAGTCCTTCAGATAGATTAAATCCAATTTGAACGTTGCAATAATCTGAAATATGTCCTAGTGGTGGTATGTGCCTTCAGTAAATGGAAAGAGGCATTCCCTACAAAGGACAATACTGCTCTTACCACAGCAAAGGTGCTTCTAAAGGAGTTTTTCCCTAGATATGGTGTTTCTAAACTTTTGTGGAGTGACAACGGACCTCATTTTATTGGGCAAGTTGTTGAGCATGTCCTGAAAGGATTAGGGATCAAACAGAAATTCCATACAGTCTTTCACCCGCAATCAGCAGGATTGGTGGAAAGGTACAAAGCTACTTTTAAAATTGAAGCTGGCAAAAATACTGGCTTCCACGTCCCTAAAGTGGCCAGATGCACTACCTTTGGCATTATTATCCATAAGATCAGTGCCCCACTCACGATCAGGCCTTACACCTTATGAGGTGGTATTTCGGAGACCGATGAATATTTGCGGAGTTCCTAAGCCAAGCCCCATACATGATGTACCCTGTGTTCTGTTGAATGATTATTTGGCACAGTTAACCGACAGTTTGATATCTATTCATCAACAGGTTCGAGAAACGCTTCCTGACAGATCTACAGGTGAAGCCCATGAACTCCGCCCCGGTGACTATGTGATGGTCAAGGTCTTTAACAGATCGAACAGCTTGGAGCTGAGGTGGCGAGGTCCGGAGCAGGTGCTCTTGGCTACAAGGACAGCAGTTCGAGTGACGAACAAAAAGAATTGGGTGCACAGCACGCATTGCAAGCGTGTGCCGCCTGCCTTGATGGAACCTGCAGCGTTGACCGACCATCGAGAGATTCTGGAGACGGAGAAAGGTCAAGCTATCTCACCTGATGAATCTGCGGAAGTCTTCCCGGACCACAAGATTACTAGAGCATCGCGATACAACTTGAGACCGAGGAAAGAATCTGCAGTGCTGAACGAGACTGGTTGAGCTACCGCCCTGGGTTTGTGAAACGGAGAGCCGATGTGGCAAGGGGGGGATTAACCCTGTGTAGTGTAGTGACATGCGTCTTTGCCCATGGTGAAGAAATCAACGGCTGCTCAGGGAGAAGAGCTCCAATGATTTGTTTTCAACAAGTTTTTAGAAAGATCAATCATCGCCGTTACTGAAATGAATAACAAAAGAATCATTTGTGCTCTAGGGTTTATTGTTGGTCTGGTGGTTATGGCAATAATCACCTGGTTTGTTGAGAAAGTGGCTCCTGCTCGACATCTTTTTGTTGCCACTACTCCAGCTCTAGTGGAACACCACTTTTTCACGCTTCCCTATCATGAGCAGAAGCATCGACAATCCTACTTAAATAACACATTTATCCAGATGTTGCATCATACACACAATGCCACGAATACTACCAATTGTTGGGTGTGTGGGATGATACCTGCACACCAAAAGAAAGGAGGAACACCTTTTATTCCTCTACCGTTTCCCCACAATGGTTGATGTCAAGCTTGGTATGCCCTTTTGTTTGCTTTCGGAAAGCCCTCAGTAGGTGGAATAATATTTCGGTTGAATGAAGAATGCTACCAAGATGAAGATGGCTATCCTCAGGCTAAAGGGACTAAATGGTAATGGGAAGAGTATTAACCGGACAATATTTCGACACCATATGTCTTCACAAATATGAGGAACCCTAAAAACACTAAAAGGTCAGATTCATGTATTGGCAATGCTGGGAGAATTCCAGTAGGATGGAGTGAATGTATTTCAACATTTCCTAGAGAAGGTGCTAATAACAGTAGTTTTACATCGTCGCACAATATATATTTTGTGGTAATAAAGGATACTATCAATTGCCTGGTGGGTGGTCCGGGGTATGTTACATATCATTTTTGTTACCCCCTGTGTTTTTAGCACCTGCGTCATATCACCTTGACCTAAAATTGTACAATGATATTTCCAAGAATAGATACAAACGAACAATAAGTACAGATGAGGTTGATCAGACAGATACCACTTTGCAACAATATGGCGATTTCAATTTGGGTTTGTTCTTCTTTGTGTGTGCTGCATTGAATAGCAGAAAGATCAGACGATTGACTTGTGTTGTGGAAGCTGTCACCAATCAGACAGCTATGGCACTTGTGAACATTGCAGAGGAACTGCAAATTGCAAGAATTGTAGCACTTCAAAATAGGATGGTGCTTGACGTGATTTTGGCTGATCGAGGTGGTGGATGGCGCATCATCGGTAGCAGTTGTTGTGTTTTTATACCGGATCACTCACCTTCAGTCCTTGATGCAATATCTAAACTGCATAAGATTGCTGCAGAAATTCACCCAGAGACTGGTACATGGACATTTTCGAACTGGCTATGGACACTCTTTATCACTTGGGGCTGGAAGCTACTAACTATTTTATGTATACTGCTGGTGATACTATTTACATGCTGTACTTGTATTCAATGTGGTCCTATGCTTTGCTCCATGTGCATCCCTGCTTGTACACCTGCCAAAGGAAACATTGCAAACATGAAAGAACAACAAATGTTGAATAAAGACATAGCTAACATCATGAGCATCAATATACAGGCTGCATATCTAGATTACCCCAGATAAACGAATGTCTTCAGCTAAATGCTAAAAGGGTCGTCTGTTGTAATTTGGCAGCGATTAAGTTAGCATTAACTGAAGTGTGGTAAATATTTTACCTAATCTATTTTTCCGTATAATTATCATTACAAGACAGCTCATAAAAATGAGAGGCAGAGTCCGTGGTATCTGAGTCTTACGGGTTTTATTGGAAAAACCTCGAGGTTGGAGATCATGTTCCGTCACCACTAGGGTTCGGGAAGGGATAGTCAACGTTTTATTAACATTACACATTATATATAGTAAAGTAACATAATTGAATCCAATACAGTAGGCGTAACAGGTGAAAAAGAGAAGATAAGAACACATGTGCGTAACAGGAGGCGTGAAAGAAGGCGTGTAATAGGCGTACACGGAGGCGTGCACTGTACATGTCAGAGAAACGTCATAAGAATCGTCACATGTGGGTGGGTGCATAGAGAAAGGTGCAGGATCAGCAGAAAGTGCGGATGCGCGCGCAGCTAGCATGACGTGACATAGTCGTGTAACTGGGGAGAACTTTAACACTAGTAGAGGAGACAGAAGTCTGGGATGTCAGAACGACCTGGACCTATAACATATCTGGTATCTTATGTTTGGAGAATGTATTATCTGGTGTAAAAGGTCTCTCGGGCAGAGGCTAGTCTATACTGAATGCTAGTGCGTGCATATGTATCTACGTGTCTACGTGCAAGGGCCATGGGCCTACTATGGCAACGGGAACTGTAAATTACTTGCATGGAGACAGGAAAGCTTGCTCTTTGCTCTGCAGCCGGGGAGATGTTTACCTAAATCACTAGACAGGAATGTATTTTCGAGGAGGCTGAACAGATAACTTGAAGGCAAAATACGATCTTGGCAGGCAGGCCAGGTTGAGCCAGGCACCGCTTCGCTTGGCAGGAAGTAAGGCAGAGGTCAGGGATACGTGTCCATGCTGCAGCTTTCAGAGGCAGGAGACAGAAAGGGCTTGGAGACAGAAATCAGGGCCTAGCTCGGCAGAGCCAGGAAAAACGTAAAAGTGTACCATGTAAAGACGTTGGCATGGTATGGTTAGGAACTGAATTATCGATCCATTCATGGTGGATCTGAAAGAGGACATGTTAACATTGGACGCAAATGTATTTGCGTCTTCATATTCGGTCATGGAGGGAAATTACATGTACTTAAAGCACGTACATGGAGCCGTTGGGGTACACGTTAGGGGACACACTCGACCATAAAAATTTCAATTACCTCATTCCCTCCTTGTCCCCTACGGACCCTTCAGGATATATCAATCTTCATGAGTCCATCTATCTGTTCATATAACATCATTTGCTCATCTTTTTTCATTCGGGATTTGGAACGTGGGCTTGGATGGGGAATACATGATGTGGCACACAAGCCGCAAATCGCTGGCCCACATTGTAGACATAGGCAACAACTGAATACTATGAGGAGGGCTATTCCAAGGAAGGATAGGACTTTCCATCCCCAGGCTGATATCACGCTCCAGAGCCAACCGGATCAGGTCCAGGTGCCTGGATTCTGATGTATCTGACTTGCAATCTTGTGGAGCCGAGTTATGGCTCTATATACTGACGGTGCGTTATTTGGAATGAAAACACAGCAGCTGGATCCGATGACTCTACAAGCCCCGCCCCTATCTGCCAGGATGACGTCAAGGACGAGACGATTTTGAAGAACGACAAGTCTCATAGCAGACTGTTCGTCCGTTAAGTTACCTAGGGCAAAAGTAGTTTCATTCACTACAGCTTCGAGGGTTCTGGTCAATCTACGTATCAATTTACTATTCGAGACAGTGCCTAAATAAGGGAAGAATCCTTTATTGAAATCTGTGTATTGTTCCCATGTTGTTTCAGTGTAATCAACAATCGGGAGGTCTCTCTTAGGTCTAATATGAACGAGATGTGAATTTCTATGGTAATCAGGTGGGGCTAGGAAAACAGGTGGCAGTAGGAATGCAATGTAACAAGTACCATCCCAGTCTGGAGGTAAACTTATATAAGCTGTATGGCCACAAATGAAATAGGAATGTCGGGAAGCTTTGAATGTAGACTTGCCTTTATCACTGAATTCAATAACTGTATTACAATCGCTGTGTCCTAGATGTACTGAACCATTCTTTCTAACGCATAGGTCACCCTTCACTGGTAAAACTGATATTGAGGGTAAGTTCGAACTAGTTTCTGATTGAACATTCAAAATCATGAGGCTAAGTGTAAAATTGCCTAATCCATATACTTCGATTTCTAGATTGATACCTGTCATTTGGGGAAGACCCTCCTTGTCAGGGAAACATGCCTTATGCATAACGGTATTCAGGTCTCCCCATATCCAATTACCTTGGGAAACTTGGGACTTACTATCTAATGAGGACATTAATGTAAACCATGCACCACATGAACCATTATGTGTAAACGGATAAGGAAAAAGAGGCAAGGCTCCCGACATTTTCTGGTAGGGAGGGAGTCGGCCACATACCCAGCAATTAGTGGCATTGCTAGTCTGATGGGAATGATGTAACATACGGATGAATGAATTGTTACGCAGCGCAAGTCGATATGAGAGTTCATGCGGGGGCAGATCACTAAAGGTGTGGTCTGCGGAGTCATTGAAAGAAGAATGTGCTTGTATAGGAAGATATACATGTAAAACATAGCTTAGGCATATAATCGTAAGACTCAGAAAAAACATGACAATTAAAGTAACGATACATCTACGTCGGAGATTCTTGCAATATTTCTGTTTCTTAATCTCCTGTCTATCTCTCTCACTATGGGGGTCTAGCTTGTACATGTCAGGAACCTGTCTAACCGCTTCACCCAGGGGGGGACTTAAACAATTAAACTGTCTGACTTACTAGACCTCAACTTTGATCGGTACTCCTGGGACGGAGTTTTCTCTACCAGGGGGAGTTTAGTATCAACGATTGGAATGCGGCAGTCCTGGGAATCAGTTTTTGGCGGAAGTCCATGGCATTTTTTCACATGGCTCGAGTGGAGCCAGTTTTTCCTGCCCTCTAGTTTCACTGCAGTCCTTGTAGTCATTAAAACGATCTTCGGCTCCTTCCAACGGGGCTCCAGAGGGCTTGTCCGGTCAAAATTACGTACATACACAAAATCACCAGGGACGATCTTGTGTGGCTTCACCTCGGTGTTGTCTGGAAAGGCTGCTGCGACCTGTGAACGACATGATTGTAGTGCAGACATCAAGGAAGCAAGGTAATCTGTCAGCATATTACTGTCAACATCGGTCAATTTACGGGGCAGAGGCGTCCCCCACATATTCGGTGGCCGGCCAAAAACCACCTCATACGGGGATAGCCCTGTCCTAGAATGGGCTACCATTCGCATATAGAAGAGAGCAACTGGAAGGGCTACTATCCAGTCTACTCCTTTTTCTGCACAGACCTTGGCAAGACGTGTTTTCAGAGTCTGATTGTGTCTTTCTACTAATCCAGCTGCTTCGGGATGCCGAACACAGTGGAACTTCCATTGATAACCTAACAGAAGGGAAACCTGCTTCATGAGCTCGGACGAGAATGGCTGTCCGTTATCTGAATACACGACACGAGGCAAACCAAACCTCGGGAAAAATTCACGAACCAACTGCTTGGCAGTGGTCGGGGCAGTGTAATCTGGGACTGGATATGCTTCTGTCCATCGGGAAAGTGCACATACAACTACGAGGACGTACTTGAATCCTCGGCATCTGTCCATTTGGATATAATCCATCTGGAGGACTTCAAAAGGGTGATCAGGAGGATGAAATCCACCTTGCTCTACGGGAATGCCTTTGCCTGGGTTGAACTGACAACAGATCATGCAAGTACGTACTTTCTGTTTCGCTGCTGCTCGTAAATGTTTGTTGAACTAAAGGTTTTGAATACTGTCTAACATGGCCTTTTCTCCTAAATGTGCAGGACTATGTGCTGTGTTAATGATAACTTGAACCATCGAGTCGGGGAGAAACCATGTGGCTTTTCCCTTCGTCATCCATCCTTGTTCTGTCTGGATCCCTCCTAGTTCTGTCCATTTCTTGATTTCGTCTGGGGTAGCATGTGTCTGTATGTCAATTACGTCTAGGGCGGGATCCCTAACTGTCATGCATTGTGTTGGAACTACTGTCTTTGTCATATCAGTATGAGTATGAGTCTGAGCTGTATGCTTGGCTGTTCGATCTGCCAGGTCGTTACCCTGGGAAATGGTATCTGTGACTTTCGTATGTGCTTTACACTTCATGATGGCTACTGCTGTAGGCAAATGTATTGCTTCTAACAGAGCTTGAATGAGGGGACCATGCTGTATCTTGGCCCCGTGGAAGTTAAAAAACCTCTCTCTTGCCAAAGGACTCCGAAGTCGTGTACAACTCCGAATGCATAACGGGAATCTGTGTATATGTTAACTTTCTTGTTCTTGGCTCGAATACAGGCTTGGGTCAGAGCGATGAGCTCTGCTGCTTGGGCAGACAGGGTGTCAATACGATGTGTTTCTATGACTTCAGTTTCAGTGGTCACGGCATACGCGGCCACTAACTCTCCTGTACTTGTTCTCATACATGAACCATCCACATAAAGTGTCAGGTCTGGATCTGGTAATGCGATGTCTGTCAAGTCTTGTCTGGGCTTCGTCATAGTGTTAATGACTTCCACACAGTCATGTGCCATAGGGTCTGTTGTACTTAACGGTAAAAGTGTAGCAGGATTCAGTGTGTTGCAACGTCTGATTTCTATGTGTGGCTGGAATAATGTCAATTCATAACCTGTCAGTCGTGCTATAGTCAAGTGCTGAGTCTGTGTACGGTTTAAAAGAACTTCCACGGAATGTGGAACCTGTACTGTCAATTGGTGACCTAATACTATGGAATCGCTTTGTCTGATTGCTAGAGCTGTTGCTGCAACGGATTTCAAACACGCAGGCAAAGCCTGGGCTACTGGATCTAATGTACTGGAAAAATAAGCACATGGTTTGTGTGAACCAGCTTGATCTTGGGTGAGTACTGACAATGCAGTACCTTCGCGTTCTGTGACAAAAAGTGTAAAAGGCTTGCTGTAACATGGTGTCGCTAAAACAGGTGCTTGGCATAGGGCTTTCTTCAAGTCGTCAAAAGCTTGTGTATGTTCCTGAGTCCAAGGGAGGACAGTCGATGACGCTGCCTCCTGGGTTGTCAACTGTATAAGGGGCTTGGCTAGATATGCGTACTGAGGGATCCATTGTCTGCAGTAAGAGGTGAGGCCTATAAAGGCCCGAACTTCTTTTTGTGTCTTGGGCTGTGGCATATGTACAATTAACTGGATGCGGTCAGGTGTAAGCTGTCTCCCCCTCTTGGACAGCAAGTGACCAAGGTACACAACTTGCTGAACACAGAATTGCAGCTTCGAAGGAGACACTTTGTGTCCCTTGTCGGCCAGAAAATATAGGACTGTCAGAGATGCATGTTCACATTCTTGTTCACTTCGGGCGGTGATCAATAGATCATCGACATACTGAAGTAGGGCAGTGTTATCAGGCATGTGGATACTGTCAAGTTGTCTTTTCAATGCTTGGCTATAGATACTCGGACTTTCCGTGAACCCTTGAGGTGCACGTGCAAATTTAAAGCTTCGGCCATTTAAACTGAATCCGAAAAGGTACTGGCTTTCCGGATCAATGGGAACACTAAAAAAAGCATTCTTGAGATCAATTACAGTAAAGAACACCGCTTCAGGATCAATAGCAGTCAATAGGGATGAAATATCTGGGACCACTGGAAACTGAGGTACGATACATTTGTTAAGCTCTCTGAGGTCAATCACTAGACGATATACAGGAGGTGCATTTGGGTCAGTACGTTTGAGAATCGGAATGATTGGAGAATTACAAATATTTGAGTCAGTTTCTACAACTACTCCTTGAGCAATAAGCTCGTCTATGATTTTCAATAAGGCTGCTACAGCCTCAGGTGGCAATTTGTATTGTCGGATTCTGGGCAGAACAACTCCTGGCTTGAGTGTGACACGATATGGTGTGATATGCATACAACCTACATCAGTCGGACCTTGTGCCCATAAATGCTGTGGTACATTCTGTAATCGGGGATCAAAATCTCTCAACACATAGTGACCCTTAAAGTCACGCAAAAACAATCTCACTCCTTCCGGAGAACAACAAATTACAGCTCCTAGAGCCTTCAGCGTTTTAATACCTAACAGGTTTTCGGGACATGACTTCGTAAGCAATAAATCTGTAGTACGGGACAATGGACCAACTGCAAGGGGAACTGGTTTCGATACTTCATTAACAATAGGTTTTCCTGAAAATCCAAGGGAAACATTCTGTGAGCCTGAGAGGGGTGCCCCTGGAACCTCGTCATGACTAATGGTAGTTCTGCTTGCCCCTGTATCAATCAAAAACTTTCTGTCTTTTCCTAATACCTGACTATGTACATAAGGACCCTCTTGATCTACAGGAATCTCGATGAGAGGCAAACCCACTTCCCTCTCTAGGCTATTTCATGAATACTGTTGATAATCTGGATACTCTGACTGTGCGTACTGGTACATCTGCTGTGTAACGTGTTGTGCTGCGGCAATGGGCTGAGGCTGGGGTACCGCTACGGTCTGTTGCTGTGCATGTTGTGGAGCAGGTTGCGGGTTCTGTTGAATATTCTGTTGAACGTATTCTGGCCTAGGCTGACGTGGTCTTTCTTTCGTTTTGCCTGTAGCAATATTGTGTTTCAGAACGGCACAATCACTAATAAAATGACCTGGCTGTTTGTAATAATTGCAATTTCCTTTAACAGGACCTGTAGGACGGCTAGTCTGGGTGTTCTGCATGTTACCCCTCTTCTGACCATCTGCTGGAACAGACTGGGCAACTAATACTTTCATTTTCGTGTCTTTCATGCGTCTCTGTTCATGATCGTGTTCCTCTCTGATTCTATTCTGGTGGTACTGTAACATCTGTAACATTTGGGAAGGCGCATTTGCTTGCCATGTACTTTCGACCTTTAATACTCTGTTCTTGACCTGGGGTAAGGAATTCTCAACTAATTTAGTCACGAAAAGATGTGGAAATGACTCGCTACTTGTTTTCAGGCCACTATTAATAATGAAACATTTCTCGAATCTAGAATAAAAATCACTAGTGTCTTCGTCTGGTTTCTGCTTACAGGCTGAAATTGCATCCCAATCTTCCTTTTTAACCGTCAATAATCTAGGCAAAACTTGTACTAACAATCCTGGTAATGCTTGAGTTTTTTCCCCAAGACCTAAACCTGGGGTACGTCCTTTTTCTTCATCTTCTAATTCGGTCCACTTAATCTTTTTATCTCCCACCTCCCAATCCTTCTCTTTCAGTTTCTCGTAAATCCCTGCTGGCAACAATACTTTTAACATTTTAAGAATGTCGGTATATGTGTAATCGCCCATCAGTAACATGTCTTTCAATTCACGGTGGAACCCTGCAGGGTCTTTATCGTGACAAGGTACAATTTTCTTCATTTCCAATAATTCCATTTTAGTCAAGGGAGTGTATACAAATACACGTTCAAGCGTATCATCTGGCTTCCTAATTGGATATACTTCTCGTAAGGGATTCTGTCTGTCTAGGTGATAGGGTTGTCGTACTGGGGGTGGAACGGAAACAAGACGTGGGGTCAGGAACGTACTATATTTGTGACGTTGTTCTAGAATGATATCAATTAAATCGGTACCTAGGCCTCTCCATCTTCTCAGGAGTAAGTCTTGCAGTAAATTATATAGCGGACCTGGATCAGACTGTTGGTTTTCTTACTGGATAATGAGATGTTGGGTCATGTATATACCAGCTAATCGCTGTTCTTCTGGAGTAAGACTTAAAAACGTTTGCACTACTAGTTCATCTTTATATATACTGTCATCCCCGGCCCATTGGACTGCTGACCGGGCTAGTTCTTGATCACGTAAGGTAGTGAGTTCATGATAACCTATTCTTTCTTTCAGGATTTTATCAGTAACTTGGAATATATGTTCAAGAGAACATTGCTCTGGTATCGGGGAAAGGTATCGTTTCTTGCTTTCTAGACGAATGGGTTTGTCGAAAGGATTACTTAAAGGATACTGTTTAGGGAGTTTCGCTCTACCTACATACGCTATCGTCTCTTGAGTCGCTGCTGGATTCTCTGGCTCTTCCTCCTCTGAGGTATCTTTATCGTCTGACTCGAGAGGCCTATCAGCCTCTCGTCGGGCATGTATTGCTACTATTTCTTTACGGATCTTTCTGGTCATGACATCTATACAATTCTGTTTATCATGTTTACCATCTGCAATATTCTGACTCCATTTTGACAATCCCTCCATCTCTTCTTGCGAAAAGCCTGGCTGGTCTTGTTCCCTCATCAAACAATTAATCAAAAATCGCAATATTAAACCTTGTGTCTCAACTTTTTGATGTGCCATGGCGTCACGAACACAACCTGGCCTTTCTCCTGTTCTAATAAAATGATATATGTTGTCTAGATGTTCTGGCATTTCCGGTAATAACAGCAGATAATCTGTAACACGGCGTAAACGTAATGAGGCTAACATCATGGGTCCTGTCTTGCCAGGTACTGGATCATATCTACAATCCGTAAGATATTCTTTAAGCTTTTCAGCTGGGCTTGCTTTAGGTGTACGCTGCATTGCTAATTCTCTCATTGTCACTCGATGTAATTGTGGCGGGGTTCGGTGGTAGCCTCCTATGGCACCTCCCGAAGCGGAAGCATGAGCATGACTTGACGTCATTGCGTGTGGGAGAGGTACATTTAACGGGGACGACTGAGTCGTACCTGTACCAAAAGGGTTAAGAGGACCAGAGGTAGGGGGACCAGTGGCAGCAGCAGAAGGGGAAGTGTCAGCAGGTGGGGGAAGTAATCCTGGACATGGAGGGGTCGCGGCTCGATCAGCAGGAATCTGCTGTGGCAGATTATTATTAGCAGGATGTACGGGTACATTGGTATATGCGGGAGCTACATCATCTAAATAGAAAGAAAGGAAAATATCTGCTGCGGTCTTATGGCGACGTACTTTAGTCGGAACCAATGGTGGTGGCAAGTTACTGGGTACTTCCGGGGTCGCCTTGGGCAGGCCCTCGGCAAGAACTGGATACATGCCTGTAATAAGTGCATTTCTTTGGCGGTCTAATTGTTCTGATCTGACCTGCTCTCCTTCTTCTAGTAACTCTTTTTCTTTGGCTTTTTCGGATTCTTCTCTACTTCTATCTGCTTTTCTGAGTGCTTTTTCTGTTCTTCTATGCGATTCTTTACGCCACAATTCTATGGCATCTTTCTGGGATTGTCTGGCTTTCTTTTTCCATAATGCTTCTTCTACTCTCATGATGCACTCGGCATCCCATGTCCCTGAGACAGGCCATCTAAACTTTTCTTCGAGATTCTTAGTATAGTCCACCCACAGATCTAAATACAACACAGCGTCTAAGCCGTGCTTGTGGTACATAAAATACCCTGGAGTGTCCCTAGGCGGGACAGGAACTGCTTCTTCGAGTATCCCTTTCCTTGTTCTTATCTGACGTAATTTAGAGAATAACGGCATTTCTACTTTCGCTCGAACACAATAAACACAGTAATGAAAAGCAAACAGTCATTCATACCACGACATGAAACACATTAAAACATTTTGAATAGATACTGTCTAGTACATAAAACACAATGCTTGAAATCACGAGAAATAATACTTGAAGGCTTGAATCACTGAATCACTGAATTACTAGATGCACTGCTAAACAGTACAGACCGGTCCCCTAAGGAGACACGTCATACCGCGCTCACCTAAGTGAACACGTACGGACCAGGACTGTGTACCCAGACCTGTCTTGACCGGACACAAACTAATGTACCCGTCTAGATGCGTCCCTAGCAACGGTACTCACCGGGAGCAATACTTGAACTTGAACTGGAAGGCCTCGGACTGGACTGGACTTCTACCGGTACTGCTACTACGCATGCGCCTCGGCACGGCACGTCGGAACAGGTGGGCCTCTGGATACCTCGGACACTGCTACTCTCGGCTGGGCTCTGGTCGGGATCCTCCGCACTCCTCACCGCCTCGTCTGGATGTCGACCGCAGTCTCCGTCACCTCCGTAGGCCTGAGGGAGATACAGGAAAACCTGCAGATGCGCATGGGTGTCCGTCACGGCTGTGGCAGGGGGCAAGGCCTGCGACGCATCGCCGGCGCGTGGGGTGGGGGAGGGGTCCCTGTTCGGGCGCCAAATTATGTGGTAAATATTTTACCTAATCTATTTTTCCGTATAATTATCATTACAAGACAGCTCATAAAAATGAGAGGCAGAGTCCGTGGTATCTGAGTCTTACGGGTTTTATTGGAAAAACCTCGAGGTTGGAGATCATGTTCCGTCACCACTAGGGTTCGGGAAGGGATAGTCAACGTTTTATTAACATTACACATTATATATAGTAAAGTAACATAATCGAATCCAATACAGTAGGCGTAACAGGTGAAAAAGAGAAGATAAGAACACATGTGCGTAACAGGAGGCGTGAAAGAAGGCGTGTAATAGGCGTACACGGAGGCGTGCACTGTACATGTCAGAGAAACGTCATAAGAATCGTCACATGTGGGTGGGTGCATAGAGAAAGGTGCAGGATCAGCAGAAAGTGCGGATGCGCGCGCAGCTAGCATGACGTGACATAGTCGTGTAACTGGGGAGAACTTTAACACTAGTAGAGGAGACAGAAGTCTGGGATGTCAGAACGACCTGGACCTATAACATATCTGGTATCTTATGTTTGGAGAATGTATTATCTGGTGTAAAAGGTCTCTCGGGCAGAGGCTAGTCTATACTGAATGCTAGTGCGTGCATATGTATCTACGTGTCTACGTGCAAGGGCCATGGGCCTACTATGGCAACGGGAACTGTAAATTACTTGCATGGAGACAGGAAAGCTTGCTCTTTGCTCTGCAGCCGGGGAGATGTTTACCTAAATCACTAGACAGGAATGTATTTTCGAGGAGGCTGAACAGATAACTTGAAGGCAAAATACGATCTTGGCAGGCAGGCCAGGTTGAGCCAGGCACCGCTTCGCTTGGCAGGAAGTAAGGCAGAGGTCAGGGATACGTGTCCATGCTGCAGCTTTCAGAGGCAGGAGACAGAAAGGGCTTGGAGACAGAAATCAGGGCCTAGCTCGGCAGAGCCAGGAAAAACGTAAAAGTGTACCATGTAAAGACGTTGGCATGGTATGGTTAGGAACTGAATTATCAATCCATTCATGGTGGATCTGAAAGAGGACATGTTAACGTTGGACACAAATGTATTTGCGTCTTCATATTCGGTCATGGAGGGAAATTACATGTACTTAAAGCACGTACATGGAGCCGTTGGGGTACACGTTAGGGGACACACTCGACCATAAAAATTTCATTTACCTCAGAAGCCATCTTGCTTTTAACGATTATCTTGTCCATTTTGCGGAATCCATTTTGCATTTCTATCGGCCATTTTGTTTACCACGTGCGCGCCATGTGCTCTGTCCTACCTTCCTGTTAACGGCTCCTGAAATCTGCCAAGAGACGAGATATATTTAGTCATTCCTGTTTCGCACATGCTCAGTTGAGCTTACAGCTGTCCCCAACTTATAACTGTCAGGATGTGACCACCAAAATTAGTAACTGTTAAGCCCCTTCCACTTGTTGACTGTACACTCTCTGTATGACCTTATATGTACCTAAAACCCAGCATTTGTACTTGTACCGCCTTCATTTGAGCCCCTGTGTGGGTATAAAAGGACCAAGCTCCTTCCAGTCAGTGTGCTACTTCATACATTACCGAAGGGTGTTGTGTGAATGTAGTTCCACTTCATGAGGTTTAATAAACTCTGTATTTTCTATTCCAGTTTCTGTGCCAAATTCTTCCTATTGGTCTGAGGACTCTGTGCAGAGAAGGGAGGATCCCTTGCACCGGTAGGCCTAGCTGAGGGTCACCACCACAGCGGCAATCCAGGAGGCCACAGAGCTAACCATTTTGCCCCAGGATTGGCGACACGCGGAAATAGTGTTATTTCTCAAGCCTGGCCGACCTCCTGACGATCCCTCCTCTTGGGGAATGTCCTTGCGGATCGCCTACGGGCGTGTGTCGCAGATCTGATACATCCCGACCAGTGGGGTTTCATGCCTCAAAGCGCTACCCGCCACAATATCCACAGGGTACATAACGCTTTGGCAGCGGCCCCAGCACTTCATCGATATTGACAAAGCTTTCGGCTCGCTGAGCTGGGTGTACCTCTTCCAATTGCTCAAAGCAATCAATTTTGGGCCGCGCTTCATTGCGTATGTGTGCCTGCTCTACACCAACCTAAGAATTATTAGTTACTGGACAAAGACTTTCGCTGAGCCTAAGTGCAAAACCGCAACAAGGTCAGTGTGTGTCTATAATTTCAAGGTTGAGCGATAAACACTCATGGTGGGGAGAAATCACAAGCTCCTTTAACTGAGAGGAAGAGTTATTGTAAGTACCCCTCATAAATGGACCAGTGCTCCTGGCCCCGGTCGGGCGCGTACAGGGCAGAGGACCTTGCCTTAGGCGACCATCAGCACGCCCGCTGCGCGTCCGTCCCGTGGCCAATAAATAGTGAGATGGCAGGGTGGCAGAAAAGACTGCAACGCTAACCGTCCCTGTGCGTGGCTCTAAAATGGTGGCACGCACAGTAAAGACCTGATTGCAGGTAAGAGGAGTTTAACACACTCCTATGAACATAAAACACAAGTATCAGTTAAAATACAATTTAAACAAATATCTCCTCGTTCCTAGTATAGCAGGAAACTAGGTTATATATTTAAAAAGAATCCCCCTCATTACCAAACAACATGAGAGTGACAAGCAATTAGGAAAGAATGCCCAAAATAGCAGAGAAACCTTTCAGGCGCTGCACGTTTGTCCCGTGGCCATTAAATAGTGAGATGGCAGGGCGGCAAAAAAGACTGCAACGCTAACTGCCCCTGTGCGTGGCTATAAAATGGTGGCGCGCACAGTAAAGATGTGATTGCAGGTAAGAGGAGTTTAACACACTCCTAAAACACAAGTATCAGTTAAAATACAATTTAAACAAATATCCCCTTGTTCCTAGTACAGCAGGAAAATAGGTTATATATTTAAAAAGAATCCCCCTCGTTCCCAGACAACATGAGAGTGACATGCAGTTAGCAAAGAATGCCAAAATAGCGGAGCAACCTTTCATGCTGTGCATTATTCCGCGGTCTAGTGGTTGGTCTAAAATCGTAGTCTTTTTTCTTTTTTTTTTTTTTCGTAGCCCAATTGGGCATCGACTTCCCACTCTTTGGTGTTCTTCCCTTTTTTTTTTTTTTTAAGAAACTCCAGATATGTCTCTTTTAAAGAGATTGATTGTATATTGTCTTTGTATTCCCTCCTCCTCCTGTTTCATCTTTCTGGCGGAGGTGGGTGGGTTCGATAGTGAATCCAGAAAGATCTTCAAAATGCAAAACAACACCGACAGGTAAGAAACTATTCGTTTAGCAGCGTGAAAATTTCTGGATTCACAATGCTGTGCATAGGTTTCGTACCGGATTGTTATGTTTGTGACGGCTGGGTGGAAGATGAGTGTTGGTTGTTGAATATATGTTGTGCTTCCTTGCTCATTTGTATATCCACACAGTAGTGCTTAGTGAACGTGTGCACTGAAGTCCATGTAGCCGCCAGGCATATGTCTTGGATGGGTGTGTTAGACAGGAAGGCTATTGTTGCTCCCTTTTTCCTGGTAGAGTGGGTCCGTGCCCCTCCACGTAGTTTTGGCCTGCCTGCTTGTGGAAAAATTGTATAGTTTGTGCGATCCTTCGTGCAATGGTACCCTTCGTTACTGGTCTTACCATGAAACTGCTTGCGAAGGACACAAAGAACTGCTTTGTTTTCCTGTGCTCCTTAGTTCTTTCCATGTAATGCATTACTGCCTTTCTAGCGTCTAGAGTGTGCACTGCTCTCTCCGCGCTTGTGGATGGTTTCTGAAAGAAACTTGGTATCTGTATTGTTTGCTTCATGTGAAACTTTGACACCACCTTTGGCATAAAGTGTGGGTCCGTTCTCATTACCACCCTGTCATTGTGTATTTGAATGTAGGTTTCTTGTAGTGTTAGCGCTTGCAGCTCACTTACCCTGCGTAGCGAGGTGATTGCTACTAGAAAGGCTGTTTTCATTGTGAGCATTTGTAGTGATGCCTTATGGATAGGTTCAAAAGACGCCTTCATAAGCTCTGTTAGGACTAAATTAAGGTTCCATGCCGGTGGCTGCATCCTTTTTAGATGGGCGATCCTTTTAGCCCCTTCCAGGAATCTCTTTACTACTTGGGATGTAAAGAAGCTCTTTCCCGTCTCTCCTCTTGTGTAGGCTAGTATCGCTGCTAGGCGCACTCTCAGCGAGGTAGAGCTTAGGTTCGCTTTTAGCAGGTGTGTTAAATATTGTAGCACAGTTTATTCCTTGGTCATCGTCTTTTGTAGTTTTTTCCTGATGCACCATTTTTGGAATCTTTTCCATTTCACCACATAGCACCTCTGTGTGGTAGGTCTCCTTGCCTCCTGTAGCACCCGCAGTGTACTCTCTGGGAGTTTCAGGTGTGCAAACTCTATATCTTCAGGAGTCATGTAGCTAGGCAGAGGCTCCCTGGCTCTGGGTGAAGTACCTCCCCGTTTTGCATGGAGAGCAAGTCTTTTCTTTTTGCGAACTTGTGAGGTGGTCCCTGCGACATCTCCACTATTTGTGAGAACCAGGACTGCCTGGCCCACTGTGGTGCCACCAGAATCAGTGTCATGTTGCTGGTTCTGCATTTGTTGAGTACCCTGTGTATCAGTGGTATCGGGGGAAAAGCGTAGGCAAATGTTTTTGACCAGCTTATCCATGGGGCATTCCCCTGGGATTGTTCCCCTGGTTGCCTGCATGCGAAGTGTTGGCATTTTGCATTCTGGTGTGTTGCAAACAGGTCTATTTTTGGTGTCCCCCACTTCCTGAATAGCTTCTGCGTCTCTTGTGCATTGAGCTCCCACTCGTGGGACGCTAATGTCTGCCTGCTGAGCCTGTCTGCCTCCATGTTGTCCTTTCCTGGTAGGTGTATAGCCAGGAGGTCTAGTTGAAGTGGGATGGCCCATCTCCATATATCCTGCACTAGGTTGGATAGTGCGACTGATTGTGTTCCTCCCTGCTTGTTGATGTAGAACATTGTTGTTGTGTTGTCGGTTTGTATCAACACTCTCTGCTTGTACAGTTGTTTCTGGAAGGCTTTTAGGGCAAGGAACACCGTCTTTAGTTCTAGGTAGTTGATGTGCTTGATCGCATCTGTTGGAGTCCACAGACCCCGCACCTTGAGCTGGCTCATGTGGCTCCCCATCCCCTCTGGGATGCATCTGTGGTGATGGTCCCTGTTGGGTTTAGTGGTGTTAAAGGCTTCAGTTTTATAATATTCTCCTAGTTCCACCACGCTATCTCCTCTTGCACTCGTGTGTTACGACCACTAGATCTTCCCAACTCCCTGTAGCTTGTGACCATTGCTGTTGGAGCCATTCCTGGAATGGTCTCATGTGGAGTCGTATATTGGGGACTAGGTATATGCAGGACGCCGTCATTCCCATGATCTTGCTCACTGTCCTCACTGTCAGAGCTCGCCCCTTCTGGTATTGACATGTCTCCTTCAGCAGGGCAAGTGTTCTCTTGTCGCTGGGGAACACCTTGCACTGTATGGTGTTGATCTGTGCGCCTAGGAAGATCTTCACTTGTTCTGGTTCCATTGATGATTTCCCCCAGTGTATTGAGAATCCTAGTTCTGTCAGCGTCTCTGTGACCCGCTGTGCATGTCTTTGGCATTGTTTGTAGGAACTTGCTTTTATTAGCCAGTTGTCGGGGTAGGGGTATACATGAATCCCTTCCCTTCTTAGGTGCGCTGCTACTGCTGCGAGGCACTTGGTGAAGACCTTTGGTGCGGACTTTAGTCCGAAGGCCAGGGATGTGAACTGGTAGTGCGCTTCGTCGATGGCAAATCTCAGTAGATGTTTGTGTTGTCTGTTCATGGGAATGTGTAGGTAGGCATCTTTGAGGTCTATGGTGGACATGAAGTCTCCGTCCCTTATCTGAGGGATAACTTCTTGTAGGGATGTCATTTTGAATTTTTGAGTTTTTATGTATTGGTTCAGGAACTGTAGATCCAGGATGGGTCTTAATGTTTCGTCCACTTTTAGCACGAGGAAGTAGTTTGAGTACACTCCCTTGTTTCTTTCTTTGAATGGTACTGTTTCTATCTCCTCCTTGTGGAGCAGTTCTTGTGCTTCTTCTAGGAGTAGCGCTAGTTCTTTTACAGAGCGTGCCTTTCTTTTTGGCTTCCTGTTTGGAAGCTTCTTTTCCAGTTCTATGCAATATCTGAACTGTATGATGTTCAGTATCCATTTATCTGTCGTTTTTTTCTTCCACTCCTGGAAGAAGTGTTTTAGTCTGCCTCCTACTGGTGTTACATGTTTGTTGATCCCTGATTTTAGTTCATGTAAAGCTTTTTTACTTATTTTGTTGTGCCCCCCCCTCGAGGTGTTCTGTGGGTGGGCACGTTTCGTGGAGCGGAATCACTTTGAGGTAGGTTGCTTGCCCCCTCTTCTTGTTTGTCCTCGTCCATTGGCTCTCCCGCGCATGGACTGGACCCTGGGCTGGTATTGCCAGTTTGCTGCTGCTGGCCCTGCTGAGCATGGTTGTTGTGAGGAAATATAAATTTTACGGTCAAGTAATGTTCCCTAGCGTGTACCCCACCGACTCCATGTACCAGCTTAAAGTGCATGTAACTTCCCTCCTGTGCCAGCTATGAAGACGCAAATACATTTGCGTCCACCGTTAACATGTCCTCTTTCAGACCCACTCTGAATGGGTTAAATAGTCCGTTCCTAAGTATGCCATGCCAACGTCTTTTTGTAGTGTACTTTACACGTTTTTCAGCTCTGGCAAAGTAGGCCCTGAATTCTGCCATCGAGCCTTTTTCTCTTGGCTTTCTGACTCTGAAAGCATCAGCCCCGGCAGCCTCTGTATTCGTGACCTCTGTCCTACTCCCTGTGCGGCCCATGGCGCTTAGCTCAGCCTGCTGCCTGCCAAGACTGACTACAACCTTCGAATTATCTGTTCCGCTCCTCGAAAATACATTCCTGCCTACTAGTTTAAGTAAACACCCTCCCAGCTGCAGAGCACGAGGGCCGGCCTACTGTCTCCGTGCAAGTAATTCATAGCCTCTGTTACCATGCTCCCAGGGAAGGCCCATGCCCCCACGCTTCTCATGCAGACACTTAGGCGCTTATACACGCACTCTCAGTCAGTATAGAATAGCTTCTGCCCCAGAGACCTTTCCCTCTAGATAATATGGTTCCCAAACATCAGATATCAGATATGATAGAAGTACGAGTTGATCTGACATGCCAGACTTCTGTCTCTTTCCGCTAGTGTAAATGTCAAGTCCCCTGCACCCTCCAGTTTCCACGTCAATCACACGTCATGCAGCTGCGCGCGCATCCAAGCTCCAGTTTTCTGCTGACATTGCAACATTCTGCTTTGTGCCACCCCTTTGTGACACCTACCTGTGACGTTTCTAGCGCACACCTCTAGTTCACGCCTAGTCCACGCCTTCTGATTACGTACTAGCAACACGTGGATGCTGTTATCTTGTTTCTCTCAGCTGTTACGCCTACTATATTGCTTTCTATGACATGAATTAAGTATATAAGCTATGTATTGTCAATAAAATATTGCTCTATCCCTTCCTGGACCCTGTGTGGTGCCAGGAACCTGATATCCAGTTCCGGAACAATTCCTTTTTAAGGAATAAAACCCCTAAGAACTCTAACACCACGGACTCTGTTTTCTTTCTTTCCGATTGAGTTACTATTGATTAAGTACTTACCTGCATAGAAATTAAGATGGTAAATTAAATATTTACGACATTTTGGCGCCCGAACAGGGACCCCTCCCCCACCCCACGCGCCGGTTGGTGCGTTGCAAGCTCTGTCCCCTGCCATCAGTTAGATGGAAACTACGCGTACTGGCAGGATTTCCTGTATCTCCCTCTGGCCCACGGAGGTGACGAAGACTGCAATCAGCGCCCAGACGAGGCGGTGAGGAGTGCGGAGGATCCCGACCAGAGCCTAGCCGAAAGAAGCAAGGTCCGAGGTGTTAAGAGGCCCACCAGTTTCCGAAGTATCCATGTGTCGAGTCGAGTCGAGTCCAGTCGAGTTTTCCGAGGCCTTCAGTTTCCGTGCTTCCCGGTGAGTACCATTGCTGGGACGTATCAAGACGGGTTTGGGTACACAAGTCCGGTCTGCACTGTTTTTAGACAGTGTATCTGTACTGTTTAGCAGTACATCAGTTATTAAAGTTTTTGCATTGTCTCTGACAGTGTATCTGTGCTGTTTAGCAGTACATCTGGTATAAGGGGTAGTCATATATGTCTCAAATGTCTTTTCATGTGATTAATGTCGTGGTATGAGTGTGACTGTTTTTTTATGTGCATTATTGTGTTCTTGTATAACTAGCTGAATTCAGTATTAAGTAGTTAGGATTGAGCATTCAGTATTAAGTAAACAAGATGCCGTTCTTCAACACGTTAAAGCAGATAGGAACTAGGAAAGGGATACTAGAGGAAGAAATTCCTATCCCCCCTAGGGACACTCCAGGAAATTTTATGTACAACAAGCATGGCCTAGACGCCATATTGTATCTAGATTTATGGGCCGATTATACTAAACATCTAGACTAGAGACACAGATGGCCTGTTACCGGAACATGGGATGCCGAGTGCATCATGAAGGTAGAGGAAGCACTATGGAAAAAGAAAGCCAGACAATCTCAGAAAGACGCCATAGAGTTTTGGCGTAAGGAATCACATAAGCGTGCTGAAAAAGCACTCCATAGAGAAGACAGACTCAAAGAATCAGATAAAGCCCAAGAAAACGAATTAGTTACTGAAGGGATCCGAGTAAAAACAGAGCAAGTAGACCGCGCACGAAACAATCTCGTAAACGGTATGTATCTCGTGGCCGAGGGTTCGCCTGAGACCACATCAGAAATACCGAAAAATCTGCCGCCACCATTGGTTCCAACTAAAGTAAATCACAAGACCACTAAAGATATATTCCTGAATTCCTATCTAGAGGATGTAGCACCCGCTTACACCAACCCGCCTGTCCGTGTCTCGCCTACTGACGGTGACGGAGGTGGCAACCCGCCACAACTGCAACCAGGTTTCCCCGTTCGACCGACTATTCCTCCACCTCCACCACTTCCCGTACCTAAAGTTGATCTACCGAAACCGCTTCTACCTGACCCTACTCAAAGACAAATTCAAGTACAGATACAGACTCCACAGAGGGATAATGTTCAAGCTTCCGCCTCAGGAAGTGCGATGGGGGGTCTTCGGACGCCGCCATTAACACACAGATTACACCTTAGGGATATACAGAGTCCTCTCACGTTCAAATCACCCCGTCTCGACATACTCAAAGAACCGCTTGCAGTTTGCAGATATGATCCAGTACCCGGCAAAGATGATAGAATGATGATGGCATCACTACGGTTACGATCCGCCACTGACTACCTGCTGCTATTTGCAGGAATGAAAGAGCACCTAGATAGAATATATCACTTTGTTCAGACTGGGAAAGACCCTGAAAGTATTAAGGATGCCATGGCGCATCAGAAAGTTGACACTCAAGCACATATACTACGTTTTTTTATAAACTGCCTAATAAGAGAACGAGACAGGCCTGAAACAGAACAGGAGGATGAATTAAATGCACTCAACAAGTGGGGTCAAAATATATCTGATGGAAAACATGATAAGGGAACTTGCATAGCCAGTATGTACAAGAAAATAAGAAAAGCAGTGATAGAAATACACGAAAAAGAGAAAGAAAAGGCCTCCTCCGAGGAGGAAGAAGAACCCGAAGAATCAGAAAGGACTACAGATACGATAGCGTATGTAGGTAAGGGAACTTACCTTAGGAAAAGCATTCGTCCAGAAAGCAAGAGAGTTTTTCTCTCTGGCTTAACAAACCCGAATTCTCCTGAACATCGGTTCCAGGAGACCGATAAAAGACTTCGAGACCGAATAGGGTACCACGTACTCAATTCTATGGATGAGCAAGAACTAGCCCGGTCAGCGATATTATGGGCTGACAATCCAGACATATACAATGATGACACCGTAGCACAGACATTCTTGAACCTTTCCCCAGACGAGCAGAAATTAGCAGGTGTATACATGATGCAGCACCTTCTCACGTTATACAGAAACCAACATTCTGATCCAGGTCCCTTACACGATACGTTAGAAGCACTACTCACGGATAGATGGAGAGGTCTAAGTACCAAGTTAATACAAATAATTCTAGAACAGCGACACAGATATAACACTTTCGTAAGCTCCGAATATGTTCCCGCTCCGCCCCCAGAAAGAAAAATGTATCATATGGAGCGTCTGCATGGTCTTGAAAGTCAGAACCCCTTACGAGAAGTACATCCAGTTATGGGTACCGATCATACCTTAAAACGTGTGTATGTACACACGCCTCTGACCAAGTTAGAACTGTTAGAAATGAAGAAACTAGTACCGTGCCATGATAAAGACCCTGCAGGTTTTCACAGAGAGCTTAAAGACATGTTACTGATGGGGGATTACACATATGAAGATATCATGAAAATGTTAAAAGTACTGCTGCCCACGGGCATCTACGAGAAACTCAAGGAAAAAGAGTGGGAGGTAGGAGACAAAAAGATTGTATGGGCAGAAATAGAAGACGAAGAGAACAAACGTGTCCCAGGGGTAGGCCTTGGGGAGAGAACTAAAGCATTACCAGGTTTGATAGTACAGGTTCTGCCAAGATTACTGACAACTAGAAAGGAAGACTGGGATGCAATTTCAGCATGTAAACAGAAACCAGATGAAGATACTAGTGACTTCTATTCAAGATTCGAGAAATGTTTCATTATTAACAGTGGTCTTAAACCAAGTAGCGAGTCGTACCCGCATCTTTTTGTATCAAAATTAGTCGAGAATTCCCTGTTAGCAGTCAAAAACCGTGTATACAAGGTCGAGAGTACATGGCAAGCAAATACGCCATCACAGATGTTGCAAATGTTACAGTATCATCAGAACAGAATCAGAGAAGAACAGGACCATGAACAGAAACGTATGAAAGACACGAAAATGAAAATGTTAGTGGCCCAATCAGTTCCAGCAGACAGCCAGAGAAAGGGTACGACCCAGACAGGTCACGCCGCAGCTCCCGTTAAAGGGACATGCAACTATTGCAAACAGCCAGGTCACTACGTACATGAATGCCCAGTTCTGAAACACAATATAGCAACAGGTAAAACTAAAGAAAGGCCGCATCCACCAAGACAAGACCAGGCCCAACAACAGACCTCACAGAATGCACAGCATACGCATGCTTCATCTCATACAGCACAGACGGTAGCGGTACCACAGCCACAGCCCATTGCCGCGACTCAGCAAGTTTCCCAACAGATGTACCAGTATGCCCAATCTGCTTACCCCGATTACCCACGATACACATGAAACAGCCTAGAGAGGGAATTTGGCTTGCCTCTTATTGAGATTCCTGTAGATCAAGAGGGTCCTTATATACACAGTCAAGTATTGGGAAAAGACAGAAAGTTTTTAATAGATACAGGGGCAAGCCGCACAACAATCAGCCATAACGAAGTCCCAGGGGCACCCCTCTCAGGCTCACAGAATGTTTCCCTTGGTTTTTCAGGACAGCCTATTGTAAATGAAGTATCAGAACCAGTTCCCCTGGCTGTGGGTCCATTATCACGTATTACAGACTTGTTACTTACGAAATCATGTCCAGAAAATCTGTTAGGTATCAAAACGCTGAAGGCTCTAGGAGCCATAATATGCTGTTCCCCGGAGGGAGTTAGACTCTTTCTGCGGGATTTCAAGGGCCATTATGTATTACGAGAGTTTGATGTCAGATTGAAAAATGTACCAGATCACTTGTGGGCAAAAGGCCCAACTGATGTAGGTTGTATGCATATCACACCATACCGTGTTACACTGAAATCAGGTGCTGTGTTACCCCGAATCAGACAATACAAGTTACCACCCGATGCTGTAGTGGCTTTACTGAAAATCATTGAAGAGCTCATTGCCCAAGGAGTGGTCGTAGAGACCGACTCCAATATCTGTAATTCCCCTATCATTCCAATTCTTAAACGTACTGATCCCAATGCACCGCCAGTATATCGGCTGGTGATTGATCTGAGAGAACTGAATAAATGCATCGTTCCACAGTACCCTGTGGTTCCCGATATCTCTTCCCTATTGACTGCTATTGATTCTGAAGCAACGTTCTTTACTGTAATTGACCTCAAGAACGCCTTCTTTAGTGTACCGATTGATCCAGAGAGCCAATATCTCTTCGGATTCAGTTTAAATGGACGAAGTTTCAAATTTTCCCGCGCACCTCAAGGATTCACAGAAAGCCCCAGCATCTATAGCCAAGCACTGAAAAGACAACTAGATTGTATTCAAATGCCAGTTAACACCGCTTTACTGCAATACGTCGATGATCTGCTGATCACCGCACGAAGTGAGCCCGAATGTGAACAAGCATCACTGACAGTTTTACATTTTCTGGCCGACAAGGGACACAAGGTGTCTCCTTCGAAGCTACAATTCTGTGTTCAGCAAGTTGTGTACTTGGGTCACTTGCTGTCCAAAGTGGGGAGACAGCTCACTCCCGATCGCATTCAGTTAATTGTAAATATGCCACGACCCCAGACACAAAAGGAAGTGCGGGCCTTTATAGGCCTCACCTCGTACTGCAGACAATGGATTCCTCAATATGCATTTCTAGCTAAACCACTCATTCAGTTAACAACACAGGAGGCAGCAACTTCGACTGTCCTCCCTTGGACTCAGGAACACACACAAGCCTTTGAAGAATTAAAGAAAGTTTTATGCAAAGCACCAGTTTTAGCGACACCATGTTACAGCAAACCTTTTACACTTTTCGTTACAGAACGTGATGGTACAGCATTGTCTGTCCTCACCCAAGATCAAGCAGGTTCATATAAGCCTTGCGCTTATTTTTCAAGTACATTGGATTCAGTAGCCCAGGCACTCCCTGCGTGCTTGAAGTCCGTAGCAGCGACCGCTTTAGCAATCAGACAGAGCGACTCAATTGTTTTAGGACATCAATTAACAGTACAAGTTCCACATTCTGTAGAGGTTCTTTTAAACAGAACCCAGACTCAGCACCTGACTATAGCACGACTGACAGGTTATGAATTAACGCTATTCCAACCACACATAGAAATCAGACGCTGCAGCATTCTGAACCCCGCAACATTGTTACCTTCCATTACGACAGATCCAGCTCCGCATGATTGTATAGAGATCATTAATGCAGTAACAAAGCCTCGACGAGACTTAACAGATGTTCCACTGACAAATCCAGACCTGACACTTTATGTGGATGGTTCATGTATGAGAACAAGTACAGGAGAATTAGTGGCCGCGTATGCCGTGACCACTGAAACTGAAGTTAAAGAAACATATCGTATTGACACACTGTCCGCTCAAGCGGCAGAGCTTATTGCTCTGACCCGAGCCTGTATACTAGCCAAGAACAGAAATGTTAACATATACACTGACTCCCGTTATGCGTTCGGAGTTGTACACGACTTCGGAATGTTATGGCAAGAACGAGGTTTCTTGACCTCTCATGGTGCCAAGATCCGACACGGTCCCCTCATTCAAGCACTGTTAGAAGCAATACATCTGCCTTCAGGCATATCCGTCATAAAGTGTAAAGCACATACTAAAGTTACAGATTCTGTTTCCCAGGGTAACGACCTGGCAGACCAGACAGCAAAACATACAGCATTGACTCACACTCAGACAACTGATGTGACAAAGACAATAGTACCGACACATTGTATGACAGTCAGGGATCCCGCACTAGATGTAATTGATATTCAGACACATGCTACCTCAGATGAAATAAAGAAATGGACTGAACTAGGAGGGATCCAGACAGATCAAGGTTGGATGACGAAGGGAAAATCTACATGGTTTCTCCCCGACTCTATGGTTCAAGTCATAATAAATACAGCACATAGTCCAGCACATCTAGGAGAGAAAGCGATGTTAGACAGTTTACACAATCTCTGGCACAATAAACACTTACGAGCAGCAGCAAAACAGAAAGTGCGTACTTGCATGATCTGTTGTCAGTTCAATCCAGGTAAAAGTGTCCCTGTAGAGCAAGGTGGATTTCATCCTCCTGATCACCCTTTTGAAGTCCTCCAGATGGATTATATCCAGATGGACCGTTGTCGAGGATTCAAATATGTCCTCGTAGTTGTTTGTGCACTTTCCCGTTGGACCGAAGCATATCCAGTCCCAGATTACACTGCTCCGACCACTGCCAGGCAGCTGGTTCGTGAATTCTTCCCACGGTACGGCTTGCCTCGTGTCGTGCACTCAGATAACGGACAGCCATTCTCATCCGAATTAATGAAACAGGTTTCCTTGCTGCTAGGATATCAGTGGAAATTCCATTGTGTCCGACATCCCGAAGCCGCAGGCCTTGTAGAAAGGCATAATCAGACATTAAAGATCCGCCTTGCTAAAATATGTCAAGAGAAAGGGGTCGACTGGATAGTCGCCCTGCCAGTAGCACTGTTCTACATGAGAATGGTTGCCCACTCGAGATCAGGACTATCCCCGTACGAAGTGGTTTTTGGCAGACCACCGAATATGTGGGGGACGCCCATTCCTAAGAAAATTACTGATGTTGATTGTAACATGTTGACAGATTACCTTGCCTCCTTGATGTCTGCACTCCAATCATGTCGTTCACAGGTTGCCGCAGCTTTTCCTGACAACACTGATGTAAAGCCGCATGATGTCCGTCCTGGCGACCTGGTCTTAATTAGGAACTTTGACAGGAAAAGTCCGCTGGAGCCCCGCTGGAAAGCACCGAAGACCGTTCTTCTTACTACAAGGACTGCAGTGAAAGTGGAGGGCAGAAAGGGGTGGATCCACACGAGCCATATTAAAAAATACAACGAACTGAAACCAGACCCAGACTCGTCCACCCCTCCCAAAGACTGTATCGAATCTAGTGACTTTAAAGTTTCAGAACGAGAAAAAACTCCCCAAGAAGAATATAAGTTAAAGCTCCGATCTAGCAAGTCAGACAGTTTAATTGTTTAAGTCCTCCCCTAGGTGAATCGGTTAAATAGTTTCTGACATGTACCCCCTAGATCGAGATAGAGAGAGAGAGAGACAATTCAAGAAACGTACATATTGCAAATCATTGCGCAGTCACTGTATAGTGACATTATTAATTATGTTTTTTCTAAGTATTCTGATTATTATTGCAAGTATACTGCTTCCTCTCTACTACCCTATTTTCAAGCGTGAACAATCTGCTTACAATGTTTCTGCTGAACATTCTTTTAGCAAATTACCTCCACATGAACTTTCCTACAGACTCGCGGTGCGCAACAACACATTCATTAGTATATTACATCATTCTCATCAGACTAATAATGCTACAAATTGCTGGATATGTGGCCGACTCCCTCCCTACCAGAAATACAAGGGAGTTCTGCCCCTCTTTCCGTACCCGTTCACCCACAATGGTTTCTGTGGAGCCTGGTTTAGAATAATAAATTCCGTAGATCCTGATATTGCTGTTTACAAAGGGAGCTGGGTTTGGGGAAACTTGAACTTAGTTCTGCTTAAATCCTGTTATCCTGACAAGAAGGGACTCCCCACTAGAATAGGAACTGATCTAGAAAATGAAGTATATGGATTAGGTAATTATACAATTAACCTTATGATTCTTACTGTTGAATCCGAAGCTGCACCAGTTCTGCCCGCTATGTCAGTATTACCAGTCACTGGTGAATTATGTGTCAGTAAGAAAGGTTCAGTACACTTAGGTCATAGTAAATGTACTACTGTGGTCGAATTCAGTGATCAAGGCAAGTCTTCTTTTAGAGCTACCCGTCATTCCTACTTTGTTTGTGGTCATACCGCATACATACGCTTACCTCCAGATTGGGATGGTACCTGTTACATTGCATTCCTTCTGCCACCTGTTTTTCTAGCTCCTCCTGATTATCACAGAAATACGAATCTAGTAAAGAATAGACTCCGAAGAGGTCTCCCGATTGTCGACTATACTGAAACGGCATGGGAGCAGTACACAGATTTCAATAAAGGATTCTTTTTCTTCACAGGCCCCGTCCAAAATAGTAAGCTAATACGCAGATTAACTAGAACACTTGAAGCAGTAGTGAATGAAACTGCCTCCGCCCTGGGTAACTTAACAGAGGAGCAGTCCGCCATGCGGGTTGTTGTCCTTCAAAATCGTCTTGTTATTGACGTCATCTTGGCAGACAGAGGCGGAGCTTGTAAGGTCATCGGGTCAAGTTGCTGTATTTTCATCCCAGAAAACGCGCCAACAGTATATCAAGCCATTACACGTCTTCATAAAATTGCAAATCTGATACATCAGAATCCAGGCACCTGGACTTGGTCCGGTTGGTTCTGGACAACGTTAACAGCTTGGGGATGGAAGATCCTATCCTTCCTAGGCATTGCCCTCGTCATAGTATTCAGTTGTTGTCTGTGCCTACAGTGTGGGCCAGCGATTTGTGGACTGTGTGCCACATCGTGCATTGAACATTCCAGTTTTCTCTCAAAACGTGAAAGAAAGAAAGATGAGCGAATAATGTTACAAGAACAGACTGATCGATTCATGAGGATCGATATATCATGAAGGGTCCGTAGGGAACAAGGAGGGAATGAGGAAATATAAATTTTACGGTCAAGTAATGTTCCCTAGCGTGTACCCCACCGACTCCATGTACCAGCTTAAAGTGCATGTAACTTCCCTCCTGTGCCAGCTATGAAGACGCAAATACATTTGCGTCCACCGTTAACATGTCCTCTTTCAGACCCACTCTGAATGGGTTAAATAGTCCGTTCCTAAGTATGCCATGCCAACGTCTTTTTGTAGTGTACTTTACACGTTTTTCAGCTCTGGCAAAGTAGGCCCTGAATTCTGCCATCGAGCCTTTTTCTCTTGGCTTTCTGACTCTGAAAGCATCAGCCCCGGCAGCCTCTGTATTCGTGACCTCTGTCCTACTCCCTGTGCGGCCCATGGCGCTTAGCTCAGCCTGCTGCCTGCCAAGACTGACTACAACCTTCGAATTATCTGTTCCGCTCCTCGAAAATACATTCCTGCCTACTAGTTTAAGTAAACACCCTCCCAGCTGCAGAGCACGAGGGCCGGCCTACTGTCTCCGTGCAAGTAATTCATAGCCTCTGTTACCATGCTCCCAGGGAAGGCCCATGCCCCCACGCTTCTCATGCAGACACTTAGGCGCTTATACACGCACTCTCAGTCAGTATAGAATAGCTTCTGCCCCAGAGACCTTTCCCTCTAGATAATATGGTTCCCAAACATCAGATATCAGATATGATAGAAGTACGAGTTGATCTGACATGCCAGACTTCTGTCTCTTTCCGCTAGTGTAAATGTCAAGTCCCCTGCACCCTCCAGTTTCCACGTCAATCACACGTCATGCAGCTGCGCGCGCATCCAAGCTCCAGTTTTCTGCTGACATTGCAACATTCTGCTTTGTGCCACCCCTTTGTGACACCTACCTGTGACGTTTCTAGCGCACACCTCTAGTTCACGCCTAGTCCACGCCTTCTGATTACGTACTAGCAACACGTGGATGCTGTTATCTTGTTTCTCTCAGCTGTTACGCCTACTATATTGCTTTCTATGACATGAATTAAGTATATAAGCTATGTATTGTCAATAAAATATTGCTCTATCCCTTCCTGGACCCTGTGTGGTGCCAGGAACCTGATATCCAGTTCCGGAACAATTCCTTTTTAAGGAATAAAACCCCTAAGAACTCTAACACCACAGACTCTGTTTTCTTTCTTTCCGATTGAGTTACTATTGATTAAGTACTTACCTGCATAGAAATTAAGATGGTAAATTAAATATTTACGACAGTTGCCCTGGTGGTTCTGCTGGAATGTCTGATGTGATGTTCCCGGCTGGTCCCCCCCCTTACATTTGGTCTCTGTGTCTGCGTGCCTCTTCTCTTTCCTCTGAATTGCAAAGCCCCCATGGACCTTGCAGTTTCCTTTTCCTTTTTTAGTGGAGTCAGTTTCTCATCCACTGGTGCTCCGAACAGGGTTTCTCCATTGAAGGGAGTGTTCAAAATGTTATTCTGGACTTCTGGCTTGAAACCTGAGATCCTCAGCCAGGCATGTCTTCTTTCTGTGACCCCAATCATCATGAGCCTGCTGGGTGGGTCTGTCGCATCCAGAGCTGATTAGGCATGAGTTTGCCATGTTCTTGCCTTCCTCCTCCAGGTGTGTTGATCTCGGTTGGCATTGCTCAGGGAGGTGTTTGAGTAGCTGTCCAATCTCCTCCCAATGCTGGTACGCCTGTTGAGTAGGGCATTAGAGTTGGCAATGCGCCAGTGGACTGCTGCATTCCTCTCTATTTTCCTTCCAGTGAGGTGTATCCTCTTACTCTCCTTGTCTGGTGGTGGGCCCGAGTTTGTGGGAACGTTGGCCCTCTTTCTCGCTGTTGCTGCAATGATGGAGTCAGCCGGGAAGGTTCCCTGGATGTATGGTGGATCCTTAGAGGAGTGTTTGTATTTCTTCTCTGTCCTAGACGTGACTGACCTGCAGCTTGATGGCTCCTTGAATGCTTCCCCTCCCTGGTCCAGGACACTTGGGAGCATGGGGAGGAATTGAGTCCTAGTTTCTGTTGGAAGCAGTGTCTAACAGGAATCAGGCTTTTGGTTTTTCTTCCTCCAGTTTCACCCCATATGCTGTTGCCGCATTCCTGATGACCATATTGTAGATGCTAATGTCATCTGGCAGCAAAGGCCTCAAAGGATACGTATCTAGGGCCTCATCCAGGCTTTCGGCGTTGAGGTCCTGCCAATCCAGGTCAGGTGCCACGGAGGATGCAAAGCCCAAACTTGTTTGCTGGTCTTCCTCGCCTTCCCCTCGTAATAGTGTAGGACCTCTTCCTCTTGGTGTTCTTGGGGGTCTGGAGTTTTCGGCGGCTCTTCGGCGACGAACTCCTCTTCGTCCTCGACCTCGACGATGGTCGTCTGTTTTGACGGGATGGTGAACCTCTTCATCTGTTTGTCGAACTCCCTTTTCCTTTGCAGGGTGTTGTCCATTTCGGCCTCGAGCCTTCTCTTCCTCTCCATCTCAGCGGCCTATTTGGCGTCGAGGGTTTCGGAAGATCTCTTCGATGTCAAAGTTGCTTTTGGGTCCTTTTCCTTCGGCGTTGAGCGTGCCTTTTCGGGGATGTGCTTCGACGACCTAGGCTTGTCTTGGGATTTCGCCGACTGGGAGTCCTCTTCCAAGGATCAGCTGGGCTGTTTGTTTCTGGATGCAGCAGCGTCCGTCGAATATTTTGGCGCCAGTGCTCCTTTTGAGGACTTCGACTCTGTTTTTCGAGAGTCTGACTCAGATTTTAGAGAGTCTGTCTTGGTCGTAGGGGTCGACGTCTCTCTTACCTCCTTTGTTGTTTTCTCATCGGTCTCTACGATATGTAGTCATCTGGTACCTCGGCGATGTTGTCCTCTTCCCCACTGGAGAGGCCCAAGTCTCGGAGCGACAGAGGTTGACCTTGGCCTTACATGTTGTAGTTGGCTCTCCTCTGTCTCTCTCTTACCCTGAGCATCTTCGGGGTAAAAACAGAGCAGGCGTTGCAATCCTTGCTCTCGTGGTCGACCGGCAGGCAGAGGTTGCAAACCGGATGCTGGTCCTTCTGCGCGTACTTGTGGTGGCAATTGCGGCAGAATTTGAAAGGTGTTTTGTCCATTCCTGCGCTCAAGGGCCCCCCTGTGTGCGCATTCTCCGTTGGACGTTGAAGTTTTCAATGTTCTCCTTCCTCTTCGTCGTCCCGGTTCAGTGGTCTTGCTCTGGAGATGCATTCTCCAAATCTTTTTCATGGTTTTCGGTCTTTTTCCTCTTCTTTTCTCCAAAAAAACTCTGGAAACTCACGGTGACGATCCAGATCCAACGGCGGAAAAAAGAATCTGAAGATGGCGCCCAAAGGTGGGAGCTTCTGAAGGAAGCGTGCCGACGTCACAGGAAGGACACCAAAGGGTGGGACATTGACGCCCACCTGGGATACGAAAAAAAAAGAAAAAAAAGACTACGATTCCAGACCCAACCACTAGACCGCGGAATAATGCACAGCATAGTGAATCCAGAAAGATTCACACTGCAAACTTATGAGACAATTTCAGGGATTCTTTTTCTGTAGCTCATGATCCACGCTAAAATTAAGACCTATAAAACAGTAGATGCGTCAGCCAGAAATTGACTAAAACACTGCTCCTGATAATTGGGGATTTGTGAGCACCACATTTTCCAGCTTCAGCAGGACAAATGATAGCTAACGGCCTGAGTTGCAGGCTTTCTTCCCTGCCTCTCACCCCTTGCCCGCTATCCCACATCATCACTTCAGTCTTAAAACCAGCTCTCTGTACTTCCTAAAATAAAAAAACATAAGCTCCCACATGTTGCCCCCTATTTTACAGCAATGGTGCTCAGAGTCCTAATGCTATCAAGTAAAATAATCCTCCATGTTCCTGTCTAAAGTATGACAGTCATAACTGTGATGCAGGCCCCCCGACCCTTGGACCCCTGTGCTGCAGCACCTGCTTTAATAATGATGGCTGCTGGCTTGCAAAGCAGATAGCGATCCATGTCCTTTATAAAGAACATGGCCCCATCTTGTCCCACGCCTCTCCCGAGCATCTCTCTGAGGCACAAACTAAGGCAGCTCCTCAGATTACACTTTTTGTCTCCAGTGGGCCACGCCTTCAAGGTTACGTTCCTGTAACCATTTTTTTGTTGTGAATTTCTAAAGTTTTTAAAATTCTATTTCCTATCTATAATGTCCCTGCAACCTTTGTTTTTTCAGTGAATATATAAATATATATTACCTACTGGCAGTTGCCAGTAGGTAGTTATAGTTAGGACCAAGTGTCCATGGGATAAGCGTTTTTTAACTTGGCTATATCTTTGGCGCGTTTCCTAAAAAAGTGGCAAGTTGGGTTTGTTGTGCATGGAGAGTTTCAGGGTGGTACAACAAGCAGGGGCGAGAAAAAGCAGGGAAGGGGGGGGGGGGAGTGCATTTCCGATGTTAATTCCCATAGAGACTTTCAACACAAAAACAGCTCAAACCGTTGGATGGCTTTACACCAAATTTGGCAGAAAGGTAGCTTTTGGTTCGCAGATCATGCTTTCAGTTATTTGGTGTAAATCCATTCAGCAGCTTTGGAGATATTAAAGGAAATCTAAATTTGTAATCTAGGGTTGCGAAGCCTTCGCATATAATGATAACGTCATGCAGACCTCCGTTTGGCCGCCAACACTTCAACCAGGCAGTGTTGGCAGCCATCTTGGGACTTGGCTTTAGCCAAATCCCAAAACAAAAGGGAGCGGGTATGAATACCCTCACACACTAGCCTTGGTTCTGGGTCCCATATGGACCCCGCCAGGGCAAAAAGCTATTTTTTTATAAACATTTTGCCACAAAATCACAAACATTTGAGGCGGCATCCAAATGCGGCGGCATCCACACGCCCACGGCGTCCCGGGGCTTATTTTTATTTTATAAAATGAGGGGAACCTATGGGCGGGCCCCTTCCTAGGGCTCCTCCTCCACCTTATGTTGGAAATTCTGACCCAAGGATGGTAGGATGCTTGAACCATGCTGCCTCGGGTTCCCTTGCCTCCACACTCTGTTGGAAGTTCTGACCCAACGAGGTAGGATGCTTCAACCCTGCTGTCTCTAGTTCTTCTCCTTTCAGACTCTGTTCGAATTCTCCGAGGTAGGATGTTTGAGCAGTGCCTCCTCTGGTTCCTTCACTTGCAGCCTCGATCGGAAGTGCCCAGCCCCGGAGGTAATATCCTTAAGCTGTGTTCGTCTACCTCTAGCCTCCTCCGTTGGATGTTCTTACCCCTGTAGGAAGCAGGATAGATTTAAACAAAGGAAGCGCTGCACTGCCTCTCCAGTAGGCGCTTGTTATTGCTGTTGGCCGGATCGGATTGGCTGCCAACTTTTCCAATCAGAAAGTGTTGGCAGCCATCTTGTGACTTAATTGAACCGAGTCAGAAAAAAAAGGTGGCGAGAGAGGGGGCCACATGCAGCCCGGAGCTGCTGACCTGGACATGGTGAGAGACAGAGGGGGCCACATGCAACTCGGATCTGCTGACCTGACCATGGCGAGAGAAAGAGGGACCCCATGCAGCCCAGAGCTTCTAACCTGACCATGGTGGGAGACGGAGGGACCCCATGCAGCCCGGAGCTGCTAACTTGACCATGGTGGGAGACGGAGGGGGCCCCATGCAGCCCGGGGCTGCTGACCTGACCATGGTGAGAGACACGGGGCCCATTGCAGCCCGGGGCTGCTGACCTGGCCATTGTGAGAGACCACGACTGAGGGGGTCGCATGCAACACGGAGCTACTGACCTGACCAAGGCGAGAGACAAAGGGGGCCACATGTAGCCCAGAGCTGTTAACCTGACCATGGTGAGAGACACGGGGGCCACATGCAGCCCAGAGCTGCTGACCTGACCATGGCAAGAGACTGAGGGGGCCACATGCAGCCCGGAGCTTCTGACCAGACCATGGCAAGAGACTGAGGGGGTCACATGCAGCCCAGAGCTGCTAACCCGACCATGGCGAAAGACTGAGGGGTCATGCACATTCAAACAGACTCTGTTTGAAAAACCCAAGGTGCACTGTTCACAAGCCCTATTAGGTGCTCTGTACAATCCTATTGCATCTAGAAAAACTCAAAACATATTTGTGCTAAAGTCATCCGTTAATTACAGCGTGTTGGTTATCAACATTCAAACAAGTAATCCAATGCTACTCATCAAGAAACCTTCAAACAGTGTTGCATTGTAAATAAAAAATCAATAAAAATTTGCAAAATAACAAAAGTGCAAAAAAACACAGAAAACTGTTGATTTTTTGATTTCTTTGTATTGTAGTAGTTCTCTTTTCTTAATTCTTCATAATGCGAAGCTTCAACAGAAAGACCAGTGGCTCCCAATGGTGTAATCACCTTTGTCAGGGGAACACTGAAAAATATATGTAGATACAGTCGCTATTCTTCAATATATATATACACTTTTAAAGCTAAATCAACCAAAATAGTGTTCGAAAGCATTGTTCAAAAGAAACGTGATAGGTTACACCAGCTCAAAATGATGCATGTAATCAACCACCAGTGTGGTTCAATTGCCTATTTACAAATGTGCATGCTCGAGAACGGTGCTGTTTTAAAGGCAACACGTGAAAAGTATAAGGGGTTTGTTTTGTGACCAACTAGGGACGAGAAACGAAAAGGAAAAGACCACTGTGGCAAAAACTTCATATAAGAGTGTGCATTAAGTTAAAAAATCTATCCATGTGGTGCCAAGAGTATCTGCATGTTCCTCGCTTACCTCTAGTACACTGCTTGTCAGAACTGTAACGCGTTCACGATGTGCATGTTTGTGTAGGAAATTCTAAAAGAAAGGAGTGCATGGAGTTACCAACACCCCCAAAGCGATATCGGTTTTTTAGTTTCTTGCCCAAGAATCTCTCACTTACTTGTATTAATGGATGCCGCAACTCTACCGTTAGACCCAGTTCGTCAAAACAATTTCTGTTGGCAAAAGGCAAGTTGCTATTACTAACTAGTATGTGCGGGATGATTTTTCTCCGCTGTCTTAAGGTTAAACACACGTCTTAGCTAATCTTTTCCGCAAATCTCTGCTATCGTGGAGTCTGGTGCTCAAGCGTATGTGAATCTCAATGTCTATTGCTTAAAAAGGTACGCGCCAACTTTGCACGACAACAGATCGTCATCAACATAAAAGTAGGACTAAGTTAACTAAATTTGACAAAATTCATGGGCGCCATGTTTAAGTGATCCATTCTCTTAACGAGTTGTCGATCGAGATGTTTGAAATTAAATGAGTTTGTCTATAAAGTATGTGAAGGAGCATGGTTGTTGTAAAGTTACTTAATAATCACATACAGCACGTGTATTCAGTTGAACTCTGTTTTATTCAGGTACAAGATTATATTTTCCGAGGAGCGCCGGCCGGCGCTGTCCTCCGTGCAATTGTCGGCGCCAACATGGCCGACGCACGTCACGTCAACGTGACGTGCGTAAACTAGAACGCTACATATCTCCCCCTTTTACCAAAGTCTTAAGCAGTCACTTACACATCGTTGTCCAGTTCAAAGTCTCGAAATCTGGAGGGCCTTACCACCTGCCTTCCGCTCCTGGTAATCCTACCGGCGTTCTCTTGAGTCCCTTGATACTGCATTCCAGTTCCTTCCATTTCTTCACTCACCGCTCCATCACCGTTCATGCTTTCCCCCGCCTGGTCCATCTCAGCTCCTTGAGTCTCGCTCGCTTCTTCACCTTCTCGCACCTTCGCTGCACTTGCTCCATCACATTGCTCACTTCCACTTTGCCTACTTTCCACGTTCAATTCATCCATGTCTTCACCTTCCGTTCCAAGTCGTTCCCACCTCAATACCTTGTTACACCGGGCCATGCGGTCCTGCGACCACACGTTACCATCGCTCAGCAGGGCCGCTCAATCGTACACTTCCTTGACTTGCATAGGCTTGCTATACTTGCTGTCTCCTTTCTTTTGTAGAGTGGCTAGCTTTACTCTCACCCACTCTCCTTTTTCCAGGCCAGTCTCTTTCACATTCCTCCGTTTATTGTAGTGGTTGGTGTAGATTGTTTGTGCTCTTTCCAGGTTGGCCCGTACCACTGCAGGGGACCACTCCTGGTAACAACCTTTTCCTTCCATATCCTGTTGTCATGCGTGAAGGGTTCACGTCCTCTCAATATTTGAAACGGGCTGTACCCCGTGCCTGTGGGGGTTATTCTGTAGGCCCACACCATGTTCTCTAGCGCTTTCTCCCAGTCTTTGTTGCTGGATATGGCGGCTTGTATAGCTCCCATTACTACCCTATTAAATCGCTCCACTAGGCCATTTCCAGCTGGATGGTAAATTGCCGTGTGTCTGATGGTGATGCCATTTCTTAACATGAATTGGTTTCATCTCTCCGACGTGAACTGTGGGCCATTGTCGCTTAAGATGGATTTGGGGATTCCTTCCCTTGTGAAAGTTTCGGACAGGAACTTCAAGATATTCTCAGTGTCCATGGACTCGCCCACTTTCAACTCTGGCCACTTGGAGTATCGATCTATGAGGACGCACACGTACTTCTGCATGCCCTGGTCATCTAGCACAGGTCCTAAAATGTCTATGGACAGCTCTTCCCACGGATTGGAGGGAGAATCGAACTTTCCAAGAGCTGGACGTAGTGGTTTCAATGTTTTGTCAGCTCCTTGGCATTGTGGACACTCCCTGACGTGCCTCTCCGCTCTTATGTCCATACCTGGCCACCAGTAATTTTGTTTTGATCTGGCCTTGAGTTTTCCTATGCCCAAATGGCCTTCATGTAGCAAATCCAATAACTTGTTGGTAAGGTTCCTTGGGGGGATCACCTTGTCTCCTCTATAGATGAATATCCCCTTGTCTCCTACTGACAGTTCCTCCCTCACTTCGTAATATGGCCTAAGGCTCGTTTTCACATTTCTCTTGTCTGGCCATCCTTGTATGATGTGCGTCTTCACTTCCTTGATGTCGGTATCCTCCTCATATGCCTCAGTCCATTCTTGTTGGCTGATTAGTTTCTCCTGGTCTTCTATGAGGGCTACCATCTCCCCTCTGTCTGCAGGTTCTTCCTCTCCAGGCTCCATGGCAGCTGCTCTACTCAGGTAGTCCGCTACTCGGTTCCGGTTCCCAGGGATGTATTCCACATCGTACCTGAACTCAAGCAACTTTAAGGACATTTTGGATATCCTGGGTGTGGCACTGGCGTGTCCACTCGATGTCAATACTTTTACAAACGGCTTGTGGTCTGTCTTGAGCAGAAATCGGGTACCCCACAGGAATTGCCGGAACCTCGCCATGGCCCACACCACCGCTAGCATCTCCTTCTCGATCACGCTGTATTTGCTTTCGGTATCCGTCAATGCCCTGGATGCGAAGCTGATTGTCTCCATGTCCCCTCTTCCTCGGTCTTGCATGAGCACAGCGCCCAGACCTTTGTCGCTGGTGTCGGTCGTGAGCACGGTGGTGCTCTGTGGGTCGTAACCTTTGAGCGGTATGGCTCCTGTGACATCCTTTTTGATGGTTTCAAACTCTGCTTGGGCTTCCGGTGTCCACTGAAACGCCGTGCTCTCCCTGGTCAGCAAGCTCATGTTGTAGGTCTTTGAGGCAAAGTGTACCACGAATTTACTATAGTACTCCGCCATTCCCAAGAACGACCTGACTTCTTCCTTGTTCTTGGGGGGCGGTGCTTCGGCGATGGCCTTTACGTTCTCCGCCTTTGGTGTGACCCCTTGTTGTCCGATTTCATGGCCTAGGTACGTCACCGATTGCAGGCCCAATCGGCACTTTGTCCATTCTGCTGTAAGGCCCTTGACTTCCAGTGTTTGTAGCACTTTTTCTAACTTCCGATCATGATCCAGCCTGTCACACCCCATCACCAGGATGTCATCCTGAAAGTACTGTACACCCTCGCAGTCTCTGAATAGTTGGTGCATCATTTTCTGAAAGACTGCAGCCGCCGAGGCCAGCCCGAACGGCATGCGACAGAACCGGTAGCACCCGAACGGGGTGATAAAGGATGTGAGGCTTTTGCTGTCCGGATGTAGTGCTATTTGGTGGTAGGCCGAGGTCAAGTCAATAGTGGAGTACCACCTTACTCCTCTGGTCTTGGCCAACATCTCCTCGATTCTGGGAAGGGGAAATTTCTCCACTACGATGTTTTTATTCAGTTCTCTCAAGTCCACACAGAGCCTGACCTTCCCATTGGGCTTCATTACGACCACTAAGGGCGCCAGCCATTCAGCGCAGGTGATTGGTTCTATTATGCCCTTCCTCTCCAATTCTTGGAGTTCCGTCTGGACTGCTTCTCTCATTTTCGGCACCAGACTCTTGTAGATTCTGAGTCCCTCCGGACCCAGATTCAGCAACAGAATACGTTTCTTTCTTTGGGGGGTGAACTTTTCTTCATTTTCATCCTCCAGGACCCCAATGAAATTATCTATGTATTCTTTCCAGTCCTCCCACTTCATCAGTGGTTCTCCGGGTTTCGGTAGGAATTGCACAGGTGCTATTGCATACCCCGCCGGTGTGCTCATCTTCACTTCCTTGGTAACTGTTACGTCGGTGCCTTTGCCGGTGGGGCTGCCTGGGGTGATGTCCTTGAACCCTGTACACGTATCTCCCTGGGGACTCTTGGTGCTGGTCCCCACCTCCTCCTCTTTAGTAGCCAGCGCTACACCTCCCTGGCGTGGGTTCTCAGGAATGTAGTGCGTGTGTCCTATTGACTGTGGGGTGAACGCGCCGCCTCTCTGGCCTATTCGCCGCTCCTGCGATTAGCTGTGGCACTGCCACGCTCCTCGGATTCACCGTACCTCGGGTGTGTCCTGCCGTGTCTTGGTGCTTCGTCTCGTCGGCTGGGCTGTGCCAGGTGGACCTTGCCCGTGTCTGGGTGGGCCAGGTGACCGTGTCTGGGTCCGTCTGTACCTCGTGGCCGCCACGTGGGGGTCCGACGTTTTATTTTTTTCGTGGTCGTCTGGTTGTGCCTCCCGACCTCGTCGCCACTGTAAAGTTACTTAATAATCACATACAGCACGTGTATTCAGTTGAACTCTGTTTTATTCAGGTACAAGATTATATTTTCCGAGGAGCGCCGGCCGGCGCTGTCCTCCGTGCAATTGTCGGCACGCTAATGGATGCGCGCGCATCCGGCGCCAACATGGCCGCCGCACGTCACGTCAACGTGACGTGCGTAAACTAGAACGCTACAGTTGTTTATATGGATTATTGAATCAAATGGGCGTATATACCTGTGGCCCTCTCGACCCAAACGAAATTCAAGACCACACCGGAAGGCGCCGTATTTGCATAAAACAGCGCAATAACAGTCTCCAAAAAGCTACACCGATAAGGTCAAAGGTGCTCGCAAAAAATAAGTTGTGAACAAGAAGTGACAATAAAAATATTGGCGATAAAAATATTGTATGACCATGGCGAGAGACGGAGGGGGACACATGCAGCCCGGAGCTACTGACCTGACCATGGAGAGAGACGGAGTGGGCCATATGCAGCCCGCAGCTGCTAACTTGACCTTGGTGAGAGATGGAGGGGGCCACATGCAGCCTGGAGCTGCTGACCTGACCATGGAGAGAGACGGAGTGGGCCATATGCAGCCCGCAGCTGCTAACTTGACCTTGGTGAGAGATGGAGGGGGCCACATGCAGCCTGGAGCTACTGACCTGACCATGGAGAGAGACGGAGTGGGCCATATGCAGCCCGAAGCTGCTAACTTGACCTTGGTGAGAGACGGAGGGGGCCACATGCAGCCCGGAGCTGCTGTCTTGGCATGGCGAGAGACACAAGACTCAGCGGGCCACATGCAGCCTGGAGCTGCTGACCTGACTATGGTGAGAGATACGGGGGGCCACATGCAGCCCGGAGCTGCTAACTTGACCATGGTGAGAGACAGAGGGGGCCACATGCAGCCCAGAGCTGCTAATCTGACCATGGCCAGAGACGGAGGGGACCACATGCAGCCCGGAGCTGCTAACTTGCCAGGCTCCCCAGCACAGAGGGCTGTGTGAAGGGTTACCCCAATGAAGCCTTACCAGAGTTAAATACAAATAGGTGGCCAACTTAGTGGCAGTTTCGATAGATGCAACATTGTGGGCCGTGAGGCGGGCTCAGTGATAAATATCCTTCCATTCTTTCGGTGTGAGCTCCCTGCCCAACTCCTCCTCCCAGCGCAGCTGGCCAGGGGATTTCCCAGTTTCGGAGGTGTTTAGAGTGAATTTATATAGATCTGATGTCAATTATGCGTCTCTGTGCCGTTTGATTAACCACTTCTCAAATGGTGTGAGCAGTCTCTCTGTACCCTCCCTCATCTCCCTGTGGAGTATCCAATGTCTGATCTGTAGGTACTGGTAGCGCTCCGTTTCGGGAAGTCCGTGATCTGTACGGAACTCTGCGAAAGGGCGCCGTCCGGAAAGGTCAAAGAAATGTCCTACGGAGCGGCTAGCTTCCGTCGTCCAATGGTGAAATTCCCCATAATCTAGGCTGGATGAAAAGTCAGGGTTCTGTACAATGGGCGTAATGGGAGATGGGAATGTCGTGAGTCCCCTGGCATTAGCAGTTCTATCCAAAGCCAACATTATGGGCCGAATTACCTCTGAGAGGTACAGGTTGCGAGGGCGTCCCTTGCGTGAAAGGAAGGGAACTCCCCACAGTGGCTGGGCTGCCAGGGACCTATCCATAAATAACCAATGTTTCTCAGATTCAGGGTATGACCACTCCACTAGTGCTCTCATCTGAGCCGCCCACCAATACGCCACAAGGTCGGGGACCCCAAGTCCCCCTTCCACAGGGTCCCTGCATGTGAGGTTGCAACGCTTCCAAACCCTCTGATCCCGCCAGATTGAGCGCTCTATGTCCCTCTGCAGTGACCATAGAACTCCAGATGGGGGCATCAGTGGAAGACTGTGGAATAGGTAGAGAATCTGGGGCAGTAGCACCATCTTCACCGCCGCAATCTGGCCCACCCACAAAAGGGAATGGGGTCTCCCTTTGCGGAGGGAATCCAGAACTTGTTTCAAAAGTGCCTTGTAGTTCGACTGTCTAGTGGCAGAGATGGTGGGAGCCACCCAAAGGCCTAGATAAGTAATAGAGTCATGAACCCATTGAATCTGAAAAGTGCGCTGTAGGAGTTCTAGCGTCTCGGGCTCTAATGATAAATTAAGAGCTTGCACATTGATCTGAAAGCCTGAGTCGAGTGCAAACCGGGCCAATTCATCTAAGAATGCCAGCAGAGATTCCCAAGGACGCTCCAATTTCGCCACTACGTCATCGGCATACAGACAGAGTTTGTGTTCCGACCTCCCGAAGCGTGCTCCTTTAATGGTGGATCATCACAGACTCTTTGAGCTAGAGGCTCCATATAGAGAGCGAAGAGTAGTGGTGACTGCGGGCACCCTTGCCTGGTTCCCCTGCAAATAGAGAAGGCCGCTGACGCCACACAATTCACCCGCACCGTAGCTGTTGGATTTGTGTAGCTCTGGCAGATCCAATCAATAAAGCGATCTGGCAGGCCAAAATTAACCAGCGTCGCCCGGAGGTACGGCCAGTGAACTCTGTCAAACGCCTTTTCGGCGTCGACCGAAAGGATCATGCATTCTGCCGGGAAGCGCTCCGAGCGGTCCATCGAGTGGAAAAGCCGTTTGGTGTTATCAGTGCACTGTCATCCAGGAACAAAGCCTGATTGGTCAGGGTCTATCAGGACCAGGAAGGTGATGAGAAAGCCTGGCCGCTAAAATTGCAGTAAAAATCTTTATGTCCACGTTGAGTAGAGATACGGGGCGGTAGGAGCCGCAGAGAAGGTTATCTTTCCCTGGTTTTGGAATCACTGTTATTAAGGCCTCCAACATGGAGGATGGGAAGGAAAAGGCTGATGACGACCCGACTGAGTTAAAAATGCGCACTAAAAGCGGGGCCAATGTCCCACAGAACTTTTTATAAAAACCGGAAATTAACCCTTCGGGGCCAGGTGATTTGTTATGGTTACGGCGAGCGATCGCCGATATAACCTCCTCCATTTGAATGGTGGCCTCTAGACAGCTGCTTGGATCGGGAGCAGTCTGGCTGTAGCCACGCCATGAAGGTATCGAGTCGGTTCAGTCTCAGGCAGAGCTTGAGCCGAGTATAGTGTTTCGTAGAAGTGTCTGAAAGCCTCCACAATCTCGTGTCCTCACTACATTCTCCACCCCACGTGGATCCTGTACCTCAGAGACTCTATGAGCCTGTCTTTGAGCTTGAATGCGCCAACAGCGATCTCTGCCTACATCAAAAGCATGTTTGAGGCGCAGAGCCGCATTTTCAGCTCGATCTACATTAAACCCCGCTAACTGTGCTCAGGCCGCCTTTAGAAGCTTCCAGACTCTAGGAGCACCAGGGTGATGGTGGATGAGTTCCAGTTCAGTGACCTCGCTCATCAAGCAGTCTTGTTTCTCCCGTCTGTCTCTGTTGTCAGCTGACACTATGCCAATGAAGACCCATCGAATCACCACCTTCATCACCCCCCATAAAGTCGTGAAGGATATGCCTGTGGTGTTGTTTGTGGCTAAATAGTCGACTATGCTCTTCCGAATTTGTTGCACTACTGAGGGGCGCTGAAGCATAGTCTCCCGAAGGCGCCAGAAGCGGCGGGTAGGATGCCGCAGGGGCAAGGTCAGAGAGAGCCGCAACGCAGAGTGGTCAGACAGGGGAGAATCTCCACATCACGGATCTGTTGCGTTAGGAGGTCAGAAGTAAAGACATAGTCAATTCAGTTGTATGTTTTATGGGGGTGAGAATAAAATGTGTATGCCCTAGTGTTGGGATGTCAAAGTCTTAATATATCGGTAAGTCCAGCCTCCACCAATAATTGTTGATCCGTGTTAGACAAGGTCCCTGTCTGGTCCCATATTTGCCCAGAGCGGTCCATGTCACCATCGAGTACCATATTAACGTCCCTCCCTCCCCCCCAGCAAAACCGTTTTGTCTGGCAGGCCTGTAAGCTCCTGAATTACTGTCTTAATAAAACCCTCTTGCCCACTGTTGGGAACATATCCTGGGGCTTTCGAGAATGTGTGTGTATCTAAGGCAGAGTTCTTCAATCTGTGGGGCGTGCCCCCTTGGGGGCGGTGCCATCATCTTGAGGGGGGCGTGCGCTCCACCGTAAAATCTCACCTTTACTTGTCGCAAGCACATTTGCGATGTGCCATACTCATGTAATTTAACCTCTTCCGTGCTCATGACGTGCTCAGCTCGTCATGAGGCACGGTGCTCCGGTGCTCATGACGAGCTGAGCTCATCATGAGCCGTGGAACGCTCGCATGCGGGGATAATTCCCCTGCTGTGCTGAGCGTTCCACGGAAACGGGTGTGGTCATGACGAGCTCAGCTCTTCATGAGCACACGAGCACTGTGCCTCATGACGAGCTGAGCTCGTCATGAGCACCGGGGTGCTGTGCGCGCCCTCCAGCACAGCAGGGGAATTAACTCTGCACGGAAGGGGTTAAAGAAAAATGTTGTCTGCTGTCTTCAGCTCTCTCGGGGACTCTGACCTTGTCATGGGGTCTTGTCCAAACCTGCCTCTCAGACACTGACGTGCAGGCAGACGTGCAACGCCCAATAAAGTCAAAGGGCTTCAGCCCACCCTCCCACCCCTCTTGTGTGGCAGCCCGGGATAAGACAGCCTCCCGGGAACACACACAGCCTCTCCGAGTACTTCACAGGTCTTTTAAAGACCGTTTGCTTCTTAGTGACACCTTTGTTCTTTTTTCACAGCTTATTAGAGCCCCCGCATCTCCACTCTGCCTGTTGATGGAATAATCAGCCCCCACCCCCCAAAATTTTTTCGTAGCACCCCGCCCGAAATTTGGCCCTAGTTGGGCCTCTGCCTGTAGGGCACATTGGCTGCCCTTGTGTTAAGGCAATAATGTGCCAGCATTTATTCGCCAACTTAGTTAATGTCTGGCTGAAAATGATTCCAAGACTAGGTAATACCTATAGCATCATCTTAATACTGCAGGCAGTGCGTGCTCGTCTACACAGTTACAGATCCGTACCAAGTCGCAAACATCAATATTCATCAGTTCTTCACCTGTTTCTCACAGAATATCAATTTACCATTGTAGGTCACTCAGAACCGCAGAAGCGATTTTTTTTGTTAGCCTCACTGCACCACTTCTGTTGACCCCCCCGACTCCGAGCTCACCACTGCTCGCTCCCCGCCCCTCCCCAAACTCGCCTTTTCCCTGCCCCTCCCACCTTTCAAAAGCGACATCTAATCTGAACTTTAAGAAAAGGTGCCCTCCTCCGCACAAAAACTGCAGATGTGCATACACACAGAGAGCCTGCCTGTTTTCTATTTAAGTAAAAAGTAAAATGAGTTATTCTGTGCCTCACCTCTCCCGATCAAATGGGTGAGATATAGAAATCTGTAAATACAGATCAGAGCCCAGTGGATGAAAATGCTCAGGTGCTCATTTGGGACCTCATTTATGAGAAGTGACGCATCGCTGCGTGAAAGCAGCGATGCGTCACTTCTCAGTGCGCACTCCTTGCGTCATACCTGATGCGTCATATTTAATGTATGACGCATCATGTCGCATGGAGTTAAAGATACGCCAGTATTTCTGACGTATCTGTAAGCGCAAATTGACGCATTGCTGGAGTGTGTCACAAAAGTGACGCAACTCCAGCAATGCGTCCTTTCACATGGGGCAAGCCCCATGTGAAAGGGCCTGTGTCAGTCTTACGCCTGCTGTGAGGCAGGCGCAAGATTTTGACGCAACAGCACCCTAGAAGTGACGTAGTGAAATCTCATAGATTTCGCTGCCTCACTTCTACGAGGCTTTTTGCAGGGGAACGCCCCCCTTGCATACATTATACCTGACGCAGGTATATTGTAGCGTAGGGGTTTACAAAGTGACACATCTGCTCAGATGGGTCATTTTGTAAATAGTGCGCAACAGGAGGCATGTTTTACGCCACCGGTGCGTCACAAAAAGTGACGCATCAGAAGCGCAAAACTGACACAAGGCCTCATAAATGAGGCCCTAGATTTTTAACCGCCGCCATTGAACAAGTTTGTGTATTCTTTTGCTAATTGTCCACCGTCCGTGTTTTTCAGAACTGTGACTGAAAAGGTTCAGCTGTCTTAGAGCAGTTACATGATGAAAATGTACTTCTGTGTATTTTTCTGACTGCTGTGCCAGACCTATTCTTTATCTCAGAAATGTCTTTGATTCTATGGTCATACGAACGATTCACTGTAGGTCCACTCAGCCATTCAAGTTTTCAGAGGTTAATAAAATGATAGCCGTTTAGTTGAGTAGCAAAGACGTGATGTCACTTTGTCAAAGGCCATGTGATGTCTCTTCCTGTATTGTCACTGGGGTCAAAGTTCTGGTGTTCCGGCTTTTGCCTTCCAAGCAGATCTAGGAGGTATGCCCAACAGCTGCGCAACATGCACAAGTCATTTTAGCAGAGGTCAATGGCGACTTCCAACCCATCTTTTCAATGAGGTATTTAAAATAGTGTATAACATTTCCATCACCAAAGCACCTATGCCTGCTGGATGTTTATACTCCAAATGCTGGTAGTACAGCTGGAGGCCTGACAGGGCAAAACCTGATTGTAGCCCTCGTAGTAACTGCCCTTCATGGTCGCATTGGAAGCAGCAGAAGACACTATATGAAGGTTGCAGAGTAAGGCCTGGAATGGAGTAGCCAGGCCAACTGCGGGAGAGCGGGTCCACTACTAGTTGGTCGCAGGCGTTGAGCACTTGGATATATGTAGATTCCGTCAGGAGTGGAGTGCAACCTTTACTTCAACGTGCATTATCCGTGGTAGTAATTAAGAAAGGCTGGTCAGTAAGGAGCTCCACTAGCCATAAGTAGTGGCATCTTGCTTTCTACCATGAGATAAGACATCTCCTTTTTTGTGATAAGCTAGGTTGAGGTTCACTCACAAAGTTAGTCTTCTTGCAATGGGAATGGGGATAAGCCCTGTTTGGTAAACAGCACTTCTGTTTTTAGATAAAGCTAAAGAGAGTCAAAAATACCTGGTAGCACTGCTGTATTATTTGTTCTTCCAGAGGAATGTGCATTTGGAGGCGTAGCTTTTCAATAATGTTAGGGGCGTGTGAGTCTGCGATTTCCTAACAAGCATCAAGGTGTACCCAACTTAAAAGATAGGGCAAGCTGCAGCTCCCGGACAGTGGTAACAGGCAGGGTTAGGAGCATGCTTTTTTCAATTATTTAGAAGAGTATACCCCGTCAGCATTGGAGCTCAGTGAGATAGTCTTGACTATGTTGTCCACTGTAGCCCAGTTCCTCTTTACAGCAATGTAGCGCAGAAAGGCCACGTAGAGCAAGCTAGCAGAACCCGAACTTAACATCAACAGACCAGACTCAGGGTGAGCAGCAGCAGCAGAGTTTTCAGTAGCCCAGGCCCAGCAGCAGAACACGTGTGGGAAGATTGAGGAATCAAGGTAAGCAGCCTCGATAAAAGCATCAATGTGTAGAAGAAGCTGCAGAATACCGAACATCGTGCAATAACAAGGCACCTAAACCTCCAGGAAGGGAAAGCTTGGAATTCCTGAACCCTGAAACCGGTGTACTCCATGGTGATCTATATAGCAAGGAACCGATTATCTCACTTTCTTTCTCCTTTTTAATAAAATATATAGAAATAGTTTCAGAAATCTAACGATATGAACATTATGTGCAAGGATTAATGTGCTGAACGACATTGTAATTTGTTTTTTTCTACTGAGATGTACAATGCCCATTGTTGAGCTTCAACCAGTAAAGTTTTGAGCTAATGTTTCTGAGTGGCTGTGGATGTAGTAGGTTTAATCAGTTATTTGCCAAATATGGCCTGGGATATGCAAACGGCGGTCATTATGTAGTGTACCAGATTCAAGAAATTTCTGACAGTTGGTGGGGGGCCCAACATCTAAAAAAATTCAGTTGGGGGGGGGGGGGCGGTTGGGGGCTCAACCTAAAAAAGTTTGAAGACCTCTGATGTAAGGTGAAGGTGTAAGCCAAGAACGTCCCTTTAATTTCAGCCTGTTTGCTACCAACACGCCCGGGAACCTAGAAGATACCAAGATGGCAACCCCAGCTGTTTCGGAAGTGGCGGAGGAGAACTTCTGGTGAGGGAACGCCTTTGACCTCAGTCGGTGGAATTCAGCAGGGAGCAAATGTGTCTCCTAGAGTAGGCAAACATGGGCATCTGAACGCTCCAGGTAGGACAAAAGGACTCGGCGCTTAGTGGAATTGTTTAGCCCCTTCATGTTCAGGGACACAATATGAATTTCAGCAGCCATAGGGGTGTAGACTCAGACTCTCCATGCTTTTTTTTTAAACATAAGATTTTATTAGTGAGAAAAGCAGACTCAGGAAATCAGTCACCATCAACACAATAGATGTCAATCAGGGTACAAATCAAGCAGAAAATAAATTAGCGTATAATTCCTCCTATGGGTCCAGCTCGGGACATAGCCAGCTCGGTTGTAGGAGATTCACAGAGTTCACCTCGATACTTATTCCAATGTCCCCATTTCTTGTCCCATTTCTTAGGGCAGCCACTGTCTTTTAAGCAATCATGCAACGGTCCATCTCAGTCACCCAGCACACCACCAGCGGCCCGGGAGCCCCATTTCATCTAAATGGAGCGCTTAACTAAAAGAAAAGCCAGCGCCGCCCACTGTAGTTCCTGTTCTGTCAGGTCATTGGCCCCCCATATGTTGAGAACACATTCTTTTGGCGATGGTAGGAGTGGCTTTACCAAAGAACTGCTCATTTTTCAGATTGTTCCACCCCAAAAGTGTTGCACCACTGGGCAGTCCCATAAAATGTGATAGAAGGTTCCAGGTAAGCTACATCCCCGCAGACACAATGCATCGGGCGGCTTCCAATTTTGGCCAGGGTGAGAGCGGACATGTAGGCTCTGTGCAGAACCTTAAGTTGGATTAATCTGAACTTGTGGCAGATAGCTGATTCTCTAGGGCACAGCTTTCCAAACTTTTCATGGTGGTGACACACCTTTTTGACAATCTTCATTTAGCGACACGGTAACGCACGCGAGCGTAGCGCATGAGCCCAAACCACCTAAGGGGAGCTCAGGAATTTTTTTTTTAAATAGTGGGCAAATGGTGTATTTCCAAGCAACTTTGAGAAAGCAGGAAGGTTAATAATCAATCAATCAATCAATCAATCACAGCATTTATATAGCGCACTACTCACCCAAAGGGTCTCAAGGCGCTAGGGAAGGGGGGTCCGCTACTGCTCGAACAGCCAGGTCTTGAGTTGCTTCCTGAAGGCGAGGTGGTCCTGGGTCAGGCGGAGGTGGGTCGGGAGGGAGTTCCATGTCTTGGCGGCGAGGTAGGAGAAGGACCGTCCTCCTGTGGTGGCTCTTCGGATGCGGGGGACGGCGGCGAGGGCATGGCCGGTCGATCGAAGCTGGCGTTTGGGAGCGTAGAAGTTGAGGCGGCTGTTGAGGTATCCCGGGCCTTGGTTGTGTAGGGCTTTGTGTGCGTGGGTGAGGAGACGGAAGGTGATTCTCTTGTTGACCGGGAGCCAGTGCAGGTCTCCCAGGTGTCCGGAGATGTGGCTGCGACGGGGGATGTCCAGGATGAGACGTGCTGAGGCGTTCTGGATCCGCTGGAGTCTCTTCTGGAGCTTGGCGGTGGTTCCGGCGTAGAGGGAGTTGCCGTAGTCCAGACGACTGGTGACGAAGGCCTGGGTGACCGTCTTCCTGGTCTCGGTGGGGATCCACCGGAAGATCTTACGTAGCATGCGCAGGATGTTGAAGCACGACGAGGAGACGGCGTTGACTTGTCTGGTCATGGAGAGGGAGGAGTCCAGGATGAAGCCCAGGTTGCGTGCGTGGTCTGTTGGTTGGGGTGCGCTGCCCAGGGCGGGGGGTCACCAGGAATCGTCCCAGGCAGAGGGTGAGGATCCCAGGATGAGGACTTCCGTCTTGTCCGAGTTCAGTTTCAGGCGGCTGTTCTTCATCCATTCGGCTACCTCTTTCATCCCTTCGTGTAGGTTGTCTCTGGCGGTGGCGGGGTCGTTGGTGAGGGAGAGGATCAGCTGGGTGTCGTCGGCGTAGGAAATTATGTTGAGGTTGTGCTGTCGTGCGATGTCTGTGAGGGGGCCCATGTAGACGTTGAAGAGGGTTGGACTGAGCGAGGAGCCTTGAGGAACGCCGTAGATGACTTCGGTGGCTTCCGATCTGAACGGCGGGAGGCGGACTCTCTGTGTCCTTCCCGCGAGGAAGGAGATGATCCACTCCAGTGCCTTCTCCTGGACTCCGACGTTGCTGAGGCGCTGTACTAGTGTATGGTGGCATACAGTGTCGAAGGCCGCGGAGAGGTCTAGGAGGATGAGGGCCGCTGTTTCTCCGTTGTCGAGCAGGGCTCGGATGTCATCGGTGGCTGCGATCAGGGCGGTCTCGGTGCTGTGGTTTGCCCGGAAGCCAGACTGCGAGGGGTCGAGGGATCCGTTTGTCTCGAGGAAGGCGGCCAGCTGCTTGTTGACGGTCTTCTCGGTGACTTTTGCCGGAAACGGGAGCAGCGAGATGGGGCGGTAGTTCTTGAGGTCGGTGGGGTCGGCTGATGGCTTCTTGAGTAGGGCGCTGAGTTCGGCGTGCTTCCAGCTCTCCGGGAAGGTAGCGGTGTCGAAGGAGGTGTTGATGATGTCCCGCAGGTGGGGTGCGATGACAGCGTCGGCCTTGTTGAAGGTCATGGTGAGGGCAGGGGTCGGTCGGAGATCCGGAGTGGATGGAGTTCATCGTGCGGATGGTGTCTTCGGTGTTGATCGGCGTCCAGGCGCGGAGGGTGGTGGTGGGGGGCGGGGGTTCGGTTGTGGCGTGTGTCGGTTGAGTGCTGAAGCTGTTGTGTATGTCTGCGATCTTGTGGTGGAAGTAGGAGGCGAGGGAGTTGCAGAGGTCTTGCGAAGGGGTGATGTCGTTGTTTCCGGCGTTGGGGTTGGAGAGCTCTTTGACGATGTTGAAGAGTTCCTTGTTGTTTTGTGCGTTGTTGTCCAGTCGTTCCTTGAATGCGGTTTTCTTGGTGGCGCGGATGAGTTGGTGGTGCTTTCGGGTGGCGAGCTTGAGGGCAGCCATGTTGTCCGGAGTTGGGTCTCTGCGCCAGGTTCTCTCGAGGGCTCGGCAGTTCTTCTTGGAGTTCTTGAGTTCGTCGGTGAACCATGGGGCTTTCTTGCTGCCGGGTCTGCTAGGCGGGGTCCTCAGGGGGGCGAGGTCGTCTGCGCAGTCGCTGATCCACTTGGTGAGGTTGGTGGCCGCCTGGCTTGGGTTCGGTGTGCTGGTGGGAGGGTTCATGCTCAGGGAGGTCGCGAGTTGGTCGGCTGTGATCTTGTTCCAGCTTCTGCGTGCAATCTTTTTCTGGTGGTGGTGGATCGTGGTCCTTCTGAAGCTGAAGTGGACGCAGCTGTGGTCCGTCCAGTGGAGTCCGGTGGTGTGGCTGAAGGTGATGTCCTTGCTGGATGAGCAGACGGGGTCGAGTGTGTGTCCGGCGTAGTGGGTGGGGGTGGTGACCAGCTGCTTGAGTCCCAGGTTTCCGAGGTTGTCCAGCAGGGTGGTGGTGTTGCGGTCGTTGTTGTTCTCCAGGTGGAAGTTGAGGTCCCCGAGGAGGATGTAGTCAGCAGAGCAGAGGGCGTGCAGGCTGATGAAGTCGGCGATGTCTTCGCTGAATTGTGTGCGTGGTCCTGGGGGTCTGTAGATGAGGGTGCCTCTGAGGGTGGTCTTGGGGTTGATGTGGACCTGGAAGTGAAGGTGCTCGGCGGGTGCGAGGGTGTCGTCGGTGTTGGTCGTGATGCGGATGGTGTTCCTGTGGATGATGGCGATGCCTCCTCCTGTGTTGTTGATGCGGTCCTTTCGGATGATCTTGTAGCCGTCTGGGATGGCGATGGCGATGTCGGGCGCTGAAGAGGCGTTCATCCAGGTTTCCGTGAAGAAGGCGACGTCTGGGGCTGTGGAGTCGAGCAGGTTCCAAATCTCGATGGCGTGCCTGTGGACGGAGCGGGTGTTGAGCAAGATGCATTTCAGGTGGCTGTGAATCTGTGAATCTAACAAAGACAGTGACTGGCAAAACTGAGTCTAAGCAAGGTTAGGTTTGTGCCTGAAACAAGAATATAATCATGCACACATTGACACATGCCCCAGTGATTTACGGCAGTGGAAGAGTGCAAGGACCACGGTTGGTAAACAAACCTTTCAAAAGTGTGACATATAGAACCAATGTAACCCCCTCTGTGCTGGAAGTCAATGCAGCCATGCTTACTGCTCATATAGCCGGCGGTAATGGAGGAAGTCTGTGAGGAACTCGGCTGATTATAATTATACACGTATTCCAGACCGCTTTATCTATTTTCTGCAATTTTGGCTAGTCAGATAAATGAAAGCCGTCTAACAATTATTCTTAAACTTTGCAGCAGTTAACTTAGAGTTTGTCCTTGTTCAAAGGGGTGTAATTTCTGATATTTGCGTTACCCTTGTCTTCATTGCTTGATTTTTGCTCACTAGAAAGTGTCATCTGAAATAACACTCAAAATAACACTGAAATTATGAGAATGTCACACATGGCAATCTAAAACCTTGGCAGCTATGCACTTTTCTCTCTCCACAAGCTCTAAGGCCCCTCCGGCACTGTGCACTGGGCCCCTGGTCTGGGAACTCCAGACTGGTTCGGTGGGTGGAGGAGTGATGGAGGCCCCTCCATTTAATTTGCAGGTTCCGGGGCTGACAGTGATGCACCATTTCTTCCCCAGCTAAATGAATCCAATCGTCCAGGTCACTGGCTCCCTGGTAGGCAGAGTTGCATTGGAAGCAGTCACAGCAGTTTTGCCCCCTTGGACCAGGACTCGCTGTTCCTCTCCTCACCTGGCGGCCTCGAGAAGCACAATAAGCTGTGCACATTGTCGGACAAACACAGATTAGGACACGAAGGCTGTGGAGCAGAGCTGCACTGGAGTTAGTCTTGTCAGTGTGCTGTCTGCCATATCCTGCAATGTGCACAGCTTATTGTGCTTCTCGAGGCCGCCAGGTGAGGAGAGGAACAGCGAGTCCTGGTCCAAGGGGGCAAAACTGCTGTTCAGGTGTGCAGTTGGGCGACTTAGCCCCATAAATAGGAGCATACTGTTGTGCCAGTCGAGCGATCCGGCCAGGCCTACGTGTTGGGAGTGGGACTGTCCCAGGGCCAGCAGCGGGGCTAAAATAAAGCTGGACTCAGTCTCCCGCCAAACTCGACTATCGGCATGTATAGCAGTGACTGTGACCACCGCAAAGTTTGAGGTGGCACAGACATTATCAAATAGTAATCTCATTTTACGGCAATATAAAACCTTGGATGCTATGAAGGTGTGCGAGAAAATAAACACTGCGGTGCTACCGAGAATTGCGAACCTTTTCTCCCACAGCGCACACACAAGAGCTTTGTTCCTCAAACCGCAGGGGAGAAAACAACAAACTGTTTATGGCTATTACAATGCAAAGAGAGCGAGCTGGCTCACCAGTGCGGCGTGCTATGCAAACAGAGCACCAAACGGAACTCACAAAGGGAACATCGCCTAACGCTTCTCCTCCCTCCGCGCACTGCGTCACTGAAAGCAAACACAACGTCCAAGAGAGCGTTTGCCCTAATCAGCCTGCAGACGTCATTGTCGCGCGACACACCCACACATGGGAGGCGACACAGTACTGTGTCCCGACACACAGTTTGGAAAGCTGTGCTCTAGGGGACATTAGGGCCGACCGCCAATCCTCTTCATCTAAAGGACCTAGGTCTGCTTCCCATTTGGTCCGTAGTGACTGGAAGGGATCGGGGAGAATATTACAGAGCTTGCGGTAGGTGTAGGAGATGGCTTTCGCAGGGAGGGGTTCCGACAGTAATCTGTCCTCTAATGGGGAGGTCTCAGGTATGTAAGTAAGGTCCGGGATGGCGGCCAGAATGGCGTGTTTGATTTGTAGATATCGGAAAGATTCTGTCAGTGCAAGGGAGTATTTGGTCTGGAGATCACTAAATGTCAGTAGTTTACCCCTATGAACAAGGTCCCCTACCACCGAAATCCCTATCATGTCCCATTTGTCGAATCTCTGGAGGAAGCAGAGGGAGCCCAGGCGTTGCGACGACCATAAGGGTGTTGCCTTTGTGAGTGTTGCCTTTGTGAGTGTATCTGACCACCCTGTACTCCTGTTGGCTCTATGCCATATTGCAACCGTGTGTGCCATGGGTCCTACATACCTATTCCTGGCTGGTTTGTTGTAGAGGGCCCCCAGATACCCCTCCCGTCCAGTCTGACACCTATCTAGGAGGAAGGCCAGATTCAGGGGTGAATCATGGATCCAATGATTGACAGCCACCAATTGCGACGCCCAGTAGTAGAGGCAGAGGTTAGGTAGGGCAATGCCTCCATCGTACCACCCTTGGAAGAGTTTGCGAAGGGCGATATGAGCTGCCCCGCCGTCCCACAACAGAAGGCGAATTTCGCTCTCAACCGCACTAAAATAGGAGTCCGGGATCAGGAAGGGACAGTTTTGCAGAGCATACAGGAAGCGCGGGAGCGCCAGCATTTTGAACAATGCCGCCCTGCCGGGAAGGGAGAGTGGGAGGGACCGCCAGTGGCACACGTCACTGTGCAGTCTGCGCAGGGGACCCAACAAGATGCGGTCGTGGAACATCTTGGGGTCGGGCGTGACATAAATACTGAGGTATTTAAATCCATCTGAAGCCACTGTGATGGAAACCCCCCGGGGTAGACGGGGTAGGGGGCCATGCAGCAGGTATATTATTGATTTGGTCCAATTGATCGAGTAGCCCGAGTATTTCCCAAAGTTAGTAAGGACGTGGAATAGACTATTATTAGAGGACCGGGGGGAAGCTACATATATCAGGATGTCGTCGGCATACAGGGAAATTTTGTCCGTCATTTCGCCGTTCCATTGGAGGCCTCTAATGGAGGCGTCTGTACGGACCCAGTGGGCTAGGGGTTCGAGGGTGAGGGCGAACAACAGCGGAGACAAGGGGCAGCCTTGTCTGGTTTCCCTGTGAAGGCGAAATTGCCGAGACGTGTGGTTATTGACCCGGACTTGGCCCCAGAGGTCTGTGTACAGGAGCCGCACCCAGCTAATGAAATTGGGCCCAAAGCCAAATCGGAGCAGGACCTCGAAGAGATGGGGCCATTCGATCGAGTCGAACGCCATCGTGGCATTAAGGGATAAAATGGCGGCGTCTTGTTGTATAATGGATTAGCGACTCATGACATTATTAACCCTCCGTAGGTTTAGTGCTGTGTTACAACCCGGGAGGAAATCGGACTGGTCGTCATGTATTAGGGAGGGGAGCACGAGGAGGAGGCGATTTGCTAGTAGTTTGGCCAGGACCTTTGCCTCCGCGCTAATCAGGGAGATCGGTCGATAAGAGCCGCAATCAGTGGGCGGTTTATTTGGCTTGAGGATGACCGCGATGGAAGCTAATCGTTGATCAAGCGGGAGGGTACCACTTTCATGGCTTTCTTCAAGCATATTCTTGAGATGGGGGACATTCCTGGGACCATGCCCTTCAGGAATTCGATGGGAACCCCGTTGGGGCCCATAGCCTTGCTGGAGTTAAAGGCAAAGAGCGCTGTAGAGAGTTCCTCCGCCGTCATGTCGGCGTCTAGGGTCTCCTTATCAGCGTCTGAGATGATAGGTAGGCGCATCTCATCTAGGAGTTGTCTAGACTCCTACGACGTATAGCATGCTTCAGCGGTGTAAACGAGTTCCAGATGATCGGCAAAGGCCTCTGCGATTTCTTGGGGATCTACAACTTTGGCCCCATCCGGTCTAATTATGGATGACACCCATCTGGACCCTTGGTCGCGCCGCTCCAGCCATGCAAGCATTTTACCCGCGCTGTCACCGAACTCATACACGCGATGTCGCGTGTGAAGCAGTCGCGCTTGTCCCTTTACTGCGCAGCGCTTTGTAGGCCAATTGCTGGGCTCAGAGAGGCAAGCTGTGTCTTCCGAGGGGGCCGCGTTATGGGATGTTTCGAGGCGGATGAGGTCAGATTTGGCCTGAAGAATCTGCTCGTTGCGCTTCCGTAAATATCCCATCTTAAGTGCCAGTGCCTCGCCCTTGACTACCGCTAGGTATGCCTCCCAGATCGTGACCGCCGAGTTCACAGAGCCGACGTTTTCAGCAAAATAAAATTCAGTGCGCTCAATCAGGCTGACTTTGATGTCTGGGATCTGCATAAGCCAGGAGTTAACAATAATGGGACCTCTTGTGAATTGGCGGTGGTAGGTTAAGTCTACACTAAGGGGTGAATGGTCAGAGATGCCCCGGGGAGACCCTTCGGGCGGATGAAGCAACCGATGTCTGCGGTGGGACAGAGTAAATAATCGATGCGGGACATGCTGTTATGCACGTTGGAATAATGTGTGAAATACGGTGTGTCTGGATAGTGATGGCGCCAAATGTCCTCCAACCCCATGGCGTGCACAAAGTCGGACAGGTCTGAGCTCAGGCGATGAGAGCTGCGCTTGGGTCTGCGGTCTAAGTCATCACACATTGTCATGTTAAAATCATCTCCGATTAGGAGTGTACCAGTGGGGAGGCCTAACAGTCGGGCGCCCAGATCTTCGAGGGAGTCACGAACTAATGTCGGTTGGAGATATGCGGAGATTATATTCAGGGGACGCCCCTCCCAGGCGGCCTCAGCTAGTGCAAAGAGGTTCAAGGGGTCAGCCCATGTCTTTGTGTGAGTGAGTGCCAGACTCTTTTTAACAAGAATCCCGGTGCCGCGGGACCCGGAGGTGAACCCCGCGTGGACCAGTAGTTTGTAGCCACCTCTCTGAAGAGCTTGACAAGTGTTACCCACCGAGTGCGTCTCCTGCAACAGAACGATGTCAGGGGAGTGGCGCAGTAAATATTGAAGGACTATGCCTCTTTTTATTTTGTGCCCCAACCCATTAACATTCCATGACATTATTGTGAGGGTTCTAGAGATGAGCTGTGTCATTGTGGTGGATAAAGTGAGATCTATGGAAGAAGAGGTTGGAGAGAGGCCGCTCGGGCCGCTGGGTTGTCGGGACATAACGGGACATAGGGTCAGGAGGTTTCTGATCCTCTCGGGGACAAGGTAATACCAAAGGTGGCCAACCCGCCGTTAGTGGACCCTGAAGGAGCAGGGAAATGTGACAAGAAAGGACTCTGCTGAAAATACAAAAGAACATCAAAACAACAACAAAACAAATTTGTTCCCCCCCAACCCCCATCCCATCCCCCCTCCCTGCTTCCCTGCCCGCGGATTCGAAACTATCCACACCCCAACTAGGCAGAGTGCCTGTCGCCCTCCCAACCATGTTAGGGGTAACTGGTGGGCCGTGAAAGCCTCTCGCCCGATACCAGAAGTGTTGTGACTGATGTACATGTGTCATAACCAAAACAGAGCTCAGTGCAACATCCACATATTATAAAAGATACTTGGTAGTCCGTCCTTGCAGCCCGGTTGGGCCGGAGGAAAGCCCCTCGGGAGCGGAGATCAGTGTCAGGCAGAAGCCCGTCGCCCACATCAACAGCGGCCAACAGGGAGTAGTTCCAAAGAAACACATTCCGGACTTTGTCTCACATCGATCCCAGCGCGGTAAAAATATATCATTCCCCGTCGTTGTTGATTCCAGTGAACAGTTCTTGGCTTCCCGGCAGATGATCATCCCTTGGGTGGTCGTCTGGGAAATCACGTGTCTTCGGAGACCTTTCGACCCGGCACCAGCCCTCTAGCCAGTCCCATACTTCGTCTGGCGATAGGAAGAACCAGGCTTTACCGTCCATTTCTACTCGCAACTTTGCAGGAAAGAGAATAGAATACTTTATGTGTTTGTCACGCAGGGCTTTCTTAACTTCTAGAAAACTGCGTCGCCGAGCCTGTACCCTCATTGTAAAATCCGGGAACATCGTGATACAGGTGTTTTCCAGGAGTAGAGGTGGCCCCGTACGAGCCGTTTGGAGGATGGTGTCACGATCTCGAAAATTGAAGACCCTCGCAATGATGGGGCGGGGAGGGGCCCCCGGCTTCGGTTTTCCTCCCGGGACTCTGTGTGCCCGTTCAATTGAGAAGTAACTTGAGAGGTGTGTCGGCTGTAGGTGTTTTGTGATGAGGTCTTGAACAAATAGGTCCGCTGCTGGCTCCTCCATCCGCTTCGGAACTCCCAGGATAGGGATGTTGTTCCGTCTTGCCCTCCCTTCATAGTCGTCCAGTAGGTCACTCATTTGTTTCTGTTGTTTTTGAAGTTGGGCAACTTGTTGCTGGTGGGTAGAGGTGTCTTCCATGAGGGCCGCGGTTTTGACTTCGACATCCTTGACCTTTGTGTCCATTTTGCGAAGGTCTGCTCTTAGTAGGATTACTTATTTGTTGACTGAGTCAATACGAGTTTCGAGGGAGGACCGGACCCCAGCGATCGCTTCCATGACGTCTTCTAGGGTGAGAGATTTCGCACCCGGCGAGGGGGACGTGGGTTTTGGGTCCCCGGATGAAGTCGCGTCCTTATTGTTCCTTCTGGAGCCCCAGGAGTGCTTAGTAATCTGCCTCTGGTTTGATGGCCTGGTCCCCTTGTTTGATGCCATTTGGATCTGTAGTACTAGGCCGCTGGAGCAGTAGGTACAGAGCGAGGCAATTGGCAGTGAAGGGATCCGCCCTTACCTTCGACCGTGGCCGTCTTTCACTAGTCCTGCCAGCCGATCCACCGTGAGGGCCCACGAGAGAGAGCTGTACTGTCCTTGGGCCTGCCACTCGGTCCTGACAACGTTCGAGCCGAAAGGCCCTACGCTTCTCCGCTGGTCCAGCGCCGTGTGGGATCCACGTCGTGGGCGCTTATGCAAGCGTAGTTAGCCGCCTATAATTCAGGGGGGTCCGGGGACTCTAGATTCCACCCGGATATTCACTGTTCGGGGCACGGATTGTCAAGGCCTAGATCCTTTTGTGGAGGGAGATACGGGGAATCGTGGACAGACCGGGCCTTCAGGTCTCCACAGGCCAAGGTCAGCAGTCACTCACAGCACCGGAGCAATAATACTGTGTAGAGGTGCCAATACCTTCAAAATCGCCACCGGGGCTCCAAACTCGCTCAGAGTCACAAGGCCTGTCTGTTAGGAATAGGGCGCAGCTGGAACTCACTGCGCCGTTAGAACGAAGCACCACGGGTCTAATTCTCCCAAGCCCGGAGTCTGCCCAGCGTTATAGAGTTTGTTAGCTAGTCACCGATCCGCCCAGTGCGTTGGAGGGCTATCGGGGCGTCTGGGAGAAAAGGGCCGCTATCAGTGCCGGGAGTGGAAGGATTTTGTCTCAGGGCCTCCGGAATATCCAGGCCTGAAAGCCGGGGTGTCGCGTGAATGTCGTCCCGGGGTGTGGGCGGCTACCGGCGGCTCCTCTCTTGTGCCTTATTCAGGTCTCCCAGCGATGTGATGGGTCTCCTTCAGTCACGGAGGGTGTCTGATCGGTTCCGACCAACGTCAGAGGGGCGATCTGTGCTTCTTCGGGCCCGTACCCGTCTCAGTCTCCGGGGGTCAGTATGCATCCGAGCCGGAGCTCCGCAGCGGGCGCCATCTTGCGAGCGACGGGGGCCGCACTTTGCCGAGGTCGCTCTCCCCCACGGCGTCCCCCGTCCGGTCAGCACTGTGTCTCTGATGTGCACACCAAGCTCTTTATGGGGACCTCCAGATTGTAGGGGTGTCCCCAGTCGGCTAACGGATCTCTGAGGCGGATAATCGGGCGAGGGCCGGGAGCCGCGTTACCAAGCGACCATTTCCTCCGGCTGCTAGCCACGCCCCCCAGACTCTCCATGCTTGATAGAGCTGCCCCTGTAGGGATTGGAAGCATGGTGGGCCTCCTCAGAGTTTTGGGGAAAATAATATTCTTTCTACCTGAGGTTAGTTTTAGGACAGCAGTTAGAGCCCTCATTTTGTCTTAGGGGTTCAAAAAGGGGTGAGCCCTCAAAACTCATGGACCTGGGTCAATATATAAGTACAGTTAAGGTAATAGCAATGTTCCCACAATACATCACACATAGGTAAGATTCAATCTTTCTTTTTTTCTATGGTGATTCTCGCGTCACGTCTGGGGCCTGGTTGTGCTCCTAATCGTTTCTGAAATATATTGAGGGAGGTTTTAAGCGGGAATGCTAACCACCTCATTTAAAACAACTGGCAGGGAGGTAAGACTGACTAATTTCCACTTACTTCAAATTTTCATCTTATCTCGTGACGCGAGAATCACCGTCCGCCATGTTCCATGTAGGTAATTTTCCAAATAAGCCTACATTCTAGTGCCTATTCACCACACAGATCACTAATATAAGTTAATGCTATGTTTTCCAGGCTCTCTCTTCTGTCCTGATGAAGACCCCAACATGAGGGATAATTAACCCTTTCTCGCTTCGTGGGTCGAAACGTAGACTACGCCTAAAATTCACACACCATAGAAAAAAAGAAAGATTGAATCTTACCTATGTGTGATGTATTGTGGGAACATTGCTATTACCTTAATTGTAAAGGCGTTATGATTTAAATGTGATGTAACATTGTCACACCACCTTTACCTTGTCCCTCACAAACCCTTCACTCCCCTTTCTCTTTGCACTGAGAGCACTTACAATGCAATGCTTTTATAATTATACTGATGAAATACAATTGACATTGAAGTAAATATATGCAGTTCAGAGGTACAACGAATGAACTTGTATGTGGAATAAATACAATTTAATTCCTTATACTGCATATCCTATTCTCATTATATCAAGTTTACTTAAGGAGAACTATGAAATGTGGTGTTTTCTAAATATACACTAAAACAAAATCATTGTAATAATACCTCCAATGAACTCGGACCATTTTCTTTCCTGTACTTATATATTGACCCAGGTCCATGAGTTTTGAGGGCTCACCCCTTTTTGAACTCCTACTCTAAGAGCAAGAGCTTTCTTGCGAGGGTTTTATACACAACAATAATTAGACTCACTGATTGAGTGTTGTTGCATACAGGGAGGGCCATATAATTATGGAATTAGAGACCCTTTCCTACACGGAAGACTACATTAAGGGCTTAATAGGGGGAGACACAGGGAATGCTTTCCTCTCATCCAACAGTGCAAACATAGACTACTCTCTGAACGAGAAAATTAATAAACTAGAACGCCTTGAAAAAAAACTGGTTAGAACCAAACTCCACGGACATTTACTGACTGGCTACTTGAGAGCCAACATTATCCAAACCGGCCTTCAAGTCCGAAACGAGCCTGCTATCTTTGTGGATAGTCCGAAGTTTAAAGAAGGCTTTAGCTTTGTGGCAAATAACTGCTCCCGGCACTGGATGGTGCTGGGAGTAGAGACTGCGAAAGAACAAGTTGAACAACTGACCAAAGAGATTGAAGATTTGAAAGCAGAAATATCCAGCCACTCGGCATTTGCGGATGCAAAAGAGACCTTAGAAAGACTGAAGAAAACCTTGAAAGACTTTGATATAGAGACACAGACGAAGAAATTGGATAAACTATCCAAAGACATCTAATATTATGATAAAAAGAAGATGTATCCATATCTTCAAGCAGACTATTACAGGCAGGACACTCAGGGCCGCTTCTACAGAGGAAGAGGAGGCTACAGGGGTCAACGCAGATTTACACATTTCTCTGATTCCTCATATAGTGGGGAAAGTGAAAACGAACAACCAGGAACAAGCTACCAAGCACAAGACCAATGGTACCAGCCCCCTCAGGGACACATGAGTGGACAGCAATCGCCTTTTTTAGGAGAAACCCAATGGAGGCCACCACGAGGAAGAGGCAGAGGAGGTTCCTGGAGCAATCGCCCCAACCGAGGCCAGAATCAACAAACTTGGGACGGGGGAAGGCAACAGGGTCAGAATACGAAGCAAGTACGCTTTCAGCCAGAGGACCATGGCGAGAGGAGTACCAGGAGGAAGACCTACAGATGGTAACAGGAGGGCCCCGTTTCAACGGTGGGTCTAGTGTAATTAGAACAAGCCCCATAATCAACTTGTCAAGCTACACACTCACAAAAGAAGAAGCAAGTGTGCTCTCCAAAGGATTATCCTTTGTACCCAATTCATATGTTAATCGATTCAACATCCAAGCTGAATTAACTCGATTCTTTCGCAAACTACGATTAAATTTTTTTTTCAAGAACCGACCAATGACGGCAATGACTGCATTTACTAATTTTCGACCTCCTTCGACATTCATGCCAAGTATGGCATCTGTATCTCACAGGATTTTAACCTACGAGAGTGTGGTGATGCGAGACGTTCTCAAGATATGTGGAAAGAGATCCTATGTGAAGCATAATATCACATCTGGAGAAAGGAAAGCACTGGACACATTAAAAGAGAATAAGGCGGTCGTGATCAAACCGGCTGACAAAGGGGGTTCCATTGTGATGCTGGATGTAGAGGACTACAAGGCCGAGATTCTATCACAATTAACAGATGGGATTAGTTACAGGCCTATACCACTGGACCCCACAAAGGAGATTAGAAAGGAGATCATAACTATCACCAAAAAAGCTCTTGAAATTGGTTTCCTCTCGAAAAAGGAATTTGAGTATCTAAACGTTGACCAACCCAGAATTCCAACAATGTACGTACTACCTAAGGTACATAAGAACCCTGCAAAACCACCAGGCCGTCCGATTATATCAGGATGTGGGTCTCTCCTCGAACCGCTATGTAAATATGTGGATGGGTTCCTGAAACCACTAGCGGTCAATACACCTACATACGTGAGGGACACTATGCAAATGATCAACCTGGTAGACCAAGCAACCTTTAATAAAGAGAGTCAACTTCTGGTTACGATGGACATCGTCTCTCTCTATACCAGCATTCCACAAAGTCCGGCTTTGGCATCCATGAAAAGAGCTTTGCAAACTAGGGAACAACCTGCCGGGGTCCCTACCGAGTTCATTATTGACTTGTTGGAAATTGCCATGACAAGGAACTTTTTCTTTTTCCAAAACAAGTTCTACATTCAGAGCAAAGGAGTAGCCATGGGCGCGGCCTTCGCCCCGGATTTGGCCATCTTGTTCATGTCTGAGTACGAACAACAATGTATCCTGTCACAACATAACCCATACCAGACAAAGATCTCGGTCTGGTATAGATACATAGATGACGTCTTCATGATCTGGACTGGCGACGAGGCCGATCTGGACGTCTTCTTCGAATGGCTCAATAACCAGTCAGATGACATAAAATTTACTATACATAAAAGCAGAGACTCAATTGATTTCCTTGACATCACCATCAAAGAAAATGAAGGCAAACTGTACACCACTTTGTATCGAAAGCCAGCAGAAAGAAACACCTTGCTGAGATATACAAGCCATCATACCAGAGGATTAAGGGACAATCTACCCTTTGGGCAATTTCTCCGCATCAGGAGAAATTGTTCTCGCAAGGAGGACTACTTCCGAGAATCTGATGACCTTATTCTACGCTTGATTGAAAGAGGATACCCTAGAAGATTGGTGAACAGATCTAGGAAAAGAGCCTGGTTTCAAGACAGAACCACTTTATTGACACCAAAGGAACGCCAGCTACCAAAGGAACGGATGATATGCGTTACAACGTACTGCAATAAAAGCAACAAAATTAAGAGAATAATAAACAAACACTGGGGCTTAGTAGCTGATATCATTGAAAGTCCAGAACCACCAATGCATGCATTTAAAAAGGCAAAGAACATAAGAGACCACGTTGTCCGTTCCCTGCTGGACACACCGCAGGCACCAACCATACAAAGACTATGGAATCTTCCAGAAGTGGTAGGCCACTTTCACTGTACGACATGTAAAGCTTGTACGACGTGTTGGGAGACTAAACAAGTTATCTACAACAACTTAACTGTAGACCTCAAATCTTTTTCAAATTGTAACTCAAGTGGAGTTATATATGCAATCATCTGCCCATGTGAACTTATGTACATAGGGCAAACCAAACAGAAGATCAAGAACAGAATTTTCCAACATTGTAGTAGAATCCGATGCCAAACCATAGGGGCACCCATGGTGGAACACTACATGGAAAAGACCCATACACCTGAATCCATGAAGTGGGTTGTACTGGAAAAGATCACTCTGGGACCACGGGGGGCAATCTCAATTCCATCTTAAACATCAGAGAATGTAAATGGATGCAAAAGTTTAACAACATAAATGGTGGTCTTAATGAACTTGATGCGAACTTTGCACAGATGGCAGGACTCGATCCCGAGTAATTACAGGATATGTCCAGACTCTACATAGAAAGTTACCACACATTGGCTATACATCTTAACTGTTAGATACCATCCTCTACACAGATAGATAATTAATAATAGTAATACATACCAGCTGTAAGGTACCTTCCCCAGAGGTATGGCGCATATTATGTAATAGGCACCTCTGCGCTGTTAGGCGTAGGCCCATACACGCTGACATTATGAATACATCATAGGCTGGCAACAAAAAATATTACAATTATAAACGTGTTCCATACTGTTATAAACTGTTTATAAATTTGAAAAATTCTATGATGCCTAATAACGTTTGCCATAAGATGAATAATTACTGGGCTAAGTTTTCAGCTCTAACGATGTAAATGAATATGTCGATAACTTACAGATTTGTTATTGGTGACCTAATTGCCACAAGAGGAACAATGGTTTGTTTAACTATTTAACTTAGATGCGGTGCAGTAATATGTTTATAAAATACTGATCTGACATTGTTGATATGATCGTTAGATATTATGAGAAGGAGCAACAAGTTTATACAATGGACACTGTTGATAATATTGTCTGACATTTATCGATATGAACATTGTGAGTCCAGGTGTGTGTATATGGATGATAACGAGACCATTTTGAACACACATGTAACAATACTGCCATTCAATTACCCTGCGTTTGAACATCGATCGTATCTCCATACACAGCAGGAACAATCGAGTGCTAAGAACTGGGGCCCCCGTACAAGACGTACTTCCACAGTATTGTATACATCCACATTAGGTAATAAAACGTAATCTTGGGTCCGTGGGTGCCCAAACCCCGGACCGTATTACTAGTGAAGTTTGGAAACACTCTTTACAGATAGTCCCCCACATCACGTCACGGCACACACACAGGGCAGCCTCGGATTGGCCGCCTGTGACGAGCCCCCGCATGCAGTATCTAGCGGCAGCACCGCGCGGATCGCATCTCCACAATCTTGGAGGACGCGACACGAGCAGGCCGCCTCAGACCGAGTGCAGGTATGTGAGCCTTCATAAGTGTCCGTCATCTTTGATGTATAACTAAAAATTACGAAGACCTGTAGAACCAACACAGTCTTACGAGCTGTGCCGACCCGGCGTTGATTCATTTTGCTCACGCAGGCCCCAAGCACAGTACCGATAATTACGGATTGTTCCGTCACTGCTATGAATATATACTACTGCTTTATCAACACGGTGGTTTAAATAGAGTTCCGTATTTTTCCACCAGTACTGTATTAACTACTTAGGCATAGTAATTATTCCTATATTTCTAAATGGTTCAATGTAAATGCTATGATTGTATACCACTGTCGTATCCACACGGCGGTTTAAATAAATCCCCGTAATTTTCAACCAGCTATTAACGAATTAATCAGGCATAGTAATTATACCTCCATTTCTAAATTGTTTAAGGATTCGGTTCTACCGTTTTTTGACCAAGATCTGTCTAATGCCCCATTCTAGAATGATGTGTGGCGTACGATGAAGACACTTACGAAGAATTTCCTATGAGCTTCACTACACTATAAGATGAAAATTTGAAGTAAGTGGAAATTAGTCAGTCTTACCTCCCTGCCAGTTGTTTTAAATGAGGTGGTTAGCATTCCCGCTTAAAACCTCCCTCAATATATTTCAGAAACGATTAGGAGCACAACCAGGCCCCAGACGTGACGCGAGAATCACCGTCCGCCATGTTCCATGTAGGTAATTTTCCAAATAAGCCTACATTCTAGTGCCTATTCACCACACAGATCACTAATATAAGTTAATGCTATGTTTTCCAGGCTCTCTCTTGTGTCCTGATGAAGACCCCGACATGAGGGATAATTAACCCTTTCTCGCTTCGTGGGTCGAAACGTAGACTACGCCTAAAATTTACACACCATAGAAAAAAAGAAAGATTGAATCTTACCTATGTGTAATGTATTGTGGGAACATTGCTATTACCTTAATTGTAAAGGCGTTATGATTTAAATGTGATGTAACATTGTCACACCACCTTTACCTTGTCCCTCACAAACCCTTCACTCCCCTTTCTCTTTGCACTGAGAGCACTTACAATGCAATGCTTTTATAATTATACTGATGAAATACAATTGACCTTGAAGTAAATATATGCAGTTCAGAGGTACAACGAATGAACTTGTATGTGGAATAAATACAATTTAATTCCTTATACTGCATATCCTATTCTCATTATATCAAGTTTACTTAAGGAGAACTATGAAATGTGGTGTTTTCTAAATATACACTAAAACAAAATTATTGTAATAATACCTCCAATGAACTCGGACCATTTTCTTTCCTGTACCTCATTTTGTCTTGGCTGGACTATTGTAATAGTCTGCATTTGAACATTCATAAGAAACATCTAAACAGACTTCAGCTGGTGCAAAATGCGAAAGCCAGATTGCTAACTGGTACACCTAGGCTTGTCTCTGTCAGGAAGGAACTAAGGCAGCTCCACTGGCTCACAGTGAAACAGTGTGCACAATATAAAGTGCTTTGCACGTTTTTTAAGTCTCTGACAGGCAGGGGCCCTGAAAATCTAAGGAAATGCCTTCTATGGTATGTCCACGGGAGAACACTGCGATCCGCGGAGGCAAAGCAAGTGGCCGTCCCCCGAGTTAAAAAAGCCAATTGGGGTGGCAGAAGTTTCTTATCTCCGGTGCTGCTAAAGCTTGGAACATCCTACGAGTACATCTCAGAAATGCCACTAAGCTCCTCTCCTTTAGGAGGCTAAAAACGTGTCTGATTTCTGAATAGCCATATACATTTCTGGTAACCAGTTAGGCACGGCTCAGCGCCAGGACATCTTTGGGTAGAAGTGCACTTTAAAAGCTTATTAACATAACATGAGATCTGGCATGCAGCCAGGTGGCCGGTGTGAGGATGGGAAGCTAGGCAAAACTTGTTCCTGTGACTAGGCTCCAAGACCTACTAGTCTCCCTGCTGGGTGAGGAGACAACCCCTGGGGAATTCAAAACCACCTTCCCTGGAGCACCAGTGCCTGCCTACTTGCAAAAACCCTGTGAGGAAGAGGAGAGCATTGAAGGGAGTGAAGTCCAGTAAGAAATCCTGTAAAATAGCCTCTCGTTGCGAGGAAATGGCTGTTGCACCGATCAGGTTGTTTCCTGTGTGCATGACAAAGTCGACAACCCCCGTATTTCAAGGGTTGGCCGATGTGAAATTAGCCGTAGTGAATGCTCTGTGGATCAGGCTGGAGCCCAAATACAGCTCATGTTCACTAACATGTCTCTACCATGACCCCTACATCCGGCACCCCACTCTCGAGGGAGCACTGGACTGCTCCGACCATGCTAATTGACACATGTTCTCTCTCCTGTCACTCCCTCTATTGCCCAGCACCTGGAGACACACAGCGAGACAAGAATGCCCACCTTAGCAAGCGCACTGCGTCTTGCAGGTCCAGTCCTGAAATCTCACAAGACTACAGTGAGATGTCCAAAAACTGCAAGATTAGGTAGCATCTTGGGTGCGCTTGCATTTGAACCGTACCCAAGGCATGGTCAGGCCCTTGGATGTCCCCGTCAGAAGCGAGTGGGAATCTTGCTCCAGGTCTGCATTCCACACAAGCTCACCTGCTTCGGTCCTCCAGTCCTCTAGTCTTGTCTTTCAAAGGTTTCTTTTCCGATGTCCAATCTTGAAACCCTGCACGAAATAAGGAGAAACAGGAAAAGAAATTAGTACAAAATAGAAGAGACACATGAAGAAGATAACAAGCATTCGAAAAGCAAGTAGGTCTTGTCTTGAGATTTTTTACTTGATTTTAAGGCATGCTGTACAGCATCCACTATGCTGTGTTGCATGTCTACATGCAATCAACTAAAAACAAGCATTTGCAATGCAACAGGTCTCGTATTTGTAAAAGCTAGAGCTCTTGGTGTTGAAAACAACAATTTTTACTTCTGTTTTTGGTGTATTATTATTATTATTATTAATAACATTTATTGAGCGCGAACAAATGCCCAAGGGCGTCTCGGCGCTAGAATATCTGCATATACATACTCCTGATGGAAGAGAGGATCTGAATTTACTGATTAAACAACCAGGTCTTTAACTGCTTACGGAATGACCAGAGTGAAGGGCTTGTTTTTATTGACTGGGGCAAGGTGTTCCATAGTTTCGGGGCTGACACCAGGAACCTTCTATCCCCCCAGGTGACCGTTTTGGTAGGGGGAACCATTAGGTCATTTAGAGTGGAGGACCGTAAAGATCTGGATGGACAGTAAGGGATCAGGTTTTGTGCAAGAAAAGACGGTCCTTGATTATGCAGAGCCTTGTACACAATGCAAAGGGTTTTAAATTTGATCCTGTTTCTGATGGGCAGCCAGTGTAATCTCTAATGGCTCCTGTCGCGGATTTAAATTTGGGGATTCTGCCCAGGAGTCTAGCTGCTGAATTCTGGATGACTTGCATTTTATAAATAACTCTTGCTTGGGCGTTTGTAAACAGAGCGTTACAATAGTCCAAGGTGGACAGCACTAATGAAGTCACCAAGGTTTTGCCGGCCGTTCCAGGGAGAAAGGGGAGAATTTTCTTTATAAGGCGCAGTTTATGGAAGGCAGACGAAGTAATTTGGTTGGCATGTGAGAGAAAATTGAGGCGGTCATCGAAGACCACTCGCAAGTTCCTCACTTTGTTGGCTGGTTTGGGGGGGGTTTCCGAAGGATGTAGGCCACCATGCCGAAGACCAATCTGGCTTTAGTTGTCCAAAGATGACGACTTCCGTCTTTTCGGAGTTGAGTTTTAGGCAATTGGTGGCCATCCAATCCCCAATTGCCAACATGCCCTCTTTGAAGTCTTCTGCTACTTTGTGGTCGTTGTTTTTAATGGCCAGGACCAGCTGCGTACAGTGGAGTTGTGATATTTACATAGCACTATTGCCATTCGTATGACCCTGTGGAACTGGAGAACCAGAAACAGGGGAACAGGTTATGAGGGAGGGGAGACAAGAGTAATATGCTGGCTGGAAAAAACAGTAAAAACAATGGAATTATAGGCTCCTGAAGCCAGAACATTTTAAACAGGACTCTGTATTTCACAAACATGACACATAATCCACACCCTACTGCATGATGTCAGATCACAACAACAAACATATTGTAGCTCAAACGAAACCCAAAACAAAGCATGACACGAGGAGCTGGGCTCTGGCCAAAGTTTAATCCGTCACCGTACAGTTGCAGATTTTTGAATTCAAGTACTAAACTGGTACTAATGAGGTTAATCTGTTACCGTACAGTTGCTGATTGTTGAATTAAAGTACTAAACTGGTACTAATGAGGTTAATCCGTCACTGTACAGTTGCTGATTGTTGAATTCAAGTACTAAACTGGTACTAATGAGGTTAATCTGTTACCGTACAGTCGCTGATTGTTGAATTAAAGTACTAAACTGGTACTAATGAGGTTAATCTGTCACCGTACAGTTGCTGATTGTTGAATTCAAGTACTAAACTGGTACTAATGAGGTTAATCCGTCACTGTACAGTTGCTGATTGTTGAATTCAAGTACTAAACTGGTACTAATGAGGTTAATCCGTCACTGTACAGTTGCGGATTGTTGAATTCAAGTACTAAACTGGTACTAATGAGGTTAATCTGTCACCGTACAGTTGCTGATTGTTAAATTCAAGTACTAAACTGGTACTAATGAGGTTAATCCGTCACTGTACAGTTACTGATTGTTGAATTCAAGTACTAAACTGGTACTAATGAGGTTAATCTGTCACCGTACAGTTGCTGATTGTTGAATTCAAGTGCTAAACTGGTACTTTTTTTAGAAAAAAAAAAATAATGTATTATTCATCATCAGATATTAAACTTTAAACAATTGATCAATTCAATGTGTATGTATAATACAACATATATTCTTCCATTTAAAAGATACAAAAACATACCACAGTATATAAAGGCTAATATAAAGGAATATACAGGAAGAGGAAATCCAAGGAAAATAAAAAGGAAAGAAAAACCAAAAATATAGATTAAGGAGGCAACATATTATCCAATCCATATGAAGACAATCATCCTTTTTATTTTTATGATTAATCATCTACCCTTGATTTCCATTCTTCAATCGGTGCCCAGACCCGTTTGCCAAGCTGCCTTGCCTTCCAGCCTTTTTTCTCATACAGAGCTTTCTGCAAGGTATAAATGGCTAGCAGCTTTGAAAGCCATTGTTGAAATGACGGAGGGTTAGGGTCCTTCCATAACATAGCAATACACAGTCGGCTCAGGGTCATTGCCATAAAAATAAATTCTTGATGAGGTATCTCATGCCCCTCTCTTACTACCCCGGGGACCATAACCTCATTGGTTAAGCTAATAGAGATCCCCAATTCCTCCTTAAGGAACTTTTCTAATGCTTGTTTAAAAGGGTCTAAATTAGGACAAGATGCGAACATATGTATTGTATCTGCCTGTAAGCTTTGGCATCTTGGACAGGATATCCCACTAAATCCCCCCCAGCGGGCTATTCTATTCAGTGTGTAATAGAGTTCATACATGGTCTTATAATACTGAGCTTGCAGATTCGCCACCTTTAAAATAGTGTTTGCAAGCAGAAGTGGTTTTTCACCCTCATTCCCAACTAGATTTAGTTTAAATCCTCCATTTCTCGTATACCTTTACCCGGTCATAATCATTATGCTGGCATATTTCACCATAAAGTTGTGAGATTGAGCAGCCATCCTCATCTCGTACAAGCTCCATCAGGTCCTCCTTTTTAAATTTGCAATTACCCACTTGCTTTCTTTGTAACACTGATCTTATCTGTAAGTATTTAAAAAAGTCTCTCCGATCCACACCGTATAACTGCTTCACCTTATCAAATGTAATTAAGCCTGATTCGTCCATTAGATCTCCTATTGTCCCATCTCCAAGACTATCCCACCGTTTCATCACCTGGTCATGGAACACCTCTGGGAGTGCCTCGTTCAGATACAAAGGAGTGTTAAAAATTAGTCCTCCCAATTTAAAAAAAATTCCGAATCATAGACCAAACTGAGATAGCAGCCCCCAGAGTCTTGAACTTCGTTCTTTTATAGTAATTTAATTCCTTAAATGTGAGAAGTCCCTAATTAGAATCCAGGACCAACAATTCAAATATATCCGGGATCCCTGCACTAACCCTCCAGATGTCATTTGTGTTCCCACCTAAGAGTCCTCTAATGTATTGCAAAGCTGCAGCGAGATAGTAAGCCTTAAAATCAGGTACTGCAAGGCCCCCCCGGTCTTTAGGACGTGCTAACCATTTTATGGCTCTTCGAGTTTTGCCTTTTGCCCATATAAATCGATTGCAGAGCCCCTCAATTTTCTTAAACCAACTGTTGCTGAATTTTAATGGAATTTTACGGAAAAGATATAGAATCTTAGGTAATAACAGCATCTTTATCACATTACACCGTCCAATAGTTGTAAAATGCAGATTGTCCATCCTATCGAAATCTAGTTTAGCCTTTCTAATCACGGGATCAAATTTTTCTCAACCACTTTCGAAAGATCAGACATTATAGTAATACCCAAGTATACCGCTGACTCTGTGATTCTCTGACCGTCTATAACAGCTAGGTGATTTTTGACAATTTGTGTTTTACCTTGGTTCAGTTTATACCCTGATAGGAGCCCATACATTTTTGCTTCATTCTCTATTTCCGCTAACGCGGTGACTGGAACAGCTGATGTTATCGCTAGATCATCTGCATAGCCCAGAATTTTGGTCTCATGACCATTTAAAACAATTGGCAACATATTCTTATTTGATTCGATATGTCTTATAAATGAGTCTATATAAAAGGCAAAGAGTAGCGGGGAGCAGGGGCAGCCTTGCCTAGTTCCGCTTTCAACTTTTTATTGCCTTGCTCTGTTCCCCCATCACTCTGAGCCTAATACCCGGGCTCCTATATAGGGCTTTTAGTGCCCCTAAACATACTTTTCCAAAATTGATTTTACTCATTGCTGCCCATAAGAAGCCCCACGAGACCCTATTAAAAGCTTTTTCAGCGTCCAGCAATATTAAAGACATAGGGTCTCGTGAGGCTGCTGTACCGTCAAACAGAGTACATACCCTCCTGATATGGTCAGCAGTGCCCCTCCCCGGGATGAACCCGTGCTGCCAGGAAGAAATGACCTTACCTATTATCAAGCTTAAACGATTGGCCAGAACTTTAGAGTAAGCCTTAGTGTCGCTGTTCATTAGGCTTATTGGTCTGTATGAGCCTGGGTCGGTAGGGATTTTTTTTTTGAGGAAAACCACCATTGACGCTTCGCCCCAAGACCCCGGCGGTGCCGCTCCGTTTTGTATTGAGACTATAAGATTATTAATATCTGTTTCTAATATTAAAAAAAATTCTTATAAAATTCTAGCGGTATTAGATCAGGTCCCACTGCTTTCCCTGAAGGGAGATCTTTAAAAGCCCGTTGTATTTCTTCTGGGGTAAAGCTTACCTCCAAAGCATTTTTGTCCTCCACCGTAAGCCTATCTAATGAGGCAGCCTCTAAATACTGCTCAATTTCCTCTTCGTTTGGACATGCCCCCCTATCCTGGGTATATAATTTCTCATAGAAATCCTGGAAAACTGAGCAGATCTCCTTTGGCGTTTTAACTAATATTCCTGCCTCCGTGATCATCTCTGTGATCTGACCTCTGGTAGCTGCCTGCCGTGTTCTTATAGCTAGAGTTTGACCAACTTGTTCGCTATATTCATATTGCTCTTGCCTCCTAGCTAGATATTTTCGAGCTGCCTTTGAAGCACATACTTCGTCTACTGTCGCCTTAGCCAAAGCCAGATTTTGTGTAGCTCTTATCACATCTCCTTTAGTTCTAATAATTTTAACCAGCTCTTCTTCTAACGTCACTACTAAATTAATCTTTCTCTCTATAGCTTCCTTTTCCAGCTTGTTTTGTCTAAGAGAGTAACTCATAGTTTCCCCTCTGATACCCGCCTTCAGAGCATCCCACACTATTGCTGGTGAAGCCGTCCCCCTATTTATCCCCAAAAACTCCCTGAGCCAACCTTCCATGTGGGCAATATAACTCGAATCCTGCAATTGAGCTCTCTCAAATGACCAGCTAATTGTGCCTTTCTGCTGATTTGGTATAGAAATATCCATAGAAAGCGGGTTGTGGTCTGACATCAATCTCGGTAACTTTTTAATCTTGACCATCGGTATCAACGAAGGTGAGATCATAAAAATTCCAAGCGCGCTAAAGTTTTTATGGGGAGCCGAATAGTATGTCCTGCCCCCCCACCCCCCCAATTATCTGCTCCCAAATGTCAATCAGACCATTGTCCTGCATGAGCTGTATCAAAGCTCTATGGCTTTTTTTCTTTTTGCCAATAAACCTTCCAGGATCATTCTTCCACAGCCCATTCAGACCATTTATATTCAGATCCCCACATAATATAATGGGAAGAGGCCAATTAGGCAGTTGAGAATTTATGTGGATAAGGGTCTCTGGGTCATCCACTGTGGGTGCATAAATAGAGCATAATGTAAAATTAAAATCTTGCATTCGCCACTCGGCTAAAACCCATCGACCGTATTTATCTGAGTGCTGTTTTTTCAATATAACAGTATTTGCTCTTGCCAATATCGCTGCCCCACGTGTTTTAGTCCCCTGAGTTGTGCAAGTCAGTAATTTATAACCCAATTGCTCCAGTAAAAACTTCTACTGGTACTAATGAGGTTAATCTGTCACTGTACAGTTGCTGATTGTTGAATTCAAGTACTAAACTGGTACTAATGAGGTTTATCTGTCACCGTACAGTTGCTGATTGTTGAATTCAAGTACTAAACTGGTACTAATGAGGTTTATCTGTCATCGTACAGTTGCTGATTGTTGAATTCAAGTACTAAAATAGTACTAATGAGGTTTATCTGTCACCGTACAGTTGATTATTGTTGAATTCAAGTACTAAACTGGTACTAATGAGGTTTATCTGTCACCGTACAGTTGCAGATTGTTGAATTCAAGTACTCAACTGGCACTAATGAGGTTAATCCGTCACTGTACAGTTGCAGATTGTTGAATTCAAGTACTAAACTGGCACTAATGAGGTTAATCTGTCACCGTACAGTTGCAGATTGTTGAATTCAAGTACTCAACTGGCACTAATGAGGTTAATCCGTCACTGTACAGTTGCAGATTGTTGAATTCAAGTACTAAACTGGCACTAATGAGGTTAATCTGTCACCGTACAGTTGCAGATTGTTGAATTCAAGTACTCAACTGGAACTAATGAGGTTAATCTGTCACCGTACAGTTGCGGATTGTTGAATTCAAGTACTAAACTGGTACTAATGAGGTGAATCTGTCACTGTACAGTTGCTGATTGTTGAATTCAAGTACTAAACTGGTACTAATGAGGTTAATCCGTCACTGTACAGTTGCTGATTGTTGAATTCAAGTACTAAACTGGTAATAATGAGGTTAATCCGTCACCGTACAGTTGCTGATTGTTGAATTCAAGTACTAAACTGGTACTAATGAGGTTAATCTGTCACTGTACAGTTGCTGATTGTTGAATTCAAGTACTAAACTGGTACTAATGAGGTTAATCCGTCACTGTACAGTTGCTGATTGTTGAATTCAAGTACTAAACTGGTACTAATGAGGTTAATCTGTCACCGTACAGTTGCTGATTGATTAATTCAAGTACTAAACTGGAACTAATGAGGTTTATTTGTCACCGTACAGTTGCTGATTGTTAAACTCAAGTACTAAACTGGTAATAATGAGGTTAATCAGTCACCGTACAGTTGCTGATTGTTGAATTCAAGTACTAAACTGGTACTAATGAGGTTAATATTTTCCCTGCCAGTAGTTATTGTCTCAAATATTGTTCTTAGTAAAGAGCGCTCATCCACTCCCTGGGCCTTTTATGTGGACCCTCACACAACGCGGCTGTGTCATTGTGTAACCATTGTTACACCATTACACAACGCGGCTGTGTCATTGTGTAACCATTGTTACACCATTACACAACGTGGCTGTGTCATTGGTAACCATTGTTACACCAATACACCACGAGAGTGTGTCATTGTGTAACCATTGTTACACCATTACACAACGTGGCTGTGTCATTGTGTAACCATTGTTAAACCCCTACCCAACGAGGCTGTGTCATTTTGTAACCATTGTTACTACATTACGCAACAAGGCAGGGTCATTTTGTAACCATTGTTACACCATTACGCCAAGAGGCTGTGTCATTTTGTAACCATTGTTACACCATTACACAACGCGGCTGTGTCATTGTGTAAACATTGTTACACCATTACACCACAAAGATGTGTCATTTTGTAACCATTGTTACACCATTACACAAAGTGGCTGTGTCATTGTGTAAACATGGTTACACCATTACACCACAAGAATGTGTCATTTTGTAACCATTGTTACACCATTACACCACAAGGTTGTGTCAATTTGTAACCATTGTTACACCATTACACAACACGGCTGTGTCATTGTATAACCATTGTTACACCATTACACAACGTGGCTGTGTCATTTGTAACCATTGTTACACCAATACACCACGAGAGTGTGTCATTGTGTAACCATTGTTACACCATTACACAGCGTGGCTGTGTCATTGTGTAACCATTGTTAAACCCCTACCCAACGAGGCTGTGTCATTTTGTAACTATTGTTACACCATTACACCACAAGGATGTGTCATTTTGTAACCATTGTTACACCATTACACCACAAGGTTGTGTCAATTTGTAACCATTGTTACACCGTTACGCAACGTGGCTGTGTCATTGTGTAACCATTGTTACAACTTTACACAACGTGGCTGTGTCATTTTGTAACCATTGTTACACCATTACACCACGAGGTTGTGTCATTGTGCAACCATTGTTACACCATTACACAACATGGCTGTGTCATTGTGTAACCATTGTTACACCATTACACCTTGAGGCTGTGTCATTTTGTAACCATTGTTACACCATTACACCACGAGGCTGTGTCATTGTGTAACCATTGTTACACCATTACGCCAAGAGGCTGTGTCATTTTGTAACCATTGTTACACCATTACACCACGAGGCTGTGTCATTGTGCAACCATTGTTACACCCTTACACAACTTGGCTGTGTCATTTTGCAACCATTGTTACATCATTACACAACAAGGCTGTGTCATTGTGCAACCATTGTTACACCATTACACAACTTGGCTGTGTCATTTTGTAACCATTGTTACACCATTACACAACAAGGCTGTGTCATTTTGTAACCATTGTTACACCATTACACAACGTGGCTGTGTCATTTTGTAACCATTGTTACACCATTACACAACGTGGCTGTGTCATTGTGTAACCATTGTTACACCATTACACAACGTGGCTGTGTCATTGTGTAACCATTGTTACATAACTACACAACTTGGCTGTGTCATTTTGTAACCATTGTTACACCATTACACAACGTGGCTGTGTCATTTTGTAACCATTGTTACACCATTACACAACGTGGCTGTGTCATTTTGTAACCATTGTTACACCATTACACAACTTGGCTGTGTCATTTTGCAACCATTGTTACACCATTACACAACTTGGCTGGGTAATTTTGTAACCATTGTTACATCATTACACAACGTGGCTGTGTCATTTTGTAACCATTGTTACACCATTACACAACGTGGCTGTGTCATTTTGTAACCATTGTTACATCATTACACAACAAGGCTGTGTCATTTTGTAACCATTGTTACACCATTACACAACGTGGCTGTGTCATTTTGTAACCATTGTTACACCATTACACAACGTGGCTGTGTCATTTTGTAACCATTGTTACATCATTACACAACGTGGCTGGGTCATTTTGTAACCACTGTTACATCATTACACAACTTGGCTGTGTCATTTTGCAACCATTGTTACACCATTACACAACTTGGCTGTGTCATTTTGTAACCATTGTTACATCATTACACAACGTGGCTGTGTCATTTTGTAACCATTGTTACACCATTACACAACGTGGCTGTGTCATTTTGTAACCATTGTTACATCATTACACAACAAGGCTGTGTCATTTTGTAACCATTGTTACACCATTACACAATGTGGCTGTGTCATTTTGTAACCATTGTTACATCATTACACAACGTGGCTGTGTCATTATGTAACCATTGTTACATCATTACACAACAAGGCTGTGTCATTTTGTAACCATTGTTACACCATTACACAACGTGGCTGTGTCATTTTGTAACCATTGTTACATCATTACACAACGTGGCTGTGTCATTTTGTAACCATTGTTACATCATTACACAACGTGGCTGTGTCATTGTGTAACCATTGTTACACCATTACACCATGTGGCTGTGTCATTGTGTAACCATTGTTACATCATTACACAACTTGGCCGTGTCATTTTGTAACCATTGTTACATCATCACACAACGTGGCTGTGTCATTGTGTAACCATTGTTACATCATTACACAACAAGGCTGTGTCATTTTGTAACCATTGTTACACCATTACACAACGTGGCTGTGTCATTTTGTAACCATTGTTACATCATTACACAACGTGGCTGTGTCATTTTGTAACCATTGTTACATCATTACACAACTTGGCTGTGTCATTTTGCAACCATTGTTACACCATTACACAACTTGGCTGTGTCATTTTGTAACCATTGTTACATCATTACACAACGTGGCTGTGTCATTTTGTAACCATTGTTACACCATTACACAACATGGCTGTGTCATTTTGTAACCATTGTTACATCATTACACAACAAGGCTGTGTCATTTTGTAACCATTGATACACCATTACACAACATGGCTGTGTCATTTTGTAACCACTGTTACACCATTACACAACGTGGCTGTGTCATTGTGTAACCATTGTTACACCATTACACAATGTGGCTGTGTCATTGTGTAACCATTGTTACATCATTACACAACAAGGCTGTGTCATTTTGTAACCATTGTTACACCATTACACAACGTCGCTGTGTCATTTTGTAACCATTGTTACATCATTAGACAACGTGGCTGTGTCATTTTGTAACCATTGTTACATCATTACACAACAAGGCTGTGTCATTTTGTAACCATTGTTACACCATTACACAATGTGGCTGTGTCAATGTGTAACCATTGTTACATCATTACACAACTTGGCCGTGTCATTGTGTAACCATTGTTACATCATTACACAACAAGGCTGTGTCATTTTGTAACCATTGTTACACCATTACACCACGAGGCTGTGTCATTGTGTAACCATTGGTACACCATTACGCCAAGAGGCTGTGTCATTTTGTAACCATTGTTACACCATTACACCACAAGGCTGTGTCATTGTGCAACCATTGTTACACCCTTACACAACTTGGCCATGTCATTTTGCAACCATTGTTACATCATTACACAACAAGGCTGTGTCATTGTGCAACCATTGTTACACCATTACACAACTTGGCTGTGTCATTTTGTAACCATTGTTACATCATTACACAACAAGGCTGTGTCATTGTGCAACCATTGTTACACCATTACACAACTTGGCTGTGTCATTTTGTAACCATTGTTACACCATTACACAACAAGGCTGTGTCATTTTGTAACCATTGTTACACCATTACACAACTTGGCTGTGTCATTTTGTAACCATTGTTACACCATTACACAACAAGGCTGTGTCATTTTGTAACCATTGTTACACCATTACACAACGTGGCTGTGTCATTTTGTAACCATTGTTACACCATTACACAACGTGGCTGTGTCATTGTGTAACCATTGTTACACCATTACACAACGTGGCTGTGTCATTGTGTAACCATTGTTACATAACTACACAACTTGGCTGTGTCATTTTGTAACCATTGTTACACCATTACACAACGAGGCTGTGTCATTTTGTAACCATTGTTACACCATTACACAACGTGGCTGTGTCATTTTGTAACCATTGTTACACCATTACACAACTTGGCTGTGTCATTTTGCAACCATTGTTACACCATTACACAACTTGGCTGGGTCATTTTGTAACCATTGTTACATCATTACACAACGTGGCTGTGTCATTTTGTAACCATTGTTACACCATTACACAACGTGGCTGTGTCATTTTGTAACCATTGTTACATCATTACACAACAAGGCTGTGTCATTTTGTAACCATTGTTACACCATTACACAATGTGGCTGTGTCAATGTGCAACCATTGTTACATCATTACACAACAAGGCTGTGTCATTGTGCAACCATTGTTACACCATTACACAACTTGGCTGTGTCATTTTGTAACCATTGTTACATCATTACACAACAAGGCTGTGTCATTGTGCAACCATTGTTACACCATTACACAACTTGGCTGTGTCATTTTGTAACCATTGTTACACCATTACACAACAAGGCTGTGTCATTTTGTAACCATTGTTACACCATTACACAACTTGGCTGTGTCATTTTGTAACCATTGTTACACCATTACACAACAAGGCTGTGTCATTTTGTAACCATTGTTACACCATTACACAACGTGGCTGTGTCATTTTGTAACCATTGTTACACCATTACACAACGTGGCTGTGTCATTGTGTAACCATTGTTACATAACTACACAACTTGGCTGTGTCATTTTGTAACCATTGTTACACCATTACACAACGAGGCTATGTCATTTTGTAACCATTGTTACACCATTACACAACGTGGCTGTGTCATTTTGTAACCATTGTTACACCATTACACAACTTGGCTGTGTCATTTTGCAACCATTGTTACACCATTACACAACTTGGCTGGGTCATTTTGTAACCATTGTTACATCATTACACAACGTGGCTGTGTCATTTTGTAACCATTGTTACACCATTACACAACGTGGCTGTGTCATTTTGTAACCATTGTTACATCATTACACAACAAGGCTGTGTCATTTTGTAACCATTGTTACACCATTACACAACGTGGCTGTGTCATTTTGTAACCATTGTTACACCATTACACAACGTGGCTTTGTCATTGTGTAACCATTGTTAGACCATTACACAACGTGGCTGTGTCATTGTGTGACCATTGTTACATCATTACACAACAAGGCTGTGTCATTTTGTAACCATTGTTACACCATTACACAACGTGGCTGTGTCATTTTGTAACCATTGTTACATCATTACACAACGTGGCTGTGTCATTTTGTAACCATTGTTACATCATTACACAACATGGCTGTGTCATTGTGTAACCATGGTTACACCATCACACCATGTTGCTGTGTCATTGTGTAACCATTGTTACATCATCACACAACGTGGCTGTGTCATTGTGTAACCATTGTTACATCATTACACAACGTGGCTGTGTCATTTTGTAACCATTGTTACACCATTACACAACGTGGCTGTGTCATTTTGTAACCATTGTTACATCATTACACAACGTGGCTGTGTCATTTTGTAACCACTGTTACATCATTACACAACTTGGCTGTGTCATTTTGCAACCATTGTTACACCATTACACAACTTGGCTGTGTCATTTTGTAACCGTTGTTACATCATTACACAACAAGGCTGTGTCATTTTGTAACCTTTGTTACACCATTACACAACGTGGCTGTGTCATTTTGTAACCATTGTTACATCATTACACAACGTGGCTGTGTCATTTTGTAACCACTGTTACATCATTACACAACTTGGCTGTGTCATTTTGCAACCATTGTTACACCATTACACAACTTGGCTGTGTCATTTTGTAACCATTGTTACATCATTACACAACGTGGCTGTGTCATTTTGTAACCATTGTTACACCATTACACAACGTGGCTGTGTCATTTTGTAACCATTGTTACATCATTACACAACAAGGCTGTGTCATTTTGTAACCATTATTACACCATTACACAATGTGGCTGTGTCATTTTGTAACCATTGTTACATCATTACACAACGTGGCTGTGTCATTATGTAACCATTGTTACATCATTACACAACAAGGCTGTGTCATTTTGTAACCATTGTTACACCATTACACAACGTGGCTGTGTCATTTTGTAACCATTGTTAAATCATTACACAACGTGGCTGTGTCATTTTGTAACCATTGTTACATCATTACACAACGTGGCTGTGTCATTGTGTAACCATTGTTACACCATTACACCATGTGGCTGTGTCATTGTGTAACCATTGTTACATCATTACACAACTTGGCTGTGTCATTTTGTAACCATTGTTACATCATCACACAACGTGGCTGTGTCATTGTGTAACCATTGTTACATCATTACACAACAAGGCTGTTTCATTTTGTAACCATTGTTACACCATTACACAACGTGGCTGTGTCATTTTGTAACCATTGTTACATCATTACACAACGTGGCTGTGTCATTTTGTAACCATTGTTACATCATTACACAACTTGGCTGTGTCATTTTGCAACCATTGTTACACCATTACACAACTTGGCTGTGTCATTTTGTAACCATTGTTACATCATTTCACAACGTGGCTGTGTCATTTTGTAACCATTGTTACACCATTACACAACATGGCTGTGTCATTTTGTAACCATTGTTACATCATTACACAACAAGGCTGTGTCATTTTGTAACCATTGTTACACCATTACACAACGTGGCTGTGTCATTTTGTAACCGTTGTTACACCATTACACAACGTGGCTGTGTCATTGTGTAACCATTGTTACACCATTACACAACATGGCTGTGTCATTGTGTAACCATTGTTACATCATTACACAACAAGGCTGTGTCATTTTGTAACAATTGTTACACCATTACACAACGTCGCTGTGTCATTTTGTAACCATTGTTACATCATTAGACAACGTGGCTGTGTCATTTTGTAACCATTGTTACATCATTACACAACAAGGCTGTGTCATTTTGTAACCATTGTTACACCATTACACAATGTGGCTGTGTCAATGTGTAACCATTGTTACATCATTACACAACTTGGCCGTGTCATTGTGTAACCATTGTTACATCATTACACAACAAGGCTGTGTCATTTTGTAACCATTGTTACACCATTACACCACGAGGCTGTGTCATTGTGTAACCATTGGTACACCATTACGCCAAGAGGCTGTGTCATTTTGTAACCATTGTTACACCATTACACCACAAGGCTGTGTCATTGTGCAACCATTGTTACACCCTTACACAACTTGGCCATGTCATTTTGCAACCATTGTTACATCATTACACAACAAGGCTGTGTCATTGTGCAACCATTGTTACACCATTACACAACTTGGCTGTGTCATTTTGTAACCATTGTTACACCATTACACAATGTGGCTGTGTCATTGTGTAACCATTGTTACATCATTACACAACTTGGCCGTGTCATTTTGTAACCATTGTTCCATCATCACACAACGTGGCTGTGTCATTGTGTAACCATTGTTACATCATTACACAACAAGGCTGTGTCATTTTGTAACCATTGTTACACCATTACACAACGTGGCTGTGTCATTTTGTAACCATTGTTACATCATTACACAACTTGGCTGTGTCATTTTGCAACCATTGTTACATCATTACACAACGTGGCTGTGTCATTGTGTAACCATTGTTACACCATTACACAACTTGGCTGTGTCATTTTGCAACCATTGTTACATCATACACAACGTGGCTGTGTCATTTTGCAACCATTGTTACATCATTACACAACAAGGCTGTGTCATTGTGCAACCATTGTTACACCATTACACAACTTGGCTGTGTCATTTTGTAACCATTGTTACACCATTACCCAATGTGGCTGTGTCATTGTGTAACCATTGTTACATCATTACACAACTTGGCCGTGTCATTTTGTAACCATTGTTACATCATCACACAACGTGGCTGTGTCATTGTGTAACCATTGTTACATCATTACACAACAAGGCTGTGTAATTTTGTAACCATTGTTACACCATTACACAACGTGGCTGTGTCATTTTGTAACCATTGTTACACCATTACACAACGTGGCTGTGTCATTGTGTAACCATTGTTACACCATTACACAACGTGGCTGTGTCATTATGTAACCATTGTTACATCATTACACAACAAGGCTGTGTCATTTTGTAACCATTGTTACACCATTACACAACGTGGCTGTGTCATTTTGTAACCATTGTTACATCATTACACAACGTGGCTGTGTCATTTTGTAACCATTGTTACACCATTACACAACGTGGCTGTGTCATTTTGTAACCATTGTTACATCATTACACAACGTGGCTGTGTCATTTTGTAACCATTGTTACATCATTACACAACGTGGCTGTGTCATTGTGTAACCATTGTTACACCATTACACCATGTGGCTGTGTCATTGTGTAACCATTGTTACATCATTACACAACTTGGCCGTGTCATTTTGTAACCATTGTTACATCATCACACAACGTGGCTGTGTCATTGTGTAACCATTGTTACATCATTACACAACAAGGCTGTGTAATTTTGTAACCATTGTTACACCATTACACAACGTGGCTGTGTCATTTTGTAACCATTGTTACACCATTACACAACGTGGCTGTGTCATTTTTTAACCATTGTTACATCATTACACAACGTGGCTGTGTCATTTTGTAACCATTGTTACATCATTACACAACTTGGCTGTGTCATTTTGCAACCATTGTTACACCATTACACCATTTGGCCAAGTCATTTTGTAACCATTGTTACACCATTACACAACGTGGCTGTGTCATTTTGTAACCATTGTTACATCATTACACAACGTGGCTGTGTCATTTTGTAACCATTGTTACATCATTACACAACGTGGCTGTGTCATTTTGTAACCATTGTTACATCATTACACAACGTGGCTGTGTCATTGTGTAACCATTGTTACACCATTACACAACGTGGCTGTGTCATTTTGTAACCATTGTTACACCATTACACAACGTGGCTGTGGCATTTTGTAACCATTGTTACACCATTACACAACGTGGCTGTGTCATTGTGTAACCATTGTTACACCATTACACAACGTGGCTGTGTCATTATGTAACCATTGTTACATCATTACACAACAAGGCTGTGTCATTTTGTAACCATTGTTACACCATTACACAACGTGGCTGTGTCATTTTGTAACCATTGTTACATCATTACACAACGTGGCTGTGTCATTTTGTAACCATTGTTACATCATTACACAACGTGGCTGTGTCATTGTGTAACCATTGTTACACCATTACACCATGTGGCTGTGTCATTGTGTAACCATTGTTACATCATAACACAACTTGGCCGTGTCATTTTGTAACCATTGTTACATCATCACACAACGTGGCTGTGTCATTGTGTAACCATTGTTACATCATTACACAACAAGGCTGTGTCATTTTGTAACAATTGTTACACCATAACACAACGTGGCTGTGTCATTTTGTAACCATTGTTACATCATTACACAACGTGGCTGTGTCATTTTGTAACCATTGTTACATCATTACACAACTTGGCTGTGTCATTTTGCAACCATTGTTACACCATTACACAACTTGGCTGTGTCATTTTGTAACCATTGTTAGATCATTACACAACGTGGCTGTGTCATTTTGTAACCATTGTTACACCATTACACAACGTGGCTGTGTCATTTTGTAACCATTGTTACATCATTACACAACAAGGCTGTGTCATTTTGTAACACTTGTTACACCATTACACAACGTGGCTGTGTCATTGTGTAACCATTGTTACACCATTACACCACAAGGATGTGTCATTTTGTAACCATTGTTACACCATTACACCACAAGGTTGTGTCAATTTGTAACCATTGTTACACCATTACACCACGAGGTTGTGTCATTGTGCAACCATTGTTACACCATTACACAACATGGCTGTGTCATTGTGTAATCATTGTTACACCATTACACCATGAGGCTGTGTCATTTTGTAACCATTGTTACACCATTACACCACGAGGCTGTGTCATTGTGTAACCATTGGTACACCATTACGCCAAGAGGCTGTGTCATTTTGTAACCATTGTTACACCATTACACAACGTGGCTGTGTCATTTTGTAACCATTGTTACACCATTACACAACGTGGCTGTGTCATTGTGTAACCATTGTTACACCATTACACAACGTGGCTGTGTCATTTTGTAACCATTGTTACATCATTACACAACGTGGCTGTGTCATTTTGTAACCATTGTTACATCATTACACAACTTGGCTGTGTCATTTTGCAACCATTGTTACACCATTACACAACTTGGCTGTGTCATTTTGTAACCATTGTTACATCATTTCACAACGTGGCTGTGTCATTTTGTAACCATTGTTACACCATTACACAACATGGCTGTGTCATTTTGTAACCATTGTTACATCATTACACAACAAGGCTGTGTCATTTTGTAACCATTGTTACACCATTACACAACGTGGCTGTGTCATTTTGTAACCGTTGTTACACCATTACACAACGTGGCTGTGTCATTGTGTAACCATTGTTACACCATTACACAACATGGCTGTGTCATTGTGTAACCATTGTTACATCATTACACAACAAGGCTGTGTCATTTTGTAACAATTGTTACACCATTACACAACGTCGCTGTGTCATTTTGTAACCATTGTTACATCATTAGACAACGTGGCTGTGTCATTTTGTAACCATTGTTACATCATTACACAACAAGGCTGTGTCATTTTGTAACCATTGTTACACCATTACACAATGTGGCTGTGTCAATGTGTAACCATTGTTACATCATTACACAACTTGGCCGTGTCATTGTGTAACCATTGTTACATCATTATACAACAAGGCTGTGTCATTTTGTAACCATTGTTACACCATTACACCACGAGGCTGTGTCATTGTGTAACCATTGGTACACCATTACGCCAAGAGGCTGTGTCATTTTGTAACCATTGTTACACCATTACACCACAAGGCTGTGTCATTGTGCAACCATTGTTACACCCTTACACAACTTGGCCATGTCATTTTGCAACCATTGTTACATCATTACACAACAAGGCTGTGTCATTGTGCAACCATTGTTACACCATTACACAACTTGGCTGTGTCATTTTGTAACCATTGTTACACCATTACACAATGTGGCTGTGTCATTGTGTAACCATTGTTACATCATTACACAACTTGGCCGTGTCATTTTGTAACCATTGTTCCATCATCACACAACGTGGCTGTGTCATTGTGTAACCATTGTTACATCATTACACAACAAGGCTGTGTCATTTTGTAACCATTGTTACACCATTACACAACGTGGCTATGTCATTTTGTAACCATTGTTACATCATTACACAACTTGGCTGTGTCATTTTGCAACCATTGTTACATCATTACACAACGTGGCTGTGTCATTGTGTAACCATTGTTACACCATTACACAACTTGGCTGTGTCATTTTGCAACCATTGTTACATCATACACAACGTGGCTGTGTCATTTTGCAACCATTGTTACATCATTACACAACAAGGCTGTGTCATTGTGCAACCATTGTTACACCATTACACAACTTGGCTGTGTCATTTTGTAACCATTGTTACACCATTACCCAATGTGGCTGTGTCATTGTGTAACCATTGTTACATCATTACACAACTTGGCCGTGTCATTTTGTAACCATTGTTACATCATCACACAACGTGGCTGTGTCGTTGTGTAACCATTGTTACATCATTACACAACAAGGCTGTGTAATTTTGTAACCATTGTTACACCATTACACAACGTGGCTGTGTCATTTTGTAACCATTGTTACACCATTACACAACGTGGCTGTGTCATTGTGTAACCATTGTTACACCATTACACAACGTGGCTGTGTCATTATGTAACCATTGTTACATCATTACACAACAAGGCTGTGTCATTTTGTAACCATTGTTACACCATTACACAACGTGGCTGTGTCATTTTGTAACCATTGTTACATCATTACACAACGTGGCTGTGTCATTTTGTAACCATTGTTACATCATTACACAACGTGGCTGTGTCATTTTGTAACCATTGTTACATCATTACACAACGTGGCTGTGTCATTTTGTAACCATTGTTACATCATTACACAACGTGGCTGTGTCATTGTGTAACCATTGTTACACCATTACACCATGTGGCTGTGTCATTGTGTAACCATTGTTACATCATTACACAACTTGGCCGTGTCATTTTGTAACCATTGTTACATCATCACACAACGTGGCTGTGTCATTGTGTAACCATTGTTACATCATTACACAACAAGGCTGTGTAATTTTGTAACCATTGTTACACCATTACACAACGTGGCTGTGTCATTTTGTAACCATTGTTACACCATTACACAACGTGGCTGTGTCATTTTTTAACCATTGTTACATCATTACACAACGTGGCTGTGTCATTTTGTAACCATTGTTACATCATTACACAACTTGGCTGTGTCATTTTGCAACCATTGTTACACCATTACACCATTTGGCCATGTCATTTTGTAACCATTGTTACACCATTACACAACGTGGCTGTGTCATTTTGTAACCATTGTTACATCATTACACAACGTGGCTGTGTCATTTTGTAACCATTGTTACATCATTACACAACGTGGCTGTGTCATTTTGTAACCATTGTTACATCATTACACAACGTGGCTGTGTCATTGTGTAACCATTGTTACACCATTACACAACGTGGCTGTGTCATTTTGTAACCATTGTTACACCATTACACAACGTGGCTGTGGCATTTTGTAACCATTGTTACACCATTACACAACGTGGCTGTGTCATTGTGTAACCATTGTTACACCATTACACAACGTGGCTGTGTCATTATGTAACCATTGTTACATCATTACACAACAAGGCTGTGTCATTTTGTAACCATTGTTACACCATTACACAACGTGGCTGTGTCATTTTGTAACCATTGTTACATCATTACACAACGTGGCTGTGTCATTTTGTAACCATTGTTACATCATTACACAACGTGGCTGTGTCATTGTGTAACCATTGTTACACCATTACACCATGTGGCTGTGTCATTGTGTAACCATTGTTACATCATAACACAACTTGGCCGTGTCATTTTGTAACCATTGTTACATCATCACACAACGTGGCTGTGTCATTGTGTAACCATTGTTACATCATTACACAACAAGGCTGTGTCATTTTGTAACAATTGTTACACCATAACACAACGTGGCTGTGTCATTTTGTAACCATTGTTACATCATTACACAACGTGGCTGTGTCATTTTGTAACCATTGTTACATCATTACACAACTTGGCTGTGTCATTTTGCAACCATTGTTACACCATTACACAACTTGGCTGTGTCATTTTGTAACCATTGTTAGATCATTACACAACGTGGCTGTGTCATTTTGTAACCATTGTTACACCATTACACAACGTGGCTGTGTCATTTTGTAACCATTGTTACATCATTACACAACAAGGCTGTGTCATTTTGTAACACTTGTTACACCATTACACAACGTGGCTGTGTCATTGTGTAACCATTGTTACACCATTACACCACAAGGATGTGTCATTTTGTAACCATTGTTACACCATTACACCACAAGGTTGTGTCAATTTGTAACCATTGTTACACCATTACACCACGAGGTTGTGTCATTGTGCAACCATTGTTACACCATTACACAACATGGCTGTGTCATTGTGTAATCATTGTTACACCATTACACCATGAGGCTGTGTCATTTTGTAACCATTGTTACACCATTACACCACGAGGCTGTGTCATTGTGTAACCATTGGTACACCATTACGCCAAGAGGCTGTGTCATTTTGTAACCATTGTTACACCATTACACAACGTGGCTGTGTCATTTTGTAACCATTGTTACACCATTACACAACGTGGCTGTGTCATTGTGTAACCATTGTTACACCATTACACAACGTGGCTGTGTCATTATGTAACCATTGTTACATCATTACACAACAAGGCTGTGTCATTTTGTAACCATTGTTACACCATTACACAACGTGGCTGTGTCATTTTGTAACCATTGTTACATCATTACACAACGTGGCTGTGTCATTGTGTAACCATTGTTACACCATTACACCATGTGGCTGTGTCATTGTGTAACCATTGTTACATCATTACACAACTTGGCCGTGTCATTTTGTAACCATTGTTACATCATCACACAACGTGGCTGTGTCATTGTGTAACCATTGTTACATCATTACACAACAAGGCTGTGTCATTTTGTAACCATTGTTACACCATTACACAACGTGGCTGTGTCATTTTGTAACCATTGTTACATCATTACACAACGTGGCTGTGTCATTTTGTAACCATTGTTACATCATTACACAACTTGGCTGTGTCATTTTGCAACCATTGTTACACCATTACACAACTTGGCTGTGTCATTTTGTAACCATTGTTACATCATTACACAACATGGCTGTGTCATTTTGTAACCATTGTTACACCATTACACAACATTGCTGTGTCATTTTGTAACCATTGTTACATCATTACACAACAAGGCTGTGTCATTTTGTAACCATTGTTACACCATTACACAACGTGGCTGTGTCATTTTGTAACCACTGTTACACCATTACACAACGTGGCTGTGTCATTGTGTAACCATTGTTACACCATTACACAACGTGGCTGTGTCATTGTGTAACCATTGTTACATCATTACACAACAAGGCTGTGTCATTTTGTAACCATTGTTACACCATTACACAACGTCGCTGTGTCATTTTGTAACCATTGTTACATCATTAGACAACGTGGCTGTGTCATTTTGTAACCATTGTTACATCATTACACAACAAGGCTGTGTCATTTTGTAACCATTGTTACACCATTACACAATGTGGCTGTGTCAATGTGTAACCATTGTTACATCATTACACAACTTGGCCGTGTCATTGTGTAACCATTGTTACATCATTACACAACAAGGCTGTGTCATTTTGTAACCATTGTTACACCATTACACCACGAGGCTGTGTCATTGTGTAACCATTGGTACACCATTACGCCAAGAGGCTGTGTCATTTTGTAACCATTGTTACACCATTACACCACAAGGCTGTGTCATTGTGCAACCATTGTTACACCCTTACACAACTTGGCCATGTCATTTTGCAACCATTGTTACATCATTACACAACAAGGCTGTGTCATTGTGCAACCATTGTTACACCATTACACAACTTGGCTGTGTCATTTTGTAACCATTGTTACATCATTACACAACGAGGCTGTGTCATTGTGTAACCATTGGTACACCATTACGCCAAGAGGCTGTGTCATTTTGTAACCATTGTTACACCATTACACAACGTGGCTGTGTCATTTTGTAACCATTGTTACACCATTACACAACGTGGCTGTGTCATTGTGTAACCATTGTTACACCATTACACAACGTGGCTGTGTCATTTTGTAACCATTGTTACATCATTACACAACGTGGCTGTGTCATTTTGTAACCATTGTTACATCATTACACAACTTGGCTGTGTCATTTTGCAACCATTGTTACACCATTACACAACTTGGCTGTGTCATTTTGTAACCATTGTTACATCATTTCACAACGTGGCTGTGTCATTTTGTAACCATTGTTACACCATTACACAACATGGCTGTGTCATTTTGTAACCATTGTTACATCATTACACAACAAGGCTGTGTCATTTTGTAACCATTGTTACACCATTACACAACGTGGCTGTGTCATTTTGTAACCGTTGTTACACCATTACACAACGTGGCTGTGTCATTGTGTAACCATTGTTACACCATTACACAACATGGCTGTGTCATTGTGTAACCATTGTTACATCATTACACAACAAGGCTGTGTCATTTTGTAACAATTGTTACACCATTACACAACGTCGCTGTGTCATTTTGTAACCATTGTTACATCATTAGACAACGTGGCTGTGTCATTTTGTAACCATTGTTACATCATTACACAACAAGGCTGTGTCATTTTGTAACCATTGTTACACCATTACACAATGTGGCTGTGTCAATGTGTAACCATTGTTACATCATTACACAACTTGGCCGTGTCATTGTGTAACCATTGTTACATCATTATACAACAAGGCTGTGTCATTTTGTAACCATTGTTACACCATTACACCACGAGGCTGTGTCATTGTGTAACCATTGGTACACCATTACGCCAAGAGGCTGTGTCATTTTGTAACCATTGTTACACCATTACACCACAAGGCTGTGTCATTGTGCAACCATTGTTACACCCTTACACAACTTGGCCATGTCATTTTGCAACCATTGTTACATCATTACACAACAAGGCTGTGTCATTGTGCAACCATTGTTACACCATTACACAACTTGGCTGTGTCATTTTGTAACCATTGTTACACCATTACACAATGTGGCTGTGTCATTGTGTAACCATTGTTACATCATTACACAACTTGGCCGTGTCATTTTGTAACCATTGTTCCATCATCACACAACGTGGCTGTGTCATTGTGTAACCATTGTTACATCATTACACAACAAGGCTGTGTCATTTTGTAACCATTGTTACACCATTACACAACGTGGCTGTGTCATTTTGTAACCATTGTTACATCATTACACAACTTGGCTGTGTCATTTTGCAACCATTGTTACATCATTACACAACGTGGCTGTGTCATTGTGTAACCATTGTTACACCATTACACAACTTGGCTGTGTCATTTTGCAACCATTGTTACATCATACACAACGTGGCTGTGTCATTTTGCAACCATTGTTACATCATTACACAACAAGGCTGTGTCATTGTGCAACCATTGTTACACCATTACACAACTTGGCTGTGTCATTTTGTAACCATTGTTACACCATTACCCAATGTGGCTGTGTCATTGTGTAACCATTGTTACATCATTACACAACTTGGCCGTGTCATTTTGTAACCATTGTTACATCATCACACAACGTGGCTGTGTCGTTGTGTAACCATTGTTACATCATTACACAACAAGGCTGTGTAATTTTGTAACCATTGTTACACCATTACACAACATGGCTGTGTCATTTTGTAACCATTGTTACACCATTACACAACGTGGCTGTGTCATTGTGTAACCATTGTTACACCATTACACAACGTGGCTGTGTCATTATGTAACCATTGTTACATCATTACACAACAAGGCTGTGTCATTTTGTAACCATTGTTACACCATTACACAACGTGGCTGTGTCATTTTGTAACCATTGTTACATCATTACACAACGTGGCTGTGTCATTTTGTAACCATTGTTACACCATTACACAACGTGGCTGTGTCATTTTGTAACCATTGTTACATCATTACACAACGTGGCTGTGTCATTTTGTAACCATTGTTACATCATTACACAACGTGGCTGTGTCATTGTGTAACCATTGTTACACCATTACACCATGTGGCTGTGTCATTGTGTAACCATTGTTACATCATTACACAACTTGGCCGTGTCATTTTGTAACCATTGTTACATCATCACACAACGTGGCTGTGTCATTGTGTAACCATTGTTACATCATTACACAACAAGGCTGTGTAATTTTGTAACCATTGTTACACCATTACACAACGTGGCTGTGTCATTTTGTAACCATTGTTACACCATTACACAACGTGGCTGTGTCATTTTTTAACCATTGTTACATCATTACACAACGTGGCTGTGTCATTTTGTAACCATTGTTACATCATTACACAACTTGGCTGTGTCATTTTGCAACCATTGTTACACCATTACACCATTTGGCCATGTCATTTTGTAACCATTGTTACACCATTACACAACGTGGCTGTGTCATTTTGTAACCATTGTTACATCATTACACAACGTGGCTGTGTCATTTTGTAACCATTGTTACATCATTACACAACGTGGCTGTGTCATTTTGTAACCATTGTTACATCATTACACAACGTGGCTGTGTCATTGTGTAACCATTGTTACACCATTACACAACGTGGCTGTGTCATTTTGTAACCATTGTTACACCATTACACAACGTGGCTGTGGCATTTTGTAACCATTGTTACACCATTACACAACGTGGCTGTGTCATTGTGTAACCATTGTTACACCATTACACAACGTGGCTGTGTCATTATGTAACCATTGTTACATCATTACACAACAAGGCTGTGTCATTTTGTAACCATTGTTACACCATTACACAACGTGGCTGTGTCATTTTGTAACCATTGTTACATCATTACACAACGTGGCTGTGTCATTTTGTAACCATTGTTACATCATTACACAACGTGGCTGTGTCATTGTGTAACCATTGTTACACCATTACACCATGTGGCTGTGTCATTGTGTAACCATTGTTACATCATAACACAACTTGGCCGTGTCATTTTGTAACCATTGTTACATCATCACACAACGTGGCTGTGTCATTGTGTAACCATTGTTACATCATTACACAACAAGGCTGTGTCATTTTGTAACAATTGTTACACCATAACACAACGTGGCTGTGTCATTTTGTAACCATTGTTACATCATTACACAACGTGGCTGTGTCATTTTGTAACCATTGTTACATCATTACACAACTTGGCTGTGTCATTTTGCAACCATTGTTACACCATTACACAACTTGGCTGTGTCATTTTGTAACCATTGTTAGATCATTACACAACGTGGCTGTGTCATTTTGTAACCATTGTTACACCATTACACAACGTGGCTGTGTCATTTTGTAACCATTGTTACATCATTACACAACAAGGCTGTGTCATTTTGTAACACTTGTTACACCATTACACAACGTGGCTGTGTCATTGTGTAACCATTGTTACACCATTACACCACAAGGATGTGTCATTTTGTAACCATTGTTACACCATTACACCACAAGGTTGTGTCAATTTGTAACCATTGTTACACCATTACACCACGAGGTTGTGTCATTGTGCAACCATTGTTACACCATTACACAACATGGCTGTGTCATTGTGTAATCATTGTTACACCATTACACCATGAGGCTGTGTCATTTTGTAACCATTGTTACACCATTACACCACGAGGCTGTGTCATTGTGTAACCATTGGTACACCATTACGCCAAGAGGCTGTGTCATTTTGTAACCATTGTTACACCATTACACAACGTGGCTGTGTCATTTTGTAACCATTGTTACACCATTACACAACGTGGCTGTGTCATTGTGTAACCATTGTTACACCATTACACAACGTGGCTGTGTCATTATGTAACCATTGTTACATCATTACACAACAAGGCTGTGTCATTTTGTAACCATTGTTACACCATTACACAACGTGGCTGTGTCATTTTGTAACCATTGTTACATCATTACACAACGTGGCTGTGTCATTGTGTAACCATTGTTACACCATTACACCATGTGGCTGTGTCATTGTGTAACCATTGTTACATCATTACACAACTTGGCCGTGTCATTTTGTAACCATTGTTACATCATCACACAACGTGGCTGTGTCATTGTGTAACCATTGTTACATCATTACACAACAAGGCTGTGTCATTTTGTAACCATTGTTACACCATTACACAACGTGGCTGTGTCATTTTGTAACCATTGTTACATCATTACACAACGTGGCTGTGTCATTTTGTAACCATTGTTACATCATTACACAACTTGGCTGTGTCATTTTGCAACCATTGTTACACCATTACACAACTTGGCTGTGTCATTTTGTAACCATTGTTACATCATTACACAACATGGCTGTGTCATTTTGTAACCATTGTTACACCATTACACAACATTGCTGTGTCATTTTGTAACCATTGTTACATCATTACACAACAAGGCTGTGTCATTTTGTAACCATTGTTACACCATTACACAACGTGGCTGTGTCATTTTGTAACCACTGTTACACCATTACACAACGTGGCTGTGTCATTGTGTAACCATTGTTACACCATTACACAACGTGGCTGTGTCATTGTGTAACCATTGTTACATCATTACACAACAAGGCTGTGTCATTTTGTAACCATTGTTACACCATTACACAACGTCGCTGTGTCATTTTGTAACCATTGTTACATCATTAGACAACGTGGCTGTGTCATTTTGTAACCATTGTTACATCATTACACAACAAGGCTGTGTCATTTTGTAACCATTGTTACACCATTACACAATGTGGCTGTGTCAATGTGTAACCATTGTTACATCATTACACAACTTGGCCGTGTCATTGTGTAACCATTGTTACATCATTACACAACAAGGCTGTGTCATTTTGTAACCATTGTTACACCATTACACCACGAGGCTGTGTCATTGTGTAACCATTGGTACACCATTACGCCAAGAGGCTGTGTCATTTTGTAACCATTGTTACACCATTACACCACAAGGCTGTGTCATTGTGCAACCATTGTTACACCCTTACACAACTTGGCCATGTCATTTTGCAACCATTGTTACATCATTACACAACAAGGCTGTGTCATTGTGCAACCATTGTTACACCATTACACAACTTGGCTGTGTCATTTTGTAACCATTGTTACATCATTACACAACAAGGCTGTGTCATTGTGCAACCATTGTTACACCATTACACAACTTGGCTGTGTCATTTTGTAACCATTGTTACACCATTACACAACAAGGCTGTGTCATTTTGTAACCATTGTTACACCATTACACAACTTGGCTGTGTCATTTTGTAACCATTGTTACACCATTACACAACAAGGCTGTGTCATTTTGTAACCATTGTTACACCATTACACAACGTGGCTGTGTCATTTTGTAACCATTGTTACACCATTACACAACGTGGCTGTGTCATTGTGTAACCATTGTTACACCATTACACAACGTGGCTGTGTCATTGTGTAACCATTGTTACATAACTACACAACTTGGCTGTGTCATTTTGTAACCATTGTTACACCATTACACAACGAGGCTGTGTCATTTTGTAACCATTGTTACACCATTACACAACGTGGCTGTGTCATTTTGTAACCATTGTTACACCATTACACAACTTGGCTGTGTCATTTTGCAACCATTGTTACACCATTACACAACTTGGCTGGGTCATTTTGTAACCATTGTTACATCATTACACAACGTGGCTGTGTCATTTTGTAACCATTGTTACACCATTACACAACGTGGCTGTGTCATTTTGTAACCATTGTTACATCATTACACAACAAGGCTGTGTCATTTTGTAACCATTGTTACACCATTACACAACGTGGCTGTGTCATTTTGTAACCATTGTTACACCATTACACAACGTGGCTTTGTCATTGTGTAACCATTGTTACACCATTACACAACGTGGCTGTGTCATTGTGTGACCATTGTTACATCATTACACAACAAGGCTGTGTCATTTTGTAACCATTGTTACACCATTACACAACGTGGCTGTGTCATTTTGTAACCATTGTTACATCATTACACAACGTGGCTGTGTCATTTTGTAACCATTGTTACATCATTACACAACATGGCTGTGTCATTGTGTAACCATGGTTACACCATTACACCATGTTGCTGTGTCATTGTGTAACCATTGTTACATCATCACACAACGTGGCTGTGTCATTGTGTAACCATTGTTACATCATTACACAACAAGACTGTGTAATTTTGTAACCATTGTTACACCATTACACAACGTGGCTGTGTCATTTTGTAACCATTGTTACACCATTACACAACGTGGCTGTGTCATTGTGTAACCATTGTTACACCATTACACAACGTGGCTGTGTCATTATGTAACCATTGTTACATCATTACACAACAAGGCTGTGTCATTTTGTAACCATTGTTACACCATTACACAACGTGGCTGTGTCATTTTGTAACCATTGTTACATCATTACACAACGTGGCTGTGTCATTTTGTAACCATTGTTACACCATTACACAACGTGGCTGTGTCATTTTGTAACCATTGTTACATCATTACACAACGTGGCTGTGTCATTTTGTAACCATTGTTACATCATTACACAACGTGGCTGTGTCATTGTGTAACCATTGTTACACCATTACACCATGTGGCTGTGTCATTGTGTAACCATTGTTACATCATTACACAACTTGGCCGTGTCATTTTGTAACCATTGTTACATCATCACACAACGTGGCTGTGTCATTGTGTAACCATTGTTACATCATTACACAACAAGGCTGTGTAATTTTGTAACCATTGTTACACCATTACACAACGTGGCTGTGTCATTTTGTAACCATTGTTACACCATTACACAACGTGGCTGTGTCATTTTTTAACCATTGTTACATCATTACACAACGTGGCTGTGTCATTTTGTAACCATTGTTACATCATTACACAACTTGGCTGTGTCATTTTGCAACCATTGTTACACCATTACACCATTTGGCCATGTCATTTTGTAACCATTGTTACACCATTACACAACGTGGCTGTGTCATTTTGTAACCATTGTTACATCATTACACAACGTGGCTGTGTCATTTTGTAACCATTGTTACATCATTACACAACGTGGCTGTGTCATTTTGTAACCATTGTTACATCATTACACAACGTGGCTGTGTCATTGTGTAACCATTGTTACACCATTACACAACGTGGCTGTGTCATTTTGTAACCATTGTTACACCATTACACAACGTGGCTGTGGCATTTTGTAACCATTGTTACACCATTACACAACGTGGCTGTGTCATTGTGTAACCATTGTTACACCATTACACAACGTGGCTGTGTCATTATGTAACCATTGTTACATCATTACACAACAAGGCTGTGTCATTTTGTAACCATTGTTACACCATTACACAACGTGGCTGTGTCATTTTGTAACCATTGTTACATCATTACACAACGTGGCTGTGTCATTTTGTAACCATTGTTACATCATTACACAACGTGGCTGTGTCATTGTGTAACCATTGTTACACCATTACACCATGTGGCTGTGTCATTGTGTAACCATTGTTACATCATAACACAACTTGGCCGTGTCATTTTGTAACCATTGTTACATCATCACACAACGTGGCTGTGTCATTGTGTAACCATTGTTACATCATTACACAACAAGGCTGTGTCATTTTGTAACAATTGTTACACCATAACACAACGTGGCTGTGTCATTTTGTAACCATTGTTACATCATTACACAACGTGGCTGTGTCATTTTGTAACCATTGTTACATCATTACACAACTTGGCTGTGTCATTTTGCAACCATTGTTACACCATTACACAACTTGGCTGTGTCATTTTGTAACCATTGTTAGATCATTACACAACGTGGCTGTGTCATTTTGTAACCATTGTTACACCATTACACAACGTGGCTGTGTCATTTTGTAACCATTGTTACATCATTACACAACAAGGCTGTGTCATTTTGTAACACTTGTTACACCATTACACAACGTGGCTGTGTCATTGTGTAACCATTGTTACACCATTACACCACAAGGATGTGTCATTTTGTAACCATTGTTACACCATTACACCACAAGGTTGTGTCAATTTGTAACCATTGTTACACCATTACACCACGAGGTTGTGTCATTGTGCAACCATTGTTACACCATTACACAACATGGCTGTGTCATTGTGTAATCATTGTTACACCATTACACCATGAGGCTGTGTCATTTTGTAACCATTGTTACACCATTACACCACGAGGCTGTGTCATTGTGTAACCATTGGTACACCATTACGCCAAGAGGCTGTGTCATTTTGTAACCATTGTTACACCATTACACAACGTGGCTGTGTCATTTTGTAACCATTGTTACACCATTACACAACGTGGCTGTGTCATTGTGTAACCATTGTTACACCATTACACAACGTGGCTGTGTCATTATGTAACCATTGTTACATCATTACACAACAAGGCTGTGTCATTTTGTAACCATTGTTACACCATTACACAACGTGGCTGTGTCATTTTGTAACCATTGTTACATCATTACACAACGTGGCTGTGTCATTGTGTAACCATTGTTACACCATTACACCATGTGGCTGTGTCATTGTGTAACCATTGTTACATCATTACACAACTTGGCCGTGTCATTTTGTAACCATTGTTACATCATCACACAACGTGGCTGTGTCATTGTGTAACCATTGTTACATCATTACACAACAAGGCTGTGTCATTTTGTAACCATTGTTACACCATTACACAACGTGGCTGTGTCATTTTGTAACCATTGTTACATCATTACACAACGTGGCTGTGTCATTTTGTAACCATTGTTACATCATTACACAACTTGGCTGTGTCATTTTGCAACCATTGTTACACCATTACACAACTTGGCTGTGTCATTTTGTAACCATTGTTACATCATTACACAACATGGCTGTGTCATTTTGTAACCATTGTTACACCATTACACAACATTGCTGTGTCATTTTGTAACCATTGTTACATCATTACACAACAAGGCTGTGTCATTTTGTAACCATTGTTACACCATTACACAACGTGGCTGTGTCATTTTGTAACCACTGTTACACCATTACACAACGTGGCTGTGTCATTGTGTAACCATTGTTACACCATTACACAACGTGGCTGTGTCATTGTGTAACCATTGTTACATCATTACACAACAAGGCTGTGTCATTTTGTAACCATTGTTACACCATTACACAACGTCGCTGTGTCATTTTGTAACCATTGTTACATCATTAGACAACGTGGCTGTGTCATTTTGTAACCATTGTTACATCATTACACAACAAGGCTGTGTCATTTTGTAACCATTGTTACACCATTACACAATGTGGCTGTGTCAATGTGTAACCATTGTTACATCATTACACAACTTGGCCGTGTCATTGTGTAACCATTGTTACATCATTACACAACAAGGCTGTGTCATTTTGTAACCATTGTTACACCATTACACCACGAGGCTGTGTCATTGTGTAACCATTGGTACACCATTACGCCAAGAGGCTGTGTCATTTTGTAACCATTGTTACACCATTACACCACAAGGCTGTGTCATTGTGCAACCATTGTTACACCCTTACACAACTTGGCCATGTCATTTTGCAACCATTGTTACATCATTACACAACAAGGCTGTGTCATTGTGCAACCATTGTTACACCATTACACAACTTGGCTGTGTCATTTTGTAACCATTGTTACATCATTACACAACAAGGCTGTGTCATTGTGCAACCATTGTTACACCATTACACAACTTGGCTGTGTCATTTTGTAACCATTGTTACACCATTACACAACAAGGCTGTGTCATTTTGTAACCATTGTTACACCATTACACAACTTGGCTGTGTCATTTTGTAACCATTGTTACACCATTACACAACAAGGCTGTGTCATTTTGTAACCATTGTTACACCATTACACAACGTGGCTGTGTCATTTTGTAACCATTGTTACACCATTACACAACGTGGCTGTGTCATTGTGTAACCATTGTTACACCATTACACAACGTGGCTGTGTCATTGTGTAACCATTGTTACATAACTACACAACTTGGCTGTGTCATTTTGTAACCATTGTTACACCATTACACAACGAGGCTGTGTCATTTTGTAACCATTGTTACACCATTACACAACGTGGCTGTGTCATTTTGTAACCATTGTTACACCATTACACAACTTGGCTGTGTCATTTTGCAACCATTGTTACACCATTACACAACTTGGCTGGGTCATTTTGTAACCATTGTTACATCATTACACAACGTGGCTGTGTCATTTTGTAACCATTGTTACACCATTACACAACGTGGCTGTGTCATTTTGTAACCATTGTTACATCATTACACAACAAGGCTGTGTCATTTTGTAACCATTGTTACACCATTACACAACGTGGCTGTGTCATTTTGTAACCATTGTTACACCATTACACAACGTGGCTTTGTCATTGTGTAACCATTGTTACACCATTACACAACGTGGCTGTGTCATTGTGTGACCATTGTTACATCATTACACAACAAGGCTGTGTCATTTTGTAACCATTGTTACACCATTACACAACGTGGCTGTGTCATTTTGTAACCATTGTTACATCATTACACAACGTGGCTGTGTCATTTTGTAACCATTGTTACATCATTACACAACATGGCTGTGTCATTGTGTAACCATGGTTACACCATTACACCATGTTGCTGTGTCATTGTGTAACCATTGTTACATCATCACACAACGTGGCTGTGTCATTGTGTAACCATTGTTACATCATTACACAACGTGGCTGTGTCATTTTGTAACCATTGTTACACCATTACACAACGTGGCTGTGTCATTTTGTAACCATTGTTACATCATTACACAACGTGGCTGTGTCATTTTGTAACCACTGTTACATCATTACACAACTTGGCTGTGTCATTTTGCAACCATTGTTACACCATTACACAACTTGGCTGTGTCATTTTGTAACCGTTGTTACATCATTACACAACAAGGCTGTGTCATTTTGTAACCTTTGTTACACCATTACACAACGTGGCTGTGTCATTTTGTAACCATTGTTACATCATTACACAACGTGGCTGTGTCATTTTGTAACCACTGTTACATCATTACACAACTTGGCTGTGTCATTTTGCAACCATTGTTACACCATTACACAACTTGGCTGTGTCATTTTGTAACCATTGTTACATCATTACACAACGTGGCTGTGTCATTTTGTAACCATTGTTACACCATTACACAACGTGGCTGTGTCATTTTGTAACCATTGTTACATCATTACACAACAAGGCTGTGTCATTTTGTAACCATTGTTACACCATTACACAATGTGGCTGTGTCATTTTGTAACCATTGTTACATCATTACACAACGTGGCTGTGTCATTATGTAACCATTGTTACATCATTACACAACAAGGCTGTGTCATTTTGTAACCATTGTTACACCATTACACAACGTGGCTGTGTCATTTTGTAACCATTGTTAAATCATTACACAACATGGCTGTGTCATTTTGTAACCATTGTTACATCATTACACAACGTGGCTGTGTCATTGTGTAACCATTGTTACACCATTACACCATGTGGCTGTGTCATTGTGTAACCATTGTTACATCATTACACAACTTGGCTGTGTCATTTTGTAACCATTGTTACATCATCACACAACGTGGCTGTGTCATTGTGTAACCATTGTTACATCATTACACAACAAGGCTGTGTCATTTTGTAACCATTGTTACACCATTACACAACGTGGCTGTGTCATTTTGTAACCATTGTTACATCATTACACAACTTGGCTGTGTCATTTTGCAACCATTGTTACACCATTACACAACTTGGCTGTGTCATTTTGTAACCATTGTTACATCATTTCACAACGTGGCTGTGTCATTTTGTAACCATTGTTACACCATTACACAACATGGCTGTGTCATTTTGTAACCATTGTTACATCATTACACAACAAGGCTGTGTCATTTTGTAACCATTGTTACACCATTACACAACGTGGCTGTGTCATTTTGTAACCGTTGTTACACCATTACACAACGTGGCTGTGTCATTGTGTAACCATTGTTACACCATTACACAACATGGCTGTGTCATTGTGTAACCATTGTTACATCATTACACAACAAGGCTGTGTCATTTTGTAACCATTGTTACACCATTACACAACGTCGCTGTGTCATTTTGTAACCATTGTTACATCATTAGACAACGTGGCTGTGTCATTTTGTAACCATTGTTACATCATTACACAACAAGGCTGTGTCATTTTGTAACTATTGTTACACCATTACACAATGTGGCTGTGTCAATGTGTAACCATTGTTACATCATTACACAACTTGGCCGTGTCATTGTGTAACCATTGTTACATCATTACACAACAAGGCTGTGTCATTTTGTAACCATTGTTACACCATTACACCACGAGGCTGTGTCATTGTGTAACCATTGGTACACCATTACGCCAAGAGGCTGTGTCATTTTGTAACCATTGTTACACCATTACACCACAAGGCTGTGTCATTGTGCAACCATTGTTACACCCTTACACAACTTGGCCATGTCATTTTGTAACCATTGTTACATCATTACACAACAAGGCTGTGTCATTGTGCAACCATTGTTACACCATTACACAACTTGGCTGTGTCATTTTGTAACCATTGTTACACCATTACACAATGTGGCTGTGTCATTGTGTAACCATTGTTACATCATTACACAACTTGGCCGTGTCATTTTGTAACCATTGTTCCATCATCACACAACGTGGCTGTGTCATTGTGTAACCATTGTTACATCATTACACAACAAGGCTGTGTCATTTTGTAACCATTGTTACACCATTACACAACGTGGCTGTGTCATTTTGTAACCATTGTTACATCATTACACAACTTGGCTGTGTCATTTTGCAACCATTGTTACATCATTACACAACGTGGCTGTGTCATTGTGTAACCATTGTTACACCATTACACAACTTGGCTGTGTCATTTTGCAACCATTGTTACATCATACACAACATGGCTGTGTCATTTTGCAACCATTGTTACATCATTACACAACAAGGCTGTGTCATTGTGCAACCATTGTTACACCATTACACAACTTGGCTGTGTCATTTTGTAACCATTGTTACACCATTACCCAATGTGGCTGTGTCATTGTGTAACCATTGTTACATCATTACACAACTTGGCCGTGTCATTTTGTAACCATTGTTACATCATCACACAACGTGGCTGTGTCATTGTGTAACCATTGTTACATCATTACACAACAAGGCTGTGTAATTTTGTAACCATTGTTACACCATTACACAACGTGGCTGTGTCATTTTGTAACCATTGTTACACCATTACACAACGTGGCTGTGTCATTGTGTAACCATTGTTACACCATTACACAACGTGGCTGTGTCATTATGTAACCATTGTTACATCATTACACAACAAGGCTGTGTCATTTTGTAACCATTGTTACACCATTACACAACGTGGCTGTGTCATTTTGTAACCATTGTTACATCATTACACAAAGTGGCTGTGTCATTTTGTAACCATTGTTACACCATTACACAACGTGGCTGTGTCATTTTGTAACCATTGTTACATCATTACACAACGTGGCTGTGTCATTTTGTAACCATTGTTACATCATTACACAACGTGGCTGTGTCATTGTGTAACCATTGTTACACCATTACACCATGTGGCTGTGTCATTGTGTAACCATAGTTACATCATTACACAACTTGGCCGTGTCATTTTGTAACCATTGTTACATCATCACCCAACGTGGCTGTGTCATTGTGTAACCATTGTTACATCATTACACAACAAGGCTGTGTAATTTTGTAACCATTGTTACACCATTACACAACGTGGCTGTGTCATTTTGTAACCATTGTTACACCATTACACAACATGGCTGTGTCATTTTGTAACCATTGTTACATCATTACACAACGTGGCTGTGTCATTTTGTAACCATTGTTACACCATTACACCACAAGGCTGTGTCATTGTGCAACCATTGTTACACCCTTACACAACTTGGCCATGTCATTTTGCAACCATTGTTACATCATTACACAACAAGGCTGTGTCATTGTGCAACCATTGTTACACCATTACACAACTTGGCTGTGTCATTTTGTAACCATTGTTACACCATTACACAATGTGGCTGTGTCATTGTGTAACCATTGTTACATCATTACACAACTTGGCCGTGTCATTTTGTAACCATTGTTCCATCATCACACAACGTGGCTGTGTCATTGTGTAACCATTGTTACATCATTACACAACAAGGCTGTGTCATTTTGTAACCATTGTTACACCATTACACAACGTGGCTGTGTCATTTTGTAACCATTGTTACATCATTACACAACTTGGCTGTGTCATTTTGCAACCATTGTTACATCATTACACAACGTGGCTGTGTCATTGTGTAACCATTGTTACACCATTACACAACTTGGCTGTGTCATTTTGCAACCATTGTTACATCATACACAACGTGGCTGTGTCATTTTGCAACCATTGTTACATCATTACACAACAAGGCTGTGTCATTGTGCAACCATTGTTACACCATTACACAACTTGGCTGTGTCATTTTGTAACCATTGTTACACCATTACCCAATGTGGCTGTGTCATTGTGTAACCATTGTTACATCATTACACAACTTGGCCGTGTCATTTTGTAACCATTGTTACATCATCACACAACGTGGCTGTGTCATTGTGTAACCATTGTTACATCATTACACAACAAGGCTGTGTAATTTTGTAACCATTGTTACACCATTACACAACGTGGCTGTGTCATTTTGTAACCATTGTTACACCATTACACAACGTGGCTGTGTCATTGTGTAACCATTGTTACACCATTACACAACGTGGCTGTGTCATTATGTAACCATTGTTACATCATTACACAACAAGGCTTTGTCATTTTGTAACCATTGTTACACCATTACACAACGTGGCTGTGTCATTTTGTAACCATTGTTACATCATTACACAACGTGGCTGTGTCATTTTGTAACCATTGTTACACCATTACACAATGTGGCTGTGTCATTTTGTAACCATTGTTACATCATTACACAACGTGGCTGTGTCATTTTGTAACCATTGTTACATCATTACACAACGTGGCTGTGTCATTGTGTAACCATTGTTACACCATTACACCATGTGGCTGTGTCATTGTGTAACCATTGTTACATCATTACACAACTTGGCCGTGTCATTTTGTAACCATTGTTACATCATCACACAACGTGGCTGTGTCATTGTGTAACCATTGTTACATCATTACACAACAAGGCTGTGTAATTTTGTAACCATTGTTACACCATTACACAACGTGGCTGTGTCATTTTGTAACCATTGTTACACCATTACACAACGTGCCTGTGTCATTTTGTAACCATTGTTACATCATTACACAACGTGGCTGTGTCATTTTGTAACCATTGTTACATCATTACACAACTTGGCTGTGTCATTTTGCAACCATTGTTACACCATTACACCATTTGGCCATGTCATTTTGTAACCATTGTTACACCATTACACAACGTGGCTGTGTCATTTTGTAACCATTGTTACATCATTACACAACGTGTCTGTGTCATTTTGTAACCATTGTTACATCATTACACAACGTGGCTGTGTCATTTTGTAACCATTGTTACATCATTACACAACGTGGCTGTGTCATTGTGTAACCATTGTTACACCATTACACAACGTGGCTGTGTCATTTTGTAACCATTGTTACACCATTACACAACGTGGCTGTGTCATTTTGTAACCATTGTTACACCATTACACAACGTGGCTGTGTCATTGTGTAACCATTGTTACACCATTACACAACGTGGCTGTGTCATTATGTAACCATTGTTACATCATTACACAACAAGGCTGTGTCATTTTGTAACCATTGTTACACCATTACACAACGTGGCTGTGTCATTTTGTAACCATTGTTACATCATTACACAACGTGGCTGTGTCATTTTGTAACCATTGTTACATCATTACACAACGTGGCTGTGTCATTGTGTAACCATTGTTACACCATTACACCATGTGGCTGTGTCATTGTGTAACCATTGTTACATCATAACACAACTTGGCCGTGTCATTTTGTAACCATTGTTACATCATCACACAACGTGGCTGTGTCATTGTGTAACCATTGTTACATCATTACACAACAAGGCTGTGTCATTTTGTAACAATTGTTACACCATAACACAACGTGGCTGTGTCATTTTGTAACCATTGTTACATCATTACACAACGTGGCTGTGTCATTTTGTAACCATTGTTAAATCATTACACAACTTGGCTGTGTCATTTTGCAACCATTGTTACACCATTACACAACTTGGCTGTGTCATTTTGTAACCACTGTTAGATCATTACACAACGTGGCTGTGTCATTTTGTAACCATTGTTACACCATTACACAACGTGGCTGTGTCATTTTGTAACCATTGTTACATCATTACACAACAAGGCTGTGTCATTTTGTAACCATTGTTACATCATTACACAACGTGGCTGTGTCATTGTGTAACCATTGTTATACCATTACACCATGTGGCTGTGTCATTGTGTAACCATTGTTACATCATTACACAACTTGGCCCTGTCATTTTGTAACCATTGTTACATCATCACACAATGTGGCTGTGTCATTGTGTAACCATTGTTACATCATTACACAACAAGGCTGTCATTTTGTAACCATTGTTACATCATTACACAACGTGGCTGTGTCATTTTGTAACCATTGTTACATCATTACACAACGTGCCTGTGTCATTGTGTAACCATTGTTACACCATTACACCACAAGGATGTGTCATTTTGTAACCATTGTTACACCATTACACTATGTGGCTGTGTCATTTTGTAACCATTGTTACATCATTACACAACGTGGCTGTGTCATTTTGTAACACTTGTTACACCATTACACAACGTGGCTGTGTCATTGTGTAACCATTGTTACACCATTACACCACAAGAATGTGTCATTTTGTAACCATTGTTACACCATTACACCACAAGGTTGTGTCAATTTGTAACCATTGTTACACCATTACACCACGAGGTTGTGTCATTGTGCAACCATTGTTACACCATTACACAACATGGCTGTGTCATTGTGTAATCATTGTTACACCATTACACCATGAGGCTGTGTCATTTTGTAACCATTGTTACACCATTACACCACGAGGCTGTGTCATTGTGTAACCATTGGTACACCATTACGCCAAGAGGCTGTGTCATTTTGTAACCATTGTTACACCATTACACAACGTGGCTGTGTCATTTTGTAACCATTGTTACACCATTACACAACGTGGCTGTGTCATTGTGTAACCATTGTTACACCATTACACAACGTGGCTGTGTCATTATGTAACCATTGTTACATCATTACACAACAAGGCTGTGTCATTTTGTAACCATTGTTACACCATTACACAACGTGGCTGTGTCATTTTGTAACCATTGTTACATCATTACACAACGTGGCTGTGTCATTTTGTAACCATTATTACATCATTACACAACGTGGCTGTGTCATTGTGTAACCATTGTTACACCATTACACCATGTGGCTGTGTCATTGTGTAACCATTGTTACATCATTACACAACTTGGCCGTGTCATTTTGTAACCATTGTTACATCATCACACAACGTGGCTGTGTCATTGTGTAACCATTGTTACATCATTACACAACAAGGCTGTGTCATTTTGTAACCATTGTTACACCATTACACAACGTGGCTGTGTCATTTTGTAACCATTGTTACATCATTACACAACGTGGCTGTGTCATTTTGTAACCATTGTTACATCATTGCACAACGTGGCTGTGTCATTTTGTAACCATTGTTACATCATTACACAACTTGGCTGTGTCATTTTGCAACCATTGTTACACCATTACACAACTTGGCCGTGTCATTTTGTAACCATTGTTACACCATTACACAACGTGGCTGTGTCATTTTGTAACCATTGTTACATCATTACACAACGTGGCTGTGTCATTTTGTAACCATTGTTACATCATTACACAACGTGGCTGTGTCATTTTGTAACCATTGTTACATAATTACACAACAAGGCTGTGTCATTTTGTAACCATTGTTACATCATTACACAACGTGGCTGTGTCATTTTGTAACCATTGTTACATCATTACACAACGTGGCTGTGTCATTGTGTAACCATTGTTACACCATTACACAATGTGGCTGTGTCATTTTGTAACCATTGTTACACCATTACACAACGTGGCTGTGTCATTTTGTAACCATTGTTACATCATTACACAACTTGGCTGTGTCATTTTGCAACCATTGTTACATCATTACACAACGTGGCTGTGTCATTGTGTAACCATTGTTACACCATTACACAACTTGGCTGTGTCATTTTGCAACCATTGGTACATCATACACAACGTGGCTGTGTCATTTTGCAACCATTGTTACATCATTACACAACAAGGCTGTGTCATTGTGCAACCATTGTTACACCATTACACAACTTGGCTGTGTCATTTTGTAACCATTGTTACACCATTACCCAATGTGGCTGTGTCATTGTGTAACCATTGTTACATCATTACACAACTTGGCCGTGTCATTTTGTAACCATTGTTACATCATCACACAACGTGGCTGTGTCATTGTGTAACCATTGTTACATCATTACACAACAAGGCTGTGTCATTTTGTAACCATTGTTACACCATTACACAACGTGGCTGTGTCATTTTGTAACCATTGTTACATCATTACACAACATGGCTGTGTCATTTTGTAACCATTGTTACATCATTACACAACGTGGCTGTGTCATTTTGTAACCATTGTTACATCATTACACAACTTGGCTGTGTCATTTTGCAACCATTGTTACACCATTACACAACTTGGCCATGTCATTTTGTAACCATTGTTACACCATTACACAACGTGGCTGTGTCATTTTGTAACCATTGTTACATCATTACACAACGTGGCTGTGTCATTTTGTAACCATTGTTACACCATTACACAACGTGGCTGTGTCATTTTGTAACCGTTGTTACACCATTACACAACGTGGCTGTGTCATTGTGTAACCATTGTTACACCATTACACAACATGGCTGTGTCATTGTGTAACCATTGTTACATCATTACACAACAAGGCTGTGTCATTTTGTAACCATTGTTACACCATTACACAACGTCGCTGTGTCATTTTGTAACCATTGTTACATCATTAGACAACGTGGCTGTGTCATTTTGTAACCATTGTTACATCATTACACAACAAGGCTGTGTAATTTTGTAACTATTGTTACACCATTACACAATGTGGCTGTGTCAATGTGTAACCATTGTTACATCATTACACAACTTGGCCGTGTCATTGTGTAACCATTGTTACATCATTACACAACAAGGCTGTGTCATTTTGTAACCATTGTTACACCATTACACCACGAGGCTGTGTCATTGTGTAACCATTGGTACACCATTACGCCAAGAGGCTGTGTCATTTTGTAACCATTGTTACACCATTACACCACAAGGCTGTGTCATTGTGCAACCATTGTTACACCCTTACACAACTTGGCCATGTCATTTTGTAACCATTGTTACATCATTACACAACAAGGCTGTGTCATTGTGCAACCATTGTTACACCATTACACAACTTGGCTGTGTCATTTTGTAACCATTGTTACACCATTACACAATGTGGCTGTGTCATTGTGTAACCATTGTTACATCATTACACAACTTGGCCGTGTCATTTTGTAACCATTGTTCCATCATCACACAACGTGGCTGTGTCATTGTGTAACCATTGTTACATCATTACACAACAAGGCTGTGTCATTTTGTAACCATTGTTACACCATTACACAACGTGGCTGTGTCATTTTGTAACCATTGTTACATCATTACACAACTTGGCTGTGTCATTTTGCAACCATTGTTACATCATTACACAACGTGGCTGTGTCATTGTGTAACCATTGTTACACCATTACACAACTTGGCTGTGTCATTTTGCAACCATTGTTACATCATACACAACATGGCTGTGTCATTTTGCAACCATTGTTACATCATTACACAACAAGGCTGTGTCATTGTGCAACCATTGTTACACCATTACACAACTTGGCTGTGTCATTTTGTAACCATTGTTACACCATTACCCAATGTGGCTGTGTCATTGTGTAACCATTGTTACATCATTACACAACTTGGCCGTGTCATTTTGTAACCATTGTTACATCATCACACAACGTGGCTGTGTCATTGTGTAACCATTGTTACATCATTACACAACAAGGCTGTGTAATTTTGTAACCATTGTTACACCATTACACAACGTGGCTGTGTCATTTTGTAACCATTGTTACACCATTACACAACGTGGCTGTGTCATTGTGTAACCATTGTTACACCATTACACAACGTGGCTGTGTCATTTTGTAACCATTGTTACATCATTACACAACGTGGCTGTGTCATTTTGTAACCATTGTTACATCATCACACAACGTGGCTGTGTCATTGTGTAACCATTGTTACATCATTACACAACAAGGCTGTGTAATTTTGTAACCATTGTTACACCATTACACAACGTGGCTGTGTCATTTTGTAACCATTGTTACACCATTACACAACATGGCTGTGTCATTTTGTAACCATTGTTACATCATTACACAACGTGGCTGTGTCATTTTGTAACCATTGTTACACCATTACACCACAAGGCTGTGTCATTGTGCAACCATTGTTACACCCTTACACAACTTGGCCATGTCATTTTGCAACCATTGTTACATCATTACACAACAAGGCTGTGTCATTGTGCAACCATTGTTACACCATTACACAACTTGGCTGTGTCATTTTGTAACCATTGTTACACCATTACACAATGTGGCTGTGTCATTGTGTAACCATTGTTACATCATTACACAACTTGGCCGTGTCATTTTGTAACCATTGTTCCATCATCACACAACGTGGCTGTGTCATTGTGTAACCATTGTTACATCATTACACAACAAGGCTGTGTCATTTTGTAACCATTGTTACACCATTACACAACGTGGCTGTGTCATTTTGTAACCATTGTTACATCATTACACAACTTGGCTGTGTCATTTTGCAACCATTGTTACATCATTACACAACGTGGCTGTGTCATTGTGTAACCATTGTTACACCATTACACAACTTGGCTGTGTCATTTTGCAACCATTGTTACATCATACACAACGTGGCTGTGTCATTTTGCAACCATTGTTACATCATTACACAACAAGGCTGTGTCATTGTGCAACCATTGTTACACCATTACACAACTTGGCTGTGTCATTTTGTAACCATTGTTACACCATTACCCAATGTGGCTGTGTCATTGTGTAACCATTGTTACATCATTACACAACTTGGCCGTGTCATTTTGTAACCATTGTTACATCATCACACAACGTGGCTGTGTCATTGTGTAACCATTGTTACATCATTACACAACAAGGCTGTGTAATTTTGTAACCATTGTTACACCATTACACAACGTGGCTGTGTCATTTTGTAACCATTGTTACACCATTACACAACGTGGCTGTGTCATTGTGTAACCATTGTTACACCATTACACAACGTGGCTGTGTCATTATGTAACCATTGTTACATCATTACACAACAAGGCTTTGTCATTTTGTAACCATTGTTACACCATTACACAACGTGGCTGTGTCATTTTGTAACCATTGTTACATCATTACACAACGTGGCTGTGTCATTTTGTAACCATTGTTACACCATTACACAACGTGGCTGTGTCATTTTGTAACCATTGTTACATCATTACACAACGTGGCTGTGTCATTTTGTAACCATTGTTACATCATTACACAACGTGGCTGTGTCATTGTGTAACCATTGTTACACCATTACACCATGTGGCTGTGTCATTGTGTAACCATTGTTACATCATTACACAACTTGGCCGTGTCATTTTGTAACCATTGTTACATCATCACACAACGTGGCTGTGTCATTGTGTAACCATTGTTACATCATTACACAACAAGGCTGTGTAATTTTGTAACCATTGTTACACCATTACACAACGTGGCTGTGTCATTTTGTAACCATTGTTACACCATTACACAACGTGGCTGTGTCATTTTGTAACCATTGTTACATCATTACACAACGTGGCTGTGTCATTTTGTAACCATTGTTACATCATTACACAACTTGGCTGTGTCATTTTGCAACCATTGTTACACCATTACACCATTTGGCCATGTCATTTTGTAACCATTGTTACACCATTACACAACGTGGCTGTGTCATTTTGTAACCATTGTTACATCATTACACAACGTGTCTGTGTCATTTTGTAACCATTGTTACATCATTACACAACGTGGCTGTGTCATTTTGTAACCATTGTTACATCATTACACAACGTGGCTGTGTCATTGTGTAACCATTGTTACACCATTACACAACGTGGCTGTGTCATTTTGTAACCATTGTTACACCATTACACAACGTGGCTGTGTCATTTTGTAACCATTGTTACACCATTACACAACGTGGCTGTGTCATTGTGTAACCATTGTTACACCATTACACAACGTGGCTGTGTCATTATGTAACCATTGTTACATCATTACACAACAAGGCTGTGTCATTTTGTAACCATTGTTACACCATTACACAACGTGGCTGTGTCATTTTGTAACCATTGTTACATCATTACACAACGTGGCTGTGTCATTTTGTAACCATTGTTACATCATTACACAACATGGCTGTGTCATTGTGTAACCATTGTTACACCATTACACCATGTGGCTGTGTCATTGTGTAACCATTGTTACATCATAACACAACTTGGCCGTGTCATTTTGTAACCATTGTTACATCATCACACAACGTGGCTGTGTCATTGTGTAACCATTGTTACATCATTACACAACAAGGCTGTGTCATTTTGTAACAATTGTTACACCATAACACAACGTGGCTGTGTCATTTTGTAACCATTGTTACATCATTACACAACGTGGCTGTGTCATTTTGTAACCATTGTTAAATCATTACACAACTTGGCTGTGTCATTTTGCAACCATTGTTACACCATTACACAACTTGGCTGTGTCATTTTGTAACCATTGTTACATCATTACACAACAAGGCTGTGTCATTTTGTAACCATTGTTACACCATTACACAACGTGGCTGTGTCATTTTGTAACCATTGTTACATCATTACACAACAAGGCTGTGTCATTTTGTAACCATTGTTACATCATTACACAACGTGGCTGTGTCATTGTGTAACCATTGTTATACCATTACACCATGTGGCTGTGTCATTGTGTAACCATTGTTACATCATTACACAACTTGGCCCTGTCATTTTGTAACCATTGTTACATCATCACACAATGTGGCTGTGTCATTGTGTAACCATTGTTACATCATTACACAACAAGGCTGTCATTTTGTAACCATTGTTACATCATTACACAACGTGGCTGTGTCATTTTGTAACCATTGTTACATCATTACACAACGTGCCTGTGTCATTGTGTAACCATTGTTACACCATTACACCACAAGGATGTGTCATTTTGTAACCATTGTTACACCATTACACCATGTGGCTGTGTCATTTTGTAACCATTGTTACATCATTACACAACGTGGCTGTGTCATTTTGTAACACTTGTTACACCATTACACAACGTGGCTGTGTCATTGTGTAACCATTGTTACACCATTACACCACAAGGATGTGTCATTTTGTAACCATTGTTACACCATTACACCACAAGGTTGTGTCAATTTGTAACCATTGTTACACCATTACACCACGAGGTTGTGTCATTGTGCAACCATTGTTACACCATTACACAACATGGCTGTGTCATTGTGTAATCATTGTTACACCATTACACCATGAGGCTGTGTCATTTTGTAACCATTGTTACACCATTACACCACGAGGCTGTGTCATTGTGTAACCATTGGTACACCATTACGCCAAGAGGCTGTGTCATTTTATAACCATTGTTACACCATTACACAACGTGGCTGTGTCATTTTGTAACCATTGTTACACCATTACACAACGTGGCTGTGTCATTGTGTAACCATTGTTACACCATTACACAACGTGGCTGTGTCATTATGTAACCATTGTTACATCATTACACAACAAGGCTGTGTCATTTTGTAACCATTGTTACACCATTACACAACGTGGCTGTGTCATTTTGTAACCATTGTTACATCATTACACAACGTGGCTGTGTCATTTTGTAACCATTATTACATCATTACACAACGTGGCTGTGTCATTGTGTAACCATTGTTACACCATTACACCATGTGGCTGTGTCATTGTGTAACCATTGTTACATCATTACACAACTTGGCCGTGTCATTTTGTAACCATTGTTACATCATCACACAACGTGGCTGTGTCATTGTGTAACCATTGTTACATCATTACACAACAAGGCTGTGTCATTTTGTAACCATTGTTACACCATTACACAACGTGGCTGTGTCATTTTGTAACCATTGTTACATCATTACACAACGTGGCTGTGTCATTTTGTAACCATTGTTACATCATTGCACAACGTGGCTGTGTCATTTTGTAACCATTGTTACATCATTACACAACTTGGCTGTGTCATTTTGCAACCATTGTTACACCATTACACAACTTGGCCGTGTCATTTTGTAACCATTGTTACACCATTACACAACGTGGCTGTGTCATTTTGTAACCATTGTTACATCATTACACAACGTGGCTGTGTCATTTTGTAACCATTGTTACATCATTACACAACGTGGCTGTGTCATTTTGTAACCATTGTTACATAATTACACAACAAGGCTGTGTCATTTTGTAACCATTGTTACATCATTACACAACGTGGCTGTGTCATTTTGTAACCATTGTTACATCATTACACAACGTGGCTGTGTCATTGTGTAACCATTGTTACACCATTACACAACGTGGCTGTGTCATTTTGTAACCATTGTTACACCATTACACAACGTGGCTGTGTCATTTTGTAACCATTGTTACATCATTACACAACTTGGCTGTGTCATTTTGCAACCATTGTTACATCATTACACAACGTGGCTGTGTCATTGTGTAACCATTGTTACACCATTACACAACTTGGCTGTGTCATTTTGCAACCATTGTTACATCATACACAACGTGGCTGTGTCATTTTGCAACCATTGTTACATCATTACACAACAAGGCTGTGTCATTGTGCAACCATTGTTACACCATTACACAACTTGGCTGTGTCATTTTGTAACCATTGTTACACCATTACCCAATGTGGCTGTGTCATTGTGTAACCATTGTTACATCATTACACAACTTGGCCGTGTCATTTTGTAACCATTGTTACATCATCACACAACGTGGCTGTGTCATTGTGTAACCATTGTTACATCATTACACAACAAGGCTGTGTCATTTTGTAACCATTGTTACACCATTACACAACGTGGCTGTGTCATTTTGTAACCATTGTTACATCATTACACAACATGGCTGTGTCATTTTGTAACCATTGTTACATCATTTTGTAACCATTGTTACATCATTACACAACTTGGCTGTGTCATTTTGCAACCATTGTTACACCATTACACAACTTGGTGTGTCATTTTGTAACCATTGTTACATCATTACACAACGTGGCTGTGTCATTTTGTAACCATTGTTACATCATTACACAACAAGGCTGTGTCATTTTGTAACCATTGATACACCATTACACAACGTGGCTGTGTCATTTTGTAACCATTGTTACATCATTACACAACTTGGCTGTGTCATTGTGTAACCATTGTTACACCATTACACAACTTGGCTGTGTCATTTTGCAACCATTGTTACACCATTACAAAAATTGGCTGTATCATTTTGTAACCATTGTTACATCATTACACAACGTGGCTGTGTCATTTTGTAACCATTGTTACACCATTACACAACTTGGCTGTGTCATTTTGTAACCATTGTTACATCATTACACAACGTGGCTGTGTCATTTTGTAACCATTGTTACACCATTATACAATGTGGCTGTGTCATTTTGTAACCATTGTTACACCATTACACAACGTGGCTGTGTCATTGTGTAACCATTGTTACACCATTACACAACTAGGCTGTGTCATTTTGCAACCATTGTTACATCATTACACAACATGGCTGTGTCATTTTGTAACCATTGTTACACCATTACACAACTTGGCCGTGTCATTTTGCAACCATTGTTACACCATTACACAACTTGGCTGTGTCATTTTGTAACCATTGTTACATCATTACACAACGTGGCTGTGTCATTTTGTAACCATTGTTACACCATTACACAACGTGGCTGTGTCATTTTGTAACCATTGATACACCATTACACAACGTGGCTGTGTCATTTTGTAACCATTGTTACATCATTACACAACGTGGCTGTGTCATTTTGTAACCATTGTTACATCATTACACAACTTGGCTGTGTCATTTTGCAACCATTGTTACACCATTACACAACTTGGCTGTGTCATTTTGTAACCATTGTTACATCATTACACAACGTGGCTGTGTCATTTTGTAACCATTGTTACACCATTACACAACATGGCTGTGTCATTTTGTAATCATTGTTACATCATTACACAACAAGGCTGTGTCATTTTGTAACCATTGTTACACCATTACACAACGTGGCTGTGTCATTGTGTAACCATTGTTACACCATTACACAACGTGGCTGTGTCATTGTGTAACCATTGTTACATCATTACACAACGTGGCTGTGTCATTGTGTAACCATTGTTACACCATTACACCACAAGGATGTGTCATTTTGTAACCATTGTTACACCATTACACCACAAGGTTGTGTCAATTTGTAACCATTGTTACACCATTACACAACGTGGCTGTGTCATTGTGTAACCATTGTTACAACTTTACACAACGTCGCTGTGTCATTTTGTAACCATTGTTACACCATTACACCACGAGGTTGTGTCATTGTGCAACCATTGTTACACCATTACACAACATGGCTGTGTCATTGTGTAATCATTGTTACACCATCACACCATGAGGCTTTGTCATTTTGTAACCATTGTTACACCATTACACCACGAGGCTGTGTCATTGTGTAACCATTGTTACACCATTACGCCAAGAGGCTGTGTCATTTTGTAACCATTGTTACACCATTACACCACAAGGCTGTGTCATTGTGCAACCATTGTTACACCCTTACACAACTTGGCCATGTTTTTTTGCAACCATTGTTACATCATTACACAACAAGGCTGTGTCATTGTGCAACCATTGTTACACCATTACACAACTTGGCTGTGTAATTTTGTAACCATTGTTACACCATTACACAATGTGGCTGTGTCATTGTGTAACCATTGTTACATCATTACACAACTTGGCCGTGTCATTTTGTAACCATTGTTACATCATCACACAACGTGGCTGTGTCATTGTGTAACCATTGTTACATCATTACACAACAAGGCTGTGTCATTTTGTAACCATTGTTACACCATTACACAACGTGGCTGTGTCATTTTGTAACCATTGTTACATCATTACACAACGTGGCTGTGTCATTTTGTAACCATTATTACATCATTACACAACGTGGCTGTGTCATTGTGTACCCATTGTTACACCATTACACAACTTGGCTGTGTCATTTTGCAACCATTGTTACATCATTACACAACGTGGCTGTGTCATTTTGCAACCATTGTTACATCATTACACAACAAGGCTGTGTCATTGTGCAACCATTGTTACACCATTACACAACTTGGCTGTGTCATTTTGTAACCATTGTTACACCATTACACAATGTGGCTGTGTCATTGTGTAACCATTGTTACATCATTACACAACTTGGCCGTGTCATTTTGTAACCATTGTTACATCATCACACAACGTGGCTGTGTCATTGTGTAACCATTGTTACATCATTACACAACAAGGCTGTGTCATTTTGTAACCATTGTTACACCATTACACAACGTGGCTGTGTCATTTGGTAACCATTGTTACACCATTACACAACGTGGCTGTGTCATTGTGTAACCATTGTTACACCATTACACAACGTGGCTGTGTCATTATGTAACCATTGTTACATCATTACACAACAAGGCTGTGTCATTTTGTAACCATTGTTACACCATTACACAACGTGGCTGTGTCATTTTGTAACCATTGTTACATCATTACACAACGTGGCTGTGTCATTGTGTACCCATTGTTACACCATTACACCATGTGGCTGTGTCATTGTGTAACCATTGTTACATCATTACACAACTTGGCCGTGTCATTTTGTAACCATTGTTACATCATCACACAACGTGGCTGTGTCATTGTGTAACCATTGTTACATCATTACACAACAAGGCTGTGTCATTTTGTAACCATTGTTACACCATTACACTATGTGACTGTCATTTTGTACCCATTGTTACACCATTACACAACGTGGCTGTGTCATTGTGTAACCATTGTTACACCATTACACAACGTGGCTGTCTCATTATGTAACCATTGTTACATCATTACACAACAAGGCTGTGTCATTTTGTAACCATTGTTACACCATTACACAACGTGGCTGTGTCATTTTGTAACCATTGTTACATCATTACACAACGTGGCTGTGTCATTTTGTAACCATTGTTACATCATTACACAACGTGGCTGTGTCATTGTGTAACCATTGTTACACCATTACACAACGTGGCTGTGTCATTTTGTAACCATTGATACATCATTACACAACGTGGCTGTGTCATTTTGTAACCATTGTTACATCATTACACAACGTGGCTGTGTCATTGTGTAACCATTGTTACACCATTACACCATGTGGCTGTGTCATTGTGTAACCATTGTTACATCATTACACAACTTGGCCGTGTCATTTTGTAACCATTGTTACATCATCACACAACGTGGCTGTGTCATTGTGTAACCATTGTTACATCATTACACAACAAGGCTGTGTCATTTTGTAACCATTGTTACACCATTACACAACGTGGCTGTGTCATTTTGTACCCATTGTTACACCATTTCATAACGTGGCTGTGTCATTGTGTAACCATTGTTACACCATTACACAACGTGGCTGTGTCATTATGTAACCATTGTTACATCATTACACAACAAGGCTGTGTCATTTTGTAACCATTGTTACATCATCACACAACAAGGCTGTGTCATTGTGTAACCATTGTTACATCATTACACAACAAGGCTGTGTCATTTTGTAACCATTGTTACACCATTACACAACGTGGCTGTGTCATTTTGTAACCATTGTTACATCATTACACAACGTGGCTGTGTCATTTTGTAACCATTGTTACACAATGACACAGCCACGTTGTGTAATGATGTAACCATTGTTACACCATTACACAACGTGGCTGTGTCATTTTGCAACCATTGTTACATCATTACACAACGTGGCTGTGGCATTTTGTAACCATTGTTACACCATTACACAACTTGGCTGTGTCATTTTGCAACCATTGTTACACCATTACACAACATGGCTGTGTCATTTTGTAACCATTGTTACATCATTACACAACGTGGCTGTGTCATTTTGTAACCATTGTTACACCATTACACAACGTGGCTGTGTCATTGTGTAACCATTCTTACATCATAACACAACAAGGCAGTTTCATTTTGTAACCATTGTTACATCATTACACAACGTGGCTGTGTCATTTTGTAACCATTGTTACATCATTACACAACGTGGCTGTGTCATTTTGTAACCATTGTTACACCATTACACAACTTGGCTGTGTCATTTTGTAACCATTGTTACATCATTACACAACGTGGCTGTGTCATTTTGTAACCATTGTTACACCATTACACAATGTGGCTGTGTCATATTGTAACCATTGTTACACCATTACACAACGTGGCTGTGTCATTGTGTAACCATTGTTACACCATTACACAACTAGGCTGTGTCATTTTGCAACCATTGTTACATCATTACACAACGTAGCTGTGTCATTTTGTAACCATTGTTACACCATTACACAACTTGGCTGTGTCATTGTGCAACCATTGTTACACCATTACACAACTTGGCTGTGTCATTTTGTAACCATTGTTACATCATTACACAACGTGGCTGTGTCATTTTGTAACCATTGTTACACCATTACACAACGTGGCTGTGTCATTTTGTAACCATTGATACACCATTACACAACGTGGCTGTGTCATTTTGTAACCATTGTTACATCATTACACAACGTCGCTGTGTCATTTTGTAACCATTGTTACATCATTACACAACTTGGCTGTGTCATTGTGTAACCATTGTTACACCATTACTCAACTTGGTTGTGTCATTTTGCAACCATTGTTACACCATTACACAACTTGGCTGTATCATTTTGTAACCATTGTTACATCATTACACAACGTGGCTGTGTCATTTTGTAACCATTGTTACACCATTACACAACTTGGCTGTGTCATTTTGTAAACATTGTTACATCATTACACAACAAGGCTGTGTCATTGTGCAACCATTGTTACACCATTACACAACTTGGCTGTGTCATTTTGTAACCATTGTTACACCATTACACAATGTGGCTGTGTCATTGTGTAACCATTGTTACATCATTACACAACTTGGCCGTGTCATTTTGTAACCATTGTTCCATCATCACACAACGTGGCTGTGTCATTGTGTAACCATTGTTACATCATTACACAACAAGGCTGTGTCATTTTGTAACCATTGTTACACCATTACACAACGTGGCTGTGTCATTTTGTAACCATTGTTACATCATTACACAACTTGGCTGTGTCATTTTGCAACCATTGTTACATCATTACACAACGTGGCTGTGTCATTGTGTAACCATTGTTACACCATTACACAACTTGGCTGTGTCATTTTGCAACCATTGTTACATCATACACAACGTGGCTGTGTCATTTTGCAACCATTGTTACATCATTACACAACAAGGCTGTGTCATTGTGCAACCATTGTTACACCATTACACAACTTGGCTGTGTCATTTTGTAACCATTGTTACACCATTACCCAATGTGGCTGTGTCATTGTGTAACCATTGTTACATCATTACACAACTTGGCCGTGTCATTTTGTAACCATTGTTACATCATCACACAACGTGGCTGTGTCATTGTGTAACCATTGTTACATCATTACACAACAAGGCTGTGTAATTTTGTAACCATTGTTACACCATTACACAACGTGGCTGTGTCATTTTGTAACCATTGTTACACCATTACACAACGTGGCTGTGTCATTGTGTAACCATTGTTACACCATTACACAACGTGGCTGTGTCATTATGTAACCATTGTTACATCATTACACAACAAGGCTTTGTCATTTTGTAACCATTGTTACACCATTACACAACGTGGCTGTGTCATTTTGTAACCATTGTTACATCATTACACAACGTGGCTGTGTCATTTTGTAACCATTGTTACACCATTACACAACGTGGCTGTGTCATTTTGTAACCATTGTTACATCATTACACAACGTGGCTGTGTCATTTTGTAACCATTGTTACATCATTACACAACGTGGCTGTGTCATTGTGTAACCATTGTTACACCATTACACCATGTGGCTGTGTCATTGTGTAACCATTGTTACATCATTACACAACTTGGCCGTGTCATTTTGTAACCATTGTTACATCATCACACAACGTGGCTGTGTCATTGTGTAACCATTGTTACATCATTACACAACAAGGCTGTGTAATTTTGTAACCATTGTTACACCATTACACAACGTGGCTGTGTCATTTTGTAACCATTGTTACACCATTACACAACGTGGCTGTGTCATTTTGTAACCATTGTTACATCATTACACAACGTGGCTGTGTCATTTTGTAACCATTGTTACATCATTACACAACTTGGCTGTGTCATTTTGCAACCATTGTTACACCATTACACCATTTGGCCATGTCATTTTGTAACCATTGTTACACCATTACACAACGTGGCTGTGTCATTTTGTAACCATTGTTACATCATTACACAACGTGTCTGTGTCATTTTGTAACCATTGTTACATCATTACACAACGTGGCTGTGTCATTTTGTAACCATTGTTACATCATTACACAACGTGGCTGTGTCATTGTGTAACCATTGTTACACCATTACACAACGTGGCTGTGTCATTTTGTAACCATTGTTACACCATTACACAACGTGGCTGTGTCATTTTGTAACCATTGTTACACCATTACACAACGTGGCTGTGTCATTGTGTAACCATTGTTACACCATTACACAACGTGGCTGTGTCATTATGTAACCATTGTTACATCATTACACAACAAGGCTGTGTCATTTTGTAACCATTGTTACACCATTACACAACGTGGCTGTGTCATTTTGTAACCATTGTTACATCATTACACAACGTGGCTGTGTCATTTTGTAACCATTGTTACATCATTACACAACATGGCTGTGTCATTGTGTAACCATTGTTACACCATTACACCATGTGGCTGTGTCATTGTGTAACCATTGTTACATCATAACACAACTTGGCCGTGTCATTTTGTAACCATTGTTACATCATCACACAACGTGGCTGTGTCATTGTGTAACCATTGTTACATCATTACACAACAAGGCTGTGTCATTTTGTAACAATTGTTACACCATAACACAACGTGGCTGTGTCATTTTGTAACCATTGTTACATCATTACACAACGTGGCTGTGTCATTTTGTAACCATTGTTAAATCATTACACAACTTGGCTGTGTCATTTTGCAACCATTGTTACACCATTACACAACTTGGCTGTGTCATTTTGTAACCATTGTTAGATCATTACACAACGTGGCTGTGTCATTTTGTAACCATTGTTACACCATTACACAACGTGGCTGTGTCATTTTGTAACCATTGTTACATCATTACACAACAAGGCTGTGTCATTTTGTAACCATTGTTACATCATTACACAACGTGGCTGTGTCATTGTGTAACCATTGTTATACCATTACACCATGTGGCTGTGTCATTGTGTAACCATTGTTACATCATTACACAACTTGGCCCTGTCATTTTGTAACCATTGTTACATCATCACACAATGTGGCTGTGTCATTGTGTAACCATTGTTACATCATTACACAACAAGGCTGTCATTTTGTAACCATTGTTACATCATTACACAACGTGGCTGTGTCATTTTGTAACCATTGTTACATCATTACACAACGTGCCTGTGTCATTGTGTAACCATTGTTACACCATTACACCACAAGGATGTGTCATTTTGTAACCATTGTTACACCATTACACCATGTGGCTGTGTCATTTTGTAACCATTGTTACATCATTACACAACGTGGCTGTGTCATTTTGTAACACTTGTTACACCATTACACAACGTGGCTGTGTCATTGTGTAACCATTGTTACACCATTACACCACAAGGATGTGTCATTTTGTAACCATTGTTACACCATTACACCACAAGGTTGTGTCAATTTGTAACCATTGTTACACCATTACACCACGAGGTTGTGTCATTGTGCAACCATTGTTACACCATTACACAACATGGCTGTGTCATTGTGTAATCATTGTTACACCATTACACCATGAGGCTGTGTCATTTTGTAACCATTGTTACACCATTACACCACGAGGCTGTGTCATTGTGTAACCATTGGTACACCATTACGCCAAGAGGCTGTGTCATTTTATAACCATTGTTACACCATTACACAACGTGGCTGTGTCATTTTGTAACCATTGTTACACCATTACACAACGTGGCTGTGTCATTGTGTAACCATTGTTACACCATTACACAACGTGGCTGTGTCATTATGTAACCATTGTTACATCATTACACAACAAGGCTGTGTCATTTTGTAACCATTGTTACACCATTACACAACGTGGCTGTGTCATTTTGTAACCATTGTTACATCATTACACAACGTGGCTGTGTCATTTTGTAACCATTATTACATCATTACACAACGTGGCTGTGTCATTGTGTAACCATTGTTACACCATTACACCATGTGGCTGTGTCATTGTGTAACCATTGTTACATCATTACACAACTTGGCCGTGTCATTTTGTAACCATTGTTACATCATCACACAACGTGGCTGTGTCATTGTGTAACCATTGTTACATCATTACACAACAAGGCTGTGTCATTTTGTAACCATTGTTACACCATTACACAACGTGGCTGTGTCATTTTGTAACCATTGTTACATCATTACACAACGTGGCTGTGTCATTTTGTAACCATTGTTACATCATTGCACAACGTGGCTGTGTCATTTTGTAACCATTGTTACATCATTACACAACTTGGCTGTGTCATTTTGCAACCATTGTTACACCATTACACAACTTGGCCGTGTCATTTTGTAACCATTGTTACACCATTACACAACGTGGCTGTGTCATTTTGTAACCATTGTTACATCATTACACAACGTGGCTGTGTCATTTTGTAACCATTGTTACATCATTACACAACGTGGCTGTGTCATTTTGTAACCATTGTTACATAATTACACAACAAGGCTGTGTCATTTTGTAACCATTGTTACATCATTACACAACGTGGCTGTGTCATTTTGTAACCATTGTTACATCATTACACAACGTGGCTGTGTCATTGTGTAACCATTGTTACACCATTACACAACGTGGCTGTGTCATTTTGTAACCATTGTTACACCATTACACAACGTGGCTGTGTCATTTTGTAACCATTGTTACATCATTACACAACTTGGCTGTGTCATTTTGCAACCATTGTTACATCATTACACAACGTGGCTGTGTCATTGTGTAACCATTGTTACACCATTACACAACTTGGCTGTGTCATTTTGCAACCATTGTTACATCATACACAACGTGGCTGTGTCATTTTGCAACCATTGTTACATCATTACACAACAAGGCTGTGTCATTGTGCAACCATTGTTACACCATTACACAACTTGGCTGTGTCATTTTGTAACCATTGTTACACCATTACCCAATGTGGCTGTGTCATTGTGTAACCATTGTTACATCATTACACAACTTGGCCGTGTCATTTTGTAACCATTGTTACATCATCACACAACGTGGCTGTGTCATTGTGTAACCATTGTTACATCATTACACAACAAGGCTGTGTCATTTTGTAACCATTGTTACACCATTACACAACGTGGCTGTGTCATTTTGTAACCATTGTTACATCATTACACAACATGGCTGTGTCATTTTGTAACCATTGTTACATCATTTTGTAACCATTGTTACATCATTACACAACTTGGCTGTGTCATTTTGCAACCATTGTTACACCATTACACAACTTGGTGTGTCATTTTGTAACCATTGTTACATCATTACACAACGTGGCTGTGTCATTTTGTAACCATTGTTACATCATTACACAACAAGGCTGTGTCATTTTGTAACCATTGATACACCATTACACAACGTGGCTGTGTCATTTTGTAACCATTGTTACATCATTACACAACTTGGCTGTGTCATTGTGTAACCATTGTTACACCATTACACAACTTGGCTGTGTCATTTTGCAACCATTGTTACACCATTACAAAAATTGGCTGTATCATTTTGTAACCATTGTTACATCATTACACAACGTGGCTGTGTCATTTTGTAACCATTGTTACACCATTACACAACTTGGCTGTGTCATTTTGTAACCATTGTTACATCATTACACAACGTGGCTGTGTCATTTTGTAACCATTGTTACACCATTATACAATGTGGCTGTGTCATTTTGTAACCATTGTTACACCATTACACAACGTGGCTGTGTCATTGTGTAACCATTGTTACACCATTACACAACTAGGCTGTGTCATTTTGCAACCATTGTTACATCATTACACAACATGGCTGTGTCATTTTGTAACCATTGTTACACCATTACACAACTTGGCCGTGTCATTTTGCAACCATTGTTACACCATTACACAACTTGGCTGTGTCATTTTGTAACCATTGTTACATCATTACACAACGTGGCTGTGTCATTTTGTAACCATTGTTACACCATTACACAACGTGGCTGTGTCATTTTGTAACCATTGATACACCATTACACAACGTGGCTGTGTCATTTTGTAACCATTGTTACATCATTACACAACGTGGCTGTGTCATTTTGTAACCATTGTTACATCATTACACAACTTGGCTGTGTCATTTTGCAACCATTGTTACACCATTACACAACTTGGCTGTGTCATTTTGTAACCATTGTTACATCATTACACAACGTGGCTGTGTCATTTTGTAACCATTGTTACACCATTACACAACATGGCTGTGTCATTTTGTAATCATTGTTACATCATTACACAACAAGGCTGTGTCATTTTGTAACCATTGTTACACCATTACACAACGTGGCTGTGTCATTGTGTAACCATTGTTACACCATTACACAACGTGGCTGTGTCATTGTGTAACCATTGTTACATCATTACACAACGTGGCTGTGTCATTGTGTAACCATTGTTACACCATTACACCACAAGGATGTGTCATTTTGTAACCATTGTTACACCATTACACCACAAGGTTGTGTCAATTTGTAACCATTGTTACACCATTACACAACGTGGCTGTGTCATTGTGTAACCATTGTTACAACTTTACACAACGTCGCTGTGTCATTTTGTAACCATTGTTACACCATTACACCACGAGGTTGTGTCATTGTGCAACCATTGTTACACCATTACACAACATGGCTGTGTCATTGTGTAATCATTGTTACACCATTACACCATGAGGCTTTGTCATTTTGTAACCATTGTTACACCATTACACCACGAGGCTGTGTCATTGTGTAACCATTGTTACACCATTACGCCAAGAGGCTGTGTCATTTTGTAACCATTGTTACACCATTACACCACAAGGCTGTGTCATTGTGCAACCATTGTTACACCCTTACACAACTTGGCCATGTTTTTTTGCAACCATTGTTACATCATTACACAACAAGGCTGTGTCATTGTGCAACCATTGTTACACCATTACACAACTTGGCTGTGTAATTTTGTAACCATTGTTACACCATTACACAATGTGGCTGTGTCATTGTGTAACCATTGTTACATCATTACACAACTTGGCCGTGTCATTTTGTAACCATTGTTACATCATCACACAACGTGGCTGTGTCATTGTGTAACCATTGTTACATCATTACACAACAAGGCTGTGTCATTTTGTAACCATTGTTACACCATTACACAACGTGGCTGTGTCATTTTGTAACCATTGTTACATCATTACACAACGTGGCTGTGTCATTTTGTAACCATTATTACATCATTACACAACGTGGCTGTGTCATTGTGTACCCATTGTTACACCATTACACAACTTGGCTGTGTCATTTTGCAACCATTGTTACATCATTACACAACGTGGCTGTGTCATTTTGCAACCATTGTTACATCATTACACAACAAGGCTGTGTCATTGTGCAACCATTGTTACACCATTACACAACTTGGCTGTGTCATTTTGTAACCATTGTTACACCATTACACAATGTGGCTGTGTCATTGTGTAACCATTGTTACATCATTACACAACTTGGCCGTGTCATTTTGTAACCATTGTTACATCATCACACAACGTGGCTGTGTCATTGTGTAACCATTGTTACATCATTACACAACAAGGCTGTGTCATTTTGTAACCATTGTTACACCATTACACAACGTGGCTGTGTCATTTGGTAACCATTGTTACACCATTACACAACGTGGCTGTGTCATTGTGTAACCATTGTTACACCATTACACAACGTGGCTGTGTCATTATGTAACCATTGTTACATCATTACACAACAAGGCTGTGTCATTTTGTAACCATTGTTACACCATTACACAACGTGGCTGTGTCATTTTGTAACCATTGTTACATCATTACACAACGTGGCTGTGTCATTGTGTACCCATTGTTACACCATTACACCATGTGGCTGTGTCATTGTGTAACCATTGTTACATCATTACACAACTTGGCCGTGTCATTTTGTAACCATTGTTACATCATCACACAACGTGGCTGTGTCATTGTGTAACCATTGTTACATCATTACACAACAAGGCTGTGTCATTTTGTAACCATTGTTACACCATTACACTATGTGACTGTCATTTTGTACCCATTGTTACACCATTACACAACGTGGCTGTGTCATTGTGTAACCATTGTTACACCATTACACAACGTGGCTGTCTCATTATGTAACCATTGTTACATCATTACACAACAAGGCTGTGTCATTTTGTAACCATTGTTACACCATTACACAACGTGGCTGTGTCATTTTGTAACCATTGTTACATCATTACACAACGTGGCTGTGTCATTTTGTAACCATTGTTACATCATTACACAACGTGGCTGTGTCATTGTGTAACCATTGTTACACCATTACACAACGTGGCTGTGTCATTTTGTAACCATTGATACATCATTACACAACGTGGCTGTGTCATTTTGTAACCATTGTTACATCATTACACAACGTGGCTGTGTCATTGTGTAACCATTGTTACACCATTACACCATGTGGCTGTGTCATTGTGTAACCATTGTTACATCATTACACAACTTGGCCGTGTCATTTTGTAACCATTGTTACATCATCACACAACGTGGCTGTGTCATTGTGTAACCATTGTTACATCATTACACAACAAGGCTGTGTCATTTTGTAACCATTGTTACACCATTACACAACGTGGCTGTGTCATTTTGTACCCATTGTTACACCATTTCATAACGTGGCTGTGTCATTGTGTAACCATTGTTACACCATTACACAACGTGGCTGTGTCATTATGTAACCATTGTTACATCATTACACAACAAGGCTGTGTCATTTTGTAACCATTGTTACATCATCACACAACAAGGCTGTGTCATTGTGTAACCATTGTTACATCATTACACAACAAGGCTGTGTCATTTTGTAACCATTGTTACACCATTACACAACGTGGCTGTGTCATTTTGTAACCATTGTTACATCATTACACAACGTGGCTGTGTCATTTTGTAACCATTGTTACACAATGACACAGCCACGTTGTGTAATGATGTAACCATTGTTACACCATTACACAACGTGGCTGTGTCATTTTGCAACCATTGTTACATCATTACACAACGTGGCTGTGGCATTTTGTAACCATTGTTACACCATTACACAACTTGGCTGTGTCATTTTGCAACCATTGTTACACCATTACACAACATGGCTGTGTCATTTTGTAACCATTGTTACATCATTACACAACGTGGCTGTGTCATTTTGTAACCATTGTTACACCATTACACAACGTGGCTGTGTCATTGTGTAACCATTCTTACATCATAACACAACAAGGCAGTTTCATTTTGTAACCATTGTTACATCATTACACAACGTGGCTGTGTCATTTTGTAACCATTGTTACATCATTACACAACGTGGCTGTGTCATTTTGTAACCATTGTTACACCATTACACAACTTGGCTGTGTCATTTTGTAACCATTGTTACATCATTACACAACGTGGCTGTGTCATTTTGTAACCATTGTTACACCATTACACAATGTGGCTGTGTCATATTGTAACCATTGTTACACCATTACACAACGTGGCTGTGTCATTGTGTAACCATTGTTACACCATTACACAACTAGGCTGTGTCATTTTGCAACCATTGTTACATCATTACACAACGTAGCTGTGTCATTTTGTAACCATTGTTACACCATTACACAACTTGGCTGTGTCATTGTGCAACCATTGTTACACCATTACACAACTTGGCTGTGTCATTTTGTAACCATTGTTACATCATTACACAACGTGGCTGTGTCATTTTGTAACCATTGTTACACCATTACACAACGTGGCTGTGTCATTTTGTAACCATTGATACACCATTACACAACGTGGCTGTGTCATTTTGTAACCATTGTTACATCATTACACAACGTCGCTGTGTCATTTTGTAACCATTGTTACATCATTACACAACTTGGCTGTGTCATTGTGTAACCATTGTTACACCATTACTCAACTTGGTTGTGTCATTTTGCAACCATTGTTACACCATTACACAACTTGGCTGTATCATTTTGTAACCATTGTTACATCATTACACAACGTGGCTGTGTCATTTTGTAACCATTGTTACACCATTACACAACTTGGCTGTGTCATTTTGTAAACATTGTTACATCATTACACAACGTGGCTGTGTCATTTTGTAACCATTGTTACACCATTACACAATGTGGCTGTGTCTTTTTGTAACCATTGTTACACCATTACACAACTAGGCTTTGTCATTTTGCAACCATTGTTACATCATTACACAACAAGGCTGTGTCATTTTGTAACCATTGTTACACCATTACACAACGTGGCTGTGTCATTTTGTAACCATTGTTACATCATTACACAACGTGGCTGTGTCATTTTGTAACCATTGTTACATCATTACACAACGTGGCTGTGTCATTGTGTAACCATTGTTACACCATTACACAACTTGGCTGTGTCATTTTGCAACCATTGTTGCATCATTACACAACGTGGCTGTGTCATTTTGCAACCATTGTTACATCATTACACAACGTGGCTGTGTCATTTTGTAACCATTGTTACATCATTACACAACGTGGCTGTGTCATTGTGTAACCATTGTTACACCATTACACAACGTGGCTGTGTCATTTTGTAACCATTGTTACACCATTACACAACAAGGCTGTGTCATTTTGTAACCATTGTTACACCATTACACAACGTGGCTGTGTCATTTTGTAACCATTGTTACACCATTACACAACGTGGCTGTGTCATTGTGTAACCATTGTTACACCATTACACAACGTGGCTGTGTCATTATGTAACCATTGTTACATCATTACACAACAAGGCTGTGTCATTTTGTAACCATTGTTACACCATTACACAACGTGGCTGTGTCATTTTGTAACCATTGTTACATCATTACACAACGTGGCTGTGTCATTTTGTAACCATTGTTACATCATTACACAACGTGGCTGTGTCATTGTGTAACCATTGTTACACCATTACACCATGTGGCTGTGTCATTGTGTAACCATTGTTACATCATTACACAACTTGGCCGTGTCATTTTGTAACCATTGTTACATCATCACACAACGTGGCTGTGTCATTGTGTAACCATTGTTACATCATTACACAACAAGGCTGTGTCATTTTGTAACCATTGTTACACCATTACACAACGTGGCTGTGTCATTTTGTAACCATTGTTACATCATTACACAACGTGGCTGTGTCATTTTGTAACCATTGTTACATCATTACACAACTTGGCTGTGTCATTTTGCAACCATTGTTACACCATTACACAACTTGGCTGTGTCATTTTGTAACCATTGTTACATCATTACACAACGTGGCTGTGTCATTTTGTAACCATTGTTACACCATTACACAACGTGGCTGTGTCATTTTGTAACCATTGTTACACCATTACACAACAAGGCTGTGTCATTTTGTAACCATTGTTACACCATTACAGAACGTGGCTGTGTCATTTTGTAACCATTGTTACACCATTACACAACGTGGCTGTGTCATTGTGTAACCATTTTTACACCATTACACAACGTGGCTGTGTCATTGTGTAACCATTGTTACATCATTACACAAGGCTGTGTCATTTTGTAACCATTGTTACACCATTACACAACGTGGCTGTGTCATTTTGTAACCATTGTTACATCATTACACAACGTGGCTGTGTCATTTTGTAACCATTGTTACACCATTACACAACTTGGCCGTGTCATTTTGTAACCATTGTTACATCATCACACAACGTGGCTGTGTCATTGTGTAACCATTGTTACAACATTACACAACAAGGCTGTGTCATTTTGTAACCATTATTACACCATTACACAACGTGGCTGTGTCATTGTGTAACCATTGTTACAACATTACACAACTTGGCTGTGTCATTTTGCAACCATTGTTGCATCATTACACAACGTGGCTGTGTCATTTTGCAACCATTGTTACATCATTACACAACAAGGCTGTGTCATTGTGCAACCATTGTTACACCATTACACAACTTGGCTGTGTCATTTTGTAACCATTGTTACACCATTACACAATGTGGCTGTGTCATTGTGTAACCATTGTTACATCATTACACAACTTGGCCGTGTCATTTTGTAACCATTGTTACATCATCACACAACGTGGCTGTGTCATTGTGTAACCATTGTTACATCATTACACAACGTGGCTGTGTCATTGTGTAACCATTGTTACACCATTACACAACTTGGCTGTGTCATTTTGCAACCATTGTTACACCATTACACAACTTGGCTGTGTCATTTTGTAACCATTGTTACATCATTACACAACGTGGCTGTGTCATTTTGTAACCATTGTTACATCATTACACAACAAGGCTGTGTCATTTTGTAACCATTGATACACCATTACACAACGTGGCTGTGTCATTTTGTAACCATTGTTACATCATTACACAACGTGGCTGTGTCATTTTGTAACCATTGTTACATCATTACACAACTTGGCTGTGTCATTGTGTAACCATTGTTACACCATTACACAACTTGGCTGTGTCATTTTGCAACCATTGTTACACCATTACAAAAATTGGCTGTATCATTTTGTAACCATTGTTACATCATTACACAACGTGGCTGTGTCATTTTGTAACCATTGTTACACCATTAGACAACTTGGCTGTCATTTTGTAACCATTGTTACATCATTACACAACGTGGCTGTGTCCTTTTGTAACCATTGTTACACCATTACACAATGTGGCTGTGTCATTTTGTAACCATTGCTACACCATTACACAACGTGGCTGTGTCATTGTGTAACCATTGTTACACCATTACACAACTAGGCTGTGTCATTTTGCAACCATTGTTACATCATTACACAACATGGCTGTGTCATTTTTTAACCATTGTTACACCATTACACAACTTGGCCGTGTCATTTTGCAACCATTGTTACACCATTACACAACTTGGCTGTGTCATTTTGTAACCATTGTTACATCATTACACAGCGTGGCTGTGTCATTTTGTAACCATTGTTACACCATTACACAACGTGGCTGTGTCATTTTGTAACCATTGATAAATCATTACACAACGTGGCTGTGTCATTTTGTAACCATTGTTACATCATTACACAACGTGGCTGTGTCATTTTGTAACCATTGTTACATCATTACACAACTTGGCTGTGTCATTTTGCAACCATTGTTACACCATTACACAACTTGGCTGTGTCATTTTGTAACCATTGTTACATCATTACACAACGTGGCTGTGTCATTTTGTAACCATTGTTACACCATTACACAACATGGCTGTGTCATTTTGTAATCATTGTTACATCATTACACAACAAGGCTGTGTCATTTTGTAACCATTGTTACACCATTACACAACGTGGCTGTGTCATTTTGTAACCATTGTTACACCATTACACAACGTGGCTGTGTCATTGTGTAACCATTGTTACACCATTACACAACGTGGCTGTGTCATTGTGTAACCATTGTTACATCATTACACAACGTGGCTGTGTCATTGTGTAACCATTGTTACACCATTACACCACAAGGATGTGTCATTTTGTAACCATTGTTACACCATTACACCACAAGGTTGTGTCAATTTGTAACCATTGTTACACCATTACACAACGTGGCTGTGTCATTGTGTAACCATTGTTACAACTTTACACAACGTCGCTGTGTCATTTTGTAACCATTGTTACACCATTACACCACGAGGTTGTGTCATTGTGCAACCATTGTTACACCATTACACAACATGGCTGTGTCATTGTGTAATCATTGTTACACCATTACACCATGAGGCTTTGTCATTTTGTAACCATTGTTGCACCATTACACCACGAGGCTGTGTCATTGTGTAACCATTGTTACACCATTACGCCAAGAGGCTGTGTCATTTTGTAACCATTGTTACACCATTACACCACAAGGCTGTGTCATTGTGCAACCATTGTTACACCCTTACACAACTTGGCCATGTCATTTTGCAACCATTGTTACATCATTACACAACAAGGCTGTGTCATTGTGCAACCATTGTTACACCATTACACAACTTGGCTGTGTAATTTTGTAACCATTGTTACACCATTACACAATGTGGCTGTGTCATTGTGTAACCATTGTTACATCATTACACAACTTGGCCGTGTCATTTTGTAACCATTGTTACATCATCACACAACGTGGCTGTGTCATTGTGTAACCATTGTTACATCATTACACAACAAGGCTGTGTCATTTTGTAACCATTGTTACACCATTACACAACGTGGCTGTGTCATTTTGTAACCATTGTTACATCATTACACAACGTGGCTGTGTCATTTTGTAACCATTATTACATCATTACACAACGTGGCTGTGTCATTGTGTAACCATTGTTACACCATTACACAACTAGGCTGTGTCATTTTGCAACCATTGTTACATCATTACACAACATGGCTGTGTCATTTTGTAACCATTGTTACACCATTACACAACTTGGCCGTGTCATTTTGCAACCATTGTTACACCATTACATAACGTGGCTGTGTCATTTTGTAACCATTGTTACACCATTACACAACGTGGCTGTGTCATTTTGTAACCATTGATACACCATTACACAACGTGGCTGTATCATTTTGTAACCATTGTTACATCATTACACAACGTGGCTGTGTCATTTTGTAACCATTGTTACATCATTACACAACTTGGCTGTGTCATTTTGCAACCATTGTTACACCATTACACAACTTGGCTGTGTCATTTTGTAACCATTGTTACATCATTACACAACGTGGCTGTGTCATTTTGTAACCATTGTTACACCATTACACAACATGGCTGTGTCATTTTGTAATCATTGTTACATCATTACACAAAAAGGCTGTGTCATTTTGTAACCATTGTTACACCATTACACAACGTGGCTGTGTCATTTTGTAACCATTGTTACACCATTACACAACGTGGCTGTGTCATTGTGTAACCATTGTTACACCATTACACAACGTGGCTGTGTCATTGTGTAACCATTGTTACATCATTACACAATGTGGCTGTGTCATTGTGTAACCATTGTTACACCATTACACCACAAGGATGTGTCATTTTGTAACCATTGTTACACCATTACACCACAAGGTTGTGTCAATTTGTAACCATTGTTACACCATTACACAACGTGGCTGTGTCATTGTGTAACCATTGTTACAACTTTACACAACGTCGCTGTGTCATTTTGTAACCATTGTTACACCATTACACCACGAGGTTGTGTCATTGTGCAACCATTGTTACACCATTACACAACATGGCTGTGTCATTGTGTAATCATTGTTACACCATTACACCATGAGGCTTTGTCATTTTGTAACCATTGTTACACCATTACACCACGAGGCTGTGTCATTGTGTAACCATTGTTACACCATTACGCCAAGAGGCTGTGTCATTTTGTAACCATTGTTACACCATTACACCACAAGGCTGTGTCATTGTGCAACCATTGTTACACCCTTACACAACTTGGCCATGTCATTTTGCAACCATTGTTACATCATTACACAACAAGGCTGTGTCATTGTGCAACCATTGTTACACCATTACACAACTTGGCTGTGTAATTTTGTAACCATTGTTACACCATTACACAATGTGGCTGTGTCATTGTGTAACCATTGTTACATCATTACACAACTTGGCCGTGTCATTTTGTAACCATTGTTACATCATCACACAACGTGGCTGTGTCATTGTGTAACCATTGTTACATCATTACACAACAAGGCTGTGTCATTTTGTAACCATTGTTACACCATTACACAACGTGGCTGTGTCATTTTGTAACCATTGTTACATCATTACACAACGTGGCTGTGTCATTTTGTAACCATTATTACATCATTACACAACGTGGCTGTGTCATTGTGTAACCATTGTTACACCATTACACAACTAGGCTGTGTCATTTTGCAACCATTGTTACATCATTACACAACATGGCTGTGTCATTTTGTAACCATTGTTACACCATTACACAACTTGGCCGTGTCATTTTGCAACCATTGTTACACCATTACATAACGTGGCTGTGTCATTTTGTAACCATTGTTACACCATTACACAACGTGGCTGTGTCATTTTGTAACCATTGATACACCATTACACAACGTGGCTGTATCATTTTGTAACCATTGTTACATCATTACACAACGTGGCTGTGTCATTTTGTAACCATTGTTACATCATTACACAACTTGGCTGTGTCATTTTGCAACCATTGTTACACCATTACACAACTTGGCTGTGTCATTTTGTAACCATTGTTACATCATTACACAACGTGGCTGTGTCATTTTGTAACCATTGTTACACCATTACACAACATGGCTGTGTCATTTTGTAATCATTGTTACATCATTACACAAAAAGGCTGTGTCATTTTGTAACCATTGTTACACCATTACACAACGTGGCTGTGTCATTTTGTAACCATTGTTACACCATTACACAACGTGGCTGTGTCATTGTGTAACCATTGTTACACCATTACACAACGTGGCTGTGTCATTGTGTAACCATTGTTACATCATTACACAATGTGGCTGTGTCATTGTGTAACCATTGTTACACCATTACACCACAAGGATGTGTCATTTTGTAACCATTGTTACACCATTACACCACAAGGTTGTGTCAATTTGTAACCATTGTTACACCATTACACCATGTGGCTGTGTCATTGTGTAACCATTGTTACATCATTACACAACTTGGCCGTGTCATTTTGTAACCATTGTTACATCATCACACAACGTGGCTGTGTCATTGTGTAACCATTGTTACATCATTACACAACAAGGCTGTGTCATTTTGTAACCATTGTTACATCATTACACAACGTGGCTGTGTCATTTTGTAACCATTGTTACACCATTACACAACGTGGCTGTGTCATTTTGTAACCATTGTTACACCATTACACAACAAGGCTGTGTCATTTTGTAACCATTGTTACACCATTACAGAACGTGGCTGTGTCATTTTGTAACCATTGTTACACCATTACACAACGTGGCTGTGTCATTGTGTAACCATTGTTACACCATTACACAACGTGGCTGTGTCATTGTGTAACCATTGTTACATCATTACACAAGGCTGTGTCATTTTGTAACCATTGTTACACCATTACACAACGTGGCTGTGTCATTTTGTAACCATTGTTACATCATTACACAACGTGGCTGTGTCATTTTGTAACCATTGTTACACCATTACACAACTTGGCCGTGTCATTTTGTAACCATTGTTACATCATCACACAACGTGGCTGTGTCATTGTGTAACCATTGTTACAACATTACACAACAAGGCTGTGTCATTTTGTAACCATTATTACACCATTACACAACGTGGCTGTGTCATTGTGTAACCATTGTTACAACATTACACAACTTGGCTGTGTCATTTTGCAACCATTGTTGCATCATTACACAACGTGGCTGTGTCATTTTGCAACCATTGTTACATCATTACACAACAAGGCTGTGTCATTGTGCAACCATTGTTACACCATTACACAACTTGGCTGTGTCATTTTGTAACCATTGTTACACCATTACACAATGTGGCTGTGTCATTGTGTAACCATTGTTACATCATTACACAACTTGGCCGTGTCATTTTGTAACCATTGTTACATCATCACACAACGTGGCTGTGTCATTGTGTAACCATTGTTACATCATTACACAACGTGGCTGTGTCATTGTGTAACCATTGTTACACCATTACACAACTTGGCTGTGTCATTTTGCAACCATTGTTACACCATTACACAACTTGGCTGTGTCATTTTGTAACCATTGTTACATCATTACACAACGTGGCTGTGTCATTTTGTAACCATTGTTACATCATTACACAACAAGGCTGTGTCATTTTGTAACCATTGATACACCATTACACAACGTGGCTGTGTCATTTTGTAACCATTGTTACATCATTACACAACGTGGCTGTGTCATTTTGTAACCATTGTTACATCATTACACAACTTGGCTGTGTCATTGTGTAACCATTGTTACACCATTACACAACTTGGCTGTGTCATTTTGCAACCATTGTTACACCATTACAAAAATTGGCTGTATCATTTTGTAACCATTGTTACATCATTACACAACGTGGCTGTGTCATTTTGTAACCATTGTTACACCATTAGACAACTTGGCTGTCATTTTGTAACCATTGTTACATCATTACACAACGTGGCTGTGTCCTTTTGTAACCATTGTTACACCATTACACAATGTGGCTGTGTCATTTTGTAACCATTGCTACACCATTACACAACGTGGCTGTGTCATTGTGTAACCATTGTTACACCATTACACAACTAGGCTGTGTCATTTTGCAACCATTGTTACATCATTACACAACATGGCTGTGTCATTTTTTAACCATTGTTACACCATTACACAACTTGGCCGTGTCATTTTGCAACCATTGTTACACCATTACACAACTTGGCTGTGTCATTTTGTAACCATTGTTACATCATTACACAGCGTGGCTGTGTCATTTTGTAACCATTGTTACACCATTACACAACGTGGCTGTGTCATTTTGTAACCATTGATAAACCATTACCTCCTCGTCAGCCCTCCCCGTCCCAGTCCTAACTAATGAGCATAGCTCCTCCCACCAGAAACTCCCAAGCAACTAAAAACCCATCCCTTCCCTCCAGGCCACACCCACACCCTAAGGCATATAAGCATGTGACCCGCCCATCCACATCCTGTTTGTTTTTTCTGCGGATTTCATTTCCTGGCAACTTCGTCGGGGTACTGGACCGGTGCCTCCTTTCGGGTAAGTGTGAAACGGCCTGCTGGGCGGCCGTTTGTTCCCCTGTTGTACCTGTTTTTATCATGTACTTTTGAGTCCCTGCTTTAGCGGGACCGTGGGGTTGGGGGGCCTTGACTGCCTGGTGTGGGGTGGTGTCTCCCTGCTGCGGCCTCCCCTCTTCCGGGTATGTTCCCTGCCCTAGCGGGTGCACCCGGGGTGGGAGGGGGGGTGTGTTGGGCGCGGCTAGCTTCTCTGCTCGCCAGTGGCGTGGCGGTTTGGCTCCTCCTTGGAGGTGTGTTTGGGGGCTCGGTGCTCGTCTCGGGCCCGTGTTTCCCTTTTTTGTTTTTGTTACCTGGGTGGCAGTGCGCGATGCAAATATCGTACTGGATACGCACAGAGCATTGTATAAAGCGGCCGCGAGAACAGGCTCTGCAATATCCCTGCGGGGAAACGCTTTGAGCATTTAAATGGACGGGCTCTGTCTACCGGGGCTTCGTGATCTCTGGCCGCGCGTCGCTCCCTGCCCCTTTTTAGGGGGCATTGCTTTGGTTCACACAGTGGGCAGTGTTTGCGATGCTGTGCCTGTATGCTTCCTTTGGAATGTCCGGGAGTTCGTGTTCCCGTGTCTGTTGGGAGGCAGGTTGCTTTTCATGTGGAAGCTGCTCTCTTTCGGTCCTGTTTTGGGCTGCCTGTTCTTTCTAGGGCCCGCCTCGGCGGGTCTTGGGCTCAAACTTCCACGGACCCGATAATTCTTGCCTCGGTGCCTATTCCAACCCTTGCGGGTGAGTAGTGCGCTGTGCAAGTGTCCATATGCATTTAATTGCGTTCCGTTTGTCCTTCAGTTTGGGGGCGCCCTGGGGTTCTGGATATATTGGGCTGCGCCTCGTGACACATGCGTGGGGCTGGTACTTTTGGGGGTCGGGACTCTGTGTGCTGGGGCTGCGTGTCCTTGGTTCCTCCCCTGGCCTCTTTCTCCTGCCGTGGTTCGCTCTATGCCCCTTTTTTGGGGGCATGGCTTTTGTTTAAGGCGGTGACCTGTGGTGGTAGCGCGACTTGTCTTCCTGCTGGGGCCTCTCCTCTTCCGGGTTAGTTCCCTGCCCTGGCGAGTTCACCTAGGGTGGGAGGGGAGGTGTTCTGTGCACGGCTGGCTTCTCTGCTCGCCAGTGGCGTGGCGGTCTGGCCTCCTATCAGGTACGTGTGGGTCGGTCTGCTTGGCGGCCGTTTTTTATTCCCCTTGGATGCCTGTTGTTTCGGGTACATTTGGATTACTGCTTTGGCGGGACCATGGGGCTTGGGGGAGTCCGGGTCTCCCTCTTTCTGTCTTGTTTGGACTGGCCTGCTGGCCTGGGGGGTGTGGCATTCCCTGTTTGGCCCTTGTGGATCTTGCTTTGCTTGGTCTGGGCGCTCCTTTCTCTGTTCTATGCCCCTGTTAGAGATGTGGTTTTGGCATGTATGGGCTCTGCTGTCACGGGGAGGTGGTGGTCGCTGGGTCTTCCGCTGCTCCTTCCTTTGGGCATGGTCAGGTTGCTTCTGCCACGTGGATCCTGTCTTGGATTGGTTGGGTCCGGGGGGGCGTGCCTTAGTGGTTTTCTGCTCCGTGTTCGGGTCGCTTTTTGGTTCCATAGGCCCTGGGTGGGTGGACAGTCTGTAGACTTTTTCACCTTTCGCCTATTGTTGGGGCTTGTGGGCCTCCCCTTTCCTCGATCTCTGTGTATGCTGTGCAGGAGGAGGTGTGGGGGATGTTTGGCGGACTTGCCTTTCCCCGGTTTCTGGAGGTGTCCTGGCTGTGTAGCGATTGGGGTTTCCTTTACAATGGTTCGCTGGGGTATCCTGGCTGTGTGGCGAGGGGATCCCGGTGGCTGGTGTGGCAGCTCGGTGCCTGGTGGTGTCCGTGGTTGCGGTTCCTTCTTCTCCTGTGGTCATGCGGGATGGGGGACTTTGAAGCTGGCTTTTGCTACCTCTGGTTTTGCGGTCTGGGCTGCGTCTTGCCCTGGCTTTTGGGTTTGGTCGCTTCATGTGACTGTCCGTTTTTTCTGTGCTGGTTTGCTGATTGTGGGTCCCTCTGCCTCTTTTTCCGGGTTGGGACTGCAGTTGGAATTCTGGGCAGGCTTTTTCCTTTGCGACCCTTGGTGCGGTGGAGACGGTGGCTGGGTCCTCTGTGTCTGCTCGCTGGGTTTTGCCTTGGTGGACGGTTCTGCTTGGGGGACTCCCATAATGGTGCTTCCCTTCGCGGACTCTTTACTATTTTGGGATCCGTGGGATTGTGCGCCTGCCTTTGGGCGGCGTTTCGTTCTAATTTGGTGGCCCTGCCCTTTGGTGGTATGGATTGGGGCCGGGGTGTCCCTTCCTTCCTCTTGTCCCAGGGTGTGCAGAGTGCTTCCTCTTCTTCTTGTCCCTCCTTGTTGGGCTGGGCTGCTGGCTGTGTTCTGTGCTGCCCCTTTTTCCCATTTCTCAGGCGCTGTGGCGGGCTCTTTGCTCAGGGCTCGGGTCTCGTTTCTGAGGAGGTGGTGTTGTGGGTGCAAGTGTTTTGGCAGGGTCGGGGGGTGTACTCGCTCCTGTTTCTGTTCCGGGGCCCTTCTGGGGTCTGCTGTCCGGTGCTGGTTGTGGCAACTGCACGCTTGTGTCTCCCTCGTCGATCCTTCTGGTTCTCCGGGACGCATTCTTCTTATGCCGGTTCCCGCGGCTTCTTTGCCTACTTGGGGGTTCCGGGTGTTCCCTGCCTTGTTCGGTAGGTTGATTCTTCCTCTTCTTTCCTTCCGGTTTAGGCCCTTTCAAGGGGTGTTTGCTGCCTCCTGATTCAGTTTGGGGTTTCTTTACTTGATGTCTTCCTTCTTTGCATCACTCATGTGCTGCTGTTTGTGGGGTGGTTTCGGCACCTCGGTTGGTGGGGTTTTCCTGACGGTGCCCCGCAGACTACGGTGGTGGTTGGGGGCTCGGTCTTCCTCTACTCCCCGGCGGCTCCATGTTCGGCGGCTGTTCCTGCTGCTGTGTGGTTTGTCCTTGGGCCCGTTGGCTCTTGTTCCCCCTGGCGTGTCTTGCTCTGGGCCTCTTGCGGGGCTATCCGTTTGGGTCCTGAGAGGGGTTGGTTCTCTGACCTGGGCTCTAGTGCTCTGTGAAGTGTTTTGTGCCTCTGCTGTCGCAGACTCCTGCTGGACGGTGGGTTCGTTTCCTGCCTCTGCTTTCTTGGTGTCCCATGGGGGTTTTGTGCCTTCGGCCTTGCTTGCCTGGGTGCTCCTGATCTTGTTTGAAGGATCTGGGGTTCTGCAGTTTCTGGCCTGGTTGGTGCCCGGTTGGGAGGTCGCCTGGGTATGCTGGGTGCTGTTGCTGCTCTTGTGCCTCTGGTGGCGCTGGCTCGCTCTGGTCTGGGGTTGGATCCTGATTGCCTGTGCTTTCAGTCTGTCCCGTGGTTGGTTCGGTTGGCCTGGCCTTTTTCTGCCTTGCTTCCTCCTGAGGTTCATATTGGTCTGGTCGGACTGTGTGCTGGTGGTGTGTTTGGTCGTCCGCCTTTGTTGTGCTGGGATGGCTTCACTTGACGGTTCGGCTGTTCGGCCGGGAGGGGGGGGGCGTTTTCTTCCTTGTGGCCCCTTGGACTGTTCGTCTACCGGGGGGTTTTTCTTCCCGGGGCGGCTCTCCTGCGTGGGGTGTTTCCCTCCCGGTCCGAGTTGTGCCTCTTGCTGTCCTGGTTCAGAGTCTCGTGGTTGGGCCTGTTTTGCTTCTCCGGGGATTGCCTTGGGTTGAGGTTGTTCTCTGGTTTGGTCAGGCCCTATCTGCGGGGTGGTTGCCCTGTCCTTCTGTTGTACGGAGGCCTGCTGTGTGCTTTTCCCCCGTTTGCGCTGGTTCCATGGGTCCTGCTGCGGGTTGGACTGGGTCGGGCCTCGTTTGTCCTGGTGGCTCCGGTTGGGTCTGGGTGGCCTTGGCTCCCTCTGTTGTGATTGGCGGTGGGGCATTGCTGGTGTTTGCCGGTGGTCCCTTGTTGTTCCCCTCTGTCCCGGGGTGTCTGGTCCACTTGCGGAGGGGAAGTGTGGCTCAATGATTTGAGCGGCAGACCCTGATGCAGAGGTCTAGCCCGGGACCAGGGTTCAATTCCCCGCCTCAGCGAGTCTTGGGCTCAAAATTCCACGGACCTGATAATTCTCGCCTCGGTGCCTATTCTATTTAAAATAAATTGGCTGTGGTGTGTTGGGTCCTCCTGGCTTTGGGGTGTTCTGGCTGAGTTTTTTCTCGGTTCGGGGGCCCTTCGCCTCTCCTGTCCTGTGCCTGTCATGGGGTTTTCTTTCTTGGATTGCTGTCCGACACAGGGTGTGTCTGCATTGGATTCCGGGGCTTGTCTTGGGTTTCTGGGTGGTTGGCTTCGACTTGAGTCGGGCTGTATCCTCCCTGCAAGCTCTGTGGGCGGTTGGTTGGCCTTTCGGGGTTCGGGCGTTGGGCTGGTGCGCCCCTTGATGTCCGGGTGGTTGTGGGGTTGTTTCCCCCTGGCGCCGTTCTTTCGTTCCTTTGCTCCTTGTTGGAGTTTCTGGTTCTGCCGGTTTTCTGTCCTGTACCTCTTACTGGGGTTTGGGTGCTGCTGCTCTGTTTGGCAGTTGTGCGGACTCTGGCGGTGTGCCTTCTTCTGCTGTGCCTTTTTTATGGGGTGGTGTTCCCTTTTTGTTGCCCTTAGGCTGGCTGGTCGTGTTCTGGGGCCTTCTGTGGCTGCTCTCCATCAGTGGCTGTGTTGGCTGTGCGGCCTGCTGTTGGGCTTGTGGTGTGTTGACGCCTGGGTCGGTTCGAGGCTCCTCACCTCTGGGGTAGCTGCTCCTTGGGCTTGCTTCCGATTTGGGGCTCCCTGGCTGTGTTCGGTGTGGATGCTGCTGGGTGTTCTCCTCGTGCTTTTATGTCCTGTAGTCGTTGAGTGATATGTGGGACTGTGTCTCCTGGGTCTGGGAACGCTGGCTTGCGTTCTGCTCGGGTTGTGCGACTTTCTGCTTGTGCGGCTTGAGTCTATTTTTCTGCTATGTGAAGCCGATTCTTGCTTTGGTATCTGCTCATTAGTTAGGACTGGGACGGGGAGGGCTGACGAGGAGGTAATGACCGGTTACTCACCGGTAATATTCATTACTCTGAGTCGTAGCCCTCCCCGTCCCAGTCCTGGTTCCCATCCCTCCCTCCCTGTTCGGCTTCTTGTGCTTGGTAGTACAGGATGTGGATGGGCGGGTCACATGCTTATATGCCTTAGGGTGTGGGTGTGGCCTGGAGGGAAGGGATGGGTTTTTAGTAACCCTGGGCGAAGAACTACGCTCCGTTCGCGGAGTTTGCGGAGTTTCGGCAACTCCGCGCTCCGCGGAGAACGCGAAGTTGTCGAATACTCCGCAAACTGCTGCGTAGCGTAGTTCTCGCGTGCTCAATAGCATTTTCGCGTGCGCGAGGATGCTTGTCGGTAAGATCGAGTTGCCGAACACGCAGAAACGGCAATCTGGCACAGAATAACTCGCGAACACGTTAGTAGTGACCGGAAATAAGGGGACGCGAGCGGGCGGGACAAACCTCATGGGTAACTTTGCGCGCTACACATCCCGAGCATGCAGGCAATCAATCAATCAATCAATCAGGATTTTTGTATAGCGCGCTACTCACCCAGAGGGTCTCAAGGCGCTTGGGGGAGAGGGGTCCGCTACTACTCGAATAGCCATGTCTTGAGTTGCTTCCTGAAGCAGAGGTGGTCTTGGGTCAGGCGGAGGTGGATGGGGAGGGAGTTCCAAGTCTTGGCTGCCAGGTAGGAGAAGGATCTTCCTCCCATGGTGGATCTTCGGATGCGTGGCACGGCGGCGAGGGCGTGGCTGGTCGATCGTAGCTGGCGGGTGGGAGTGTAGAAGGTCAGGCGGTTGTTGAGATACCTGGGGCCCAGGTCGTGGAGGGCCTTGTATGCGTGGGTGAGGAGTTGGAACGTGATTCTCTTGCTGACGGGGAGCCAGTGAAGGTCTCTCAGGTGTCCGGAGATGTTGCTGTGTCGGGGGATGTCCAAGATGAGTCGTGCGGAGGCGTTCTGGAAGTGTTAGAGTCTTTTCTGGAGTTTGGCTGTGGTTCCGGTATAGAGGGTGTTTCCGTAGTCCAGTCGGCCTGTGTGACCGTCTTCCTGGTTTCGGTGGCGAGCCATCGGAAGATCTTTCGGAGCATGCGTAGGATGTTGAAGCATGATGATGAGACGGCGTTGACTTGTCTGGTCATCGAGAGGGAGGAGTCCAGGATGAAGCCCAGGTTGTGTGCGTGGTCCGTTGGTTTGGGTGCGCTGCCCAGGGCAGGGGGCCACCAGGAGTCGTCCCAGGCGGAGGGTGATGATCCAAGGATTAGGACTTCCGTCTTGTCTGAGTTCAGTTTCAGTCGGCTGTTCCTCATCCACTCGACTACGTCTTTCATCCCTTCGTGTAGGTTGGTTCTGGCGGTTCCTGGGTCGTTGGTGAGGGAGAGGATCAGCTGGGTGTCGTCGGCGTAGGAGATGATGTTGAGGTTGTGTTGGTGTACAATGGCTGCGAGGGGGCTCATGTAGATGTTGAAGAGGGTGGGGCTGAGTGATGATCCTTGTGGTACGCCGCATATGACTTCGGTGGCCTTGGATCTGTACAGGGGGAGGCGGACTCTCTGGGTTCTTCCGGTGAGAAACGAGATGATCCACTCCAGTGCCTTCTCTTGGATTCCGATGTTGCTGAGGCGCTGCACTAGGGTGCGGTGGCAGACAGTATCGAATGCTGCGGAGAGGTCCAGGAGGATGAGGGCTGCTGTTTCCCAGTTGTTGAGCAGGGCTCGGATGTCGTCAGTGGCTGCGATGAGGGCGGTCTGGGTGATGTGGTTGGCGCGGAAGCCGGACTGCGAGTGGTCGAGGCTGGTTGGGCGAGCGCAATTGGTGATCCACTGTGTGAGGTTGTTGGCTGCTTGGTTGGGGTCCGTTGAGCTGGCGGGAGGGTTCTGGCTCAGTGAAGTGGTGAGCTGGTCGGTGATGATCTTGTTCCAGTTCCTGCGGGGAACCTGTTGCGGGTGGTGGTGAGTCGTGGTCTTTCTGAAGCTGAAGTGGACGCAGCTGTGGTCTGTCCAGTGGAGTCCGGTGGAGTGGCTGAAGGAGATGTACTTGCTGGAGGAGAAGACTGGGTCAAGCGTGTGTCCGGCGTAGTGGGTGGGGGTGTTCACCAGTTGCATGAGTCCGAGGTTGGCGAGGTTGTCCAGCAGGGTGGTGGTGGTGTTGTCGTTGTTGTTCTCCAGGTGGAAGTTGAGGTCCCCTAGGAGGATGTAGTCAGCGGAGGCGAGGGCGTGCGGGCTGATGAAGTCTGCGATGTCTTCGCTGAATTGTGTGCGAGGTCCTGGGGGTCTGTAGATGAGGGTGCCTCTGAGTGTGGTCTTGGGGTCGGTGTGTATCTGCAAGTGAAGATGTTAAGCGGCTGTGAGGGTGTCGTCTGAGTTGGTCGTGATGCGGATGGTGTTCTTGTGGACGATGGCGATGCCTCCTCCTGTCTCGTTGACGCGGTCTCTCCGGGTGATCTTGTATCCGTCTGGGATGGCGACGGCGATGTCGGGCGCTGAGGAGGCGTTCATTCATGTTTCCGTGAGGAAGGCGACGTCTGGAGATGTGGTGTCGAGCAGGTTCCAGAGTTCCACGGCGCTCCCGAAGACGAAAAATGGCTCGCGAACGGGTCAAGCAAGCTACTACGCATGCTCGCGGAGCTATGCGTAGTTCGCGGAGTGCAAGTGCATCTTCGCGTAGCTCCGCGGAGTGCGGCTACGCGAACTACGCCCAGGCTTAGTTTTTAGTTGCTTGGGAGTTTCTGGTGGGAGGAGCTATGCTCATTAGTTAGGACTGGGACGGGGAGGGCTACGACTCGGAGTAATGAATATTACCGGTGAGTAACCGGTCATTACACAACGTGGCTGTGTCATTTTGTAACCATTGTTACATCATTACACAACGTGGCTGTGTCATTTTGTAACCATTGTTACATCATTACACAACTTGGCTGTGTCATTTTGCAACCATTGTTACACCATTACACAACTTGGCTGTGTCATTTTGTAACCATTGTTACATCATTACACAACGTGGCTGTGTCATTTTGTAACCATTGTTACACCATTACACAACATGGCTGTGTCATTTTGTAATCATTGTTACATCATTACACAACAAGGCTGTGTCATTTTGTAACCATTGTTACACCATTACACAACGTGGCTGTGTCATTTTGTAACCATTGTTACACCATTACACAACGTGGCTGTGTCATTGTGTAACCATTGTTACACCATTACACAACGTGGCTGTGTCATTGTGTAACCATTGTTACATCATTACACAACGTGGCTGTGTCATTGTGTAACCATTGTTACACCATTACACCACAAGGATGTGTCATTTTGTAACCATTGTTACACCATTACACCACAAGGTTGTGTCAATTTGTAACCATTGTTACACCATTACACAACGTGGCTGTGTCATTGTGTAACCATTGTTACAACTTTACACAACGTCGCTGTGTCATTTTGTAACCATTGTTACACCATTACACCACGAGGTTGTGTCATTGTGCAACCATTGTTACACCATTACACAACATGGCTGTGTCATTGTGTAATCATTGTTACACCATTACACCATGAGGCTTTGTCATTTTGTAACCATTGTTGCACCATTACACCACGAGGCTGTGTCATTGTGTAACCATTGTTACACCATTACGCCAAGAGGCTGTGTCATTTTGTAACCATTGTTACACCATTACACCACAAGGCTGTGTCATTGTGCAACCATTGTTACACCCTTACACAACTTGGCCATGTCATTTTGCAACCATTGTTACATCATTACACAACAAGGCTGTGTCATTGTGCAACCATTGTTACACCATTACACAACTTGGCTGTGTAATTTTGTAACCATTGTTACACCATTACACAATGTGGCTGTGTCATTGTGTAACCATTGTTACATCATTACACAACTTGGCCGTGTCATTTTGTAACCATTGTTACATCATCACACAACGTGGCTGTGTCATTGTGTAACCATTGTTACATCATTACACAACAAGGCTGTGTCATTTTGTAACCATTGTTACACCATTACACAACGTGGCTGTGTCATTTTGTAACCATTGTTACATCATTACACAACGTGGCTGTGTCATTTTGTAACCATTATTACATCATTACACAACGTGGCTGTGTCATTGTGTAACCATTGTTACACCATTACACAACTAGGCTGTGTCATTTTGCAACCATTGTTACATCATTACACAACATGGCTGTGTCATTTTGTAACCATTGTTACACCATTACACAACTTGGCCGTGTCATTTTGCAACCATTGTTACACCATTACATAACGTGGCTGTGTCATTTTGTAACCATTGTTACACCATTACACAACGTGGCTGTGTCATTTTGTAACCATTGATACACCATTACACAACGTGGCTGTATCATTTTGTAACCATTGTTACATCATTACACAACGTGGCTGTGTCATTTTGTAACCATTGTTACATCATTACACAACTTGGCTGTGTCATTTTGCAACCATTGTTACACCATTACACAACTTGGCTGTGTCATTTTGTAACCATTGTTACATCATTACACAACGTGGCTGTGTCATTTTGTAACCATTGTTACACCATTACACAACATGGCTGTGTCATTTTGTAATCATTGTTACATCATTACACAAAAAGGCTGTGTCATTTTGTAACCATTGTTACACCATTACACAACGTGGCTGTGTCATTTTGTAACCATTGTTACACCATTACACAACGTGGCTGTGTCATTGTGTAACCATTGTTACACCATTACACAACGTGGCTGTGTCATTGTGTAACCATTGTTACATCATTACACAATGTGGCTGTGTCATTGTGTAACCATTGTTACACCATTACACCACAAGGATGTGTCATTTTGTAACCATTGTTACACCATTACACCACAAGGTTGTGTCAATTTGTAACCATTGTTACACCATTACACAACGTGGCTGTGTCATTGTGTAACCATTGTTACAACTTTACACAACGTCGCTGTGTCATTTTGTAACCATTGTTACACCATTACACCACGAGGTTGTGTCATTGTGCAACCATTGTTACACCATTACACAACATGGCTGTGTCATTGTGTAATCATTGTTACACCATTACACCATGAGGCTTTGTCATTTTGTAACCATTGTTACACCATTACACCACGAGGCTGTGTCATTGTGTAACCATTGTTACACCATTACGCCAAGAGGCTGTGTCATTTTGTAACCATTGTTACACCATTACACCACAAGGCTGTGTCATTGTGCAACCATTGTTACACCCTTACACAACTTGGCCATGTCATTTTGCAACCATTGTTACATCATTACACAACAAGGCTGTGTCATTGTGCAACCATTGTTACACCATTACACAACTTGGCTGTGTAATTTTGTAACCATTGTTACACCATTACACAATGTGGCTGTGTCATTGTGTAACCATTGTTACATCATTACACAACTTGGCCGTGTCATTTTGTAACCATTGTTACATCATCACACAACGTGGCTGTGTCATTGTGTAACCATTGTTACATCATTACACAACAAGGCTGTGTCATTTTGTAACCATTGTTACACCATTACACAACGTGGCTGTGTCATTTTGTAACCATTGTTACATCATTACACAACGTGGCTGTGTCATTTTGTAACCATTATTACATCATTACACAACGTGGCTGTGTCATTGTGTAACCATTGTTACACCATTACACAACTTGGCTGTGTCATTTTGCAACCATTGTTACATCATTACACAACGAGGCTGTGTCATTTTGCAACCATTGTTACATCATTACACAACAAGGCTGTGTCATTGTGCAACCATTGTTACACCATTACACAACTTGGCTGTGTCATTTTGTAACCATTGTTACACCATTACACAATGTGGCTGTGTCATTGTGTAACCATTGTTACATCATTACACAACTTGGCCGTGTCATTTTGTAACCATTGTTACATCATCACACAACGTGGCTGTGTCATTGTGTAACCATTGTTACATCATTACACAACAAGGCTGTGTCATTTTGTAACCATTGTTACACCATTACACAACGTGGCTGTGTCATTTTGTAACCATTGTTACACCATTACACAACGTGGCTGTGTCATTGTGTAACCATTGTTACACCATTACACAACGTGGCTGTGTCATTATGTAACCATTGTTACATCATTACACAACGAGGCTGTGTCATTTTGTAACCATTGTTACACCATTACACAACGTGGCTGTGTCATTTTGTAACCATTGTTACATCATTACACAACGTGGCTGTGTCATTTTGTAACCATTGTTACATCATTACACAACGTGGCTGTGTCATTGTGTAACCATTGTTACACCATTACACCATGTGGCTGTGTCATTGTGTAACCATTGTTACATCATTACACAACTTGGCCGTGTCATTTTGTAACCATTGTTACATCATCACACAACGTGGCTGTGTCATTGTGTAACCATTGTTACATCATTACACAACAAGGCTGTGTCATTTTGTAACCATTGTTACACCATTACACTATGTGGCTGTGTCATTTTGTACCCATTGTTACACCATTACACAACGTGGCTGTGTCATTGTGTAACCATTGTTACACCATTACACAACGTGGCTGTGTCATTATGTAACCATTGTTACATCATTACACAACAAGGCTGTGTCATTTTGTAACCATTGTTACACCATTACACAACGTGGCTGTGTCATTTTGTAACCATTGTTACATCATTACACAACGTGGCTGTGTCATTTTGTAACCATTGTTACATCATTACACAACGTGGCTGTGTCATTGTGTAACCATTGTTACACCATTACACAACGTGGCTGTGTCATTTTGTAACCATTGTTACATCATTACACAACGTGGCTGTGTCATTGTGTAACCATTGTTACACCATTACACCATGTGGCTGTGTCATTGTGTAACCATTGTTACATCATTACACAACTTGGCCGTGTCATTTTGTAACCATTGTTACATCATCACACAACGTGGCTGTGTCATTGTGTAGCCATTGTTACATCATTACACAACAAGGCTGTGTCATTTTGTAACCATTGTTACACCATTACACAACGTGGCTGTGTCATTTTGTACCCATTGTTACACCATTTCATAACGTGGCTGTGTCATTGTGTAACCATTGTTACACCATTACACAACGTGGCTGTGTCATTATGTAACCATTGTTACATCATTACACAACAAGGCTGTGTCATTTTGTAACCATTGTTACATCATCACACAACAAGGCTGTGTCATTGTGTAACCATTGTTACATCATTACACAACAAGGCTGTGTCATTTTGTAACCATTGTTACACCATTACACAACGTGGCTGTGTCATTTTGTAACCATTGTTACATCATTACACAACGTGGCTGTGTCATTTTGTAACCATTGTTACACAATGACACAGCCACGTTGTGTAATGATGTAACCATTGTTACACCATTACACAACGTGGCTGTGTCATTTTGCAACCATTGTTACATCATTACACAACGTGGCTGTGTCATTTTGTAACCATTGTTACACCATTACACAACTTGGCTGTGTCATTTTGCAACCATTGTTACACCATTACACAACATGGCTGTGTCATTTTGTAACCATTGTTACATCATTACACAACGTGGCTGTGTCATTTTGTAACCATTGTTACACCATTACACAACGTGGCTGTGTCATTGTGTAACCATATGGCTGAGATACCCGCCACCCCCTCTCAACACAATCCCCCAAGGATGGGAAACCGGAAACAGTTCTGAACTTTTGGAAGGCGGGAGGGAGTGAACCCTGCCCGGCCGTATTTATTAAAATATGAAACAAAATCAAAACATAAAAATAACAGTTTCATATTATGTACAATTTCATTTCCACATTACGATGTTTGGCTAACCTTAACAGTTCTCTAATACAAAGGTTCTCCTAGCCGAACTAACATCCTGCAAAACATTTGACTTGAAATTGTACATCCTAACGTTAAGGGCCAACGGCAAGGTCGTAACCGGTGTCAGATCCCTAAACCAGCAATATCACCCTCACTTGTGAGGGGACCAACCACACAGAGGCGTACCTCAAGTGCATCTCCCAATTTCCCTTGACTTGACGGGGGCCCCAATGAGCTCGACGCCATTTAACGGTCGTCCGAGGACTCGACTTACACATCTGCCGTCGCAGATGTCCTGGCCCCGGGAAATTCCCCAGGAGGGCCCGTAGCCCCTCCTATCCAGGAAGGGGCCTTGGCCACCTTTCCTTTCCTTCCGGCGGCCTATCCTTAGACGGGACCGCCTCACCGTTGAGGGGCCAATGGCCACCTCCCCTGAGCGCTCCCATCCGTAATGGGTGACGCCCCCCCATAGGGATCTTCCAATTACTGCTCACCGATCATGACCTTACCGCCCGACAATAAATACGACAAGTCTACCTAAATTACTAAATCTACAAAACAGTTATAACTTATTACAAGCATGATAACTGATCGACATCAGTGCAATTACTTTATTTGAAAAACCTACTGAAAATGACCATCTTTATTGCATATTCAAAATTATTACGACAATCATCACAACCTGCAAGAAATAGAGTTACCACATCAAGACTTTATTCAACACAACTAGCTGTCCTCAGGGGCTGGTGGGTGGGTCAAAATTGGCTCTTCGTTCCGTCTCGAGCTCACGTGCAGCGGGGAGGTGCAGCTTCGGAGCACAGGAACAAGAGGAAGCTTTCTTGGCTTGTTGCTCCTTTTATCCGTCTTCAGGGCGGGCGTAAACCCGCCCTCGCCGGCCTCCGTGGGCGTGGCCGGTCGCGTCCGTGTCTAGGACAACCCAATCCAGGGCGGGAAAAAGGCGCGCCCCGGCTACGCCGCTTCGGGCCTACCAGCCGGGACTCGCCTCCCGCCCAAGATGGCTTCCCGGGGGGATCGTGGTACTCCACCATACGTTCGGGGGGACCGAATGGTCGCCCCTTTCCATATGGCTGAGATACCCGCCACCCCCTCTCAACACAATCCCCCAAGGATGGGAAACCGGAAACAGTTCTGAACTTTTGGAAGGCGGGAGGGAGTGAACCCTGCCCGGCCGTATTTATTAAAATATGAAACAAAATCAAAACATAAAAATAACAGTTTCATATTATGTACAATTTCATTTCCACATTACGATGTTTGGCTAACCTTAACAGTTCTCTAATACAAAGGTTCTCCTAGCCGAACTAACATCCTGCAAAACATTTGACTTGAAATTGTACATCCTAACGTTAAGGGCCAACGGCAAGGTCGTAACCGGTGTCAGATCCCTAAACCAGCAATATCACCCTCACTTGTGAGGGGACCAACCGCACAGAGGCGTACCTCAAGTGCATCTCCCAATTTCCCTTGACTTGACGGGGGCCCCAATGAGCTCGACGCCATTTAACGGTCGTCCGAGGACTCGACTTACACATCTGCCGTCGCAGATGTCCTGGCCCCGGGAAATTCCCCAGGAGGGCCCGTAGCCCCTCCTATCCAGGAAGGGGCCTTGGCCACCTTTCCTTTCCTTCCGGCGGCCTATCCTTAGACGGGACCGCCTCACCATTGAGGGGCCAATGGCCACCTCCCCTGAGCGCTCCCATCCGTAATGGGTGACGCCCCCCCATAGGGATCTTCCAATTACTGCTCACCGATCATGACCTTACCGCCACAGGCCGGATAGTTGACCGGCTATCCGGACCCCCCACAACCACTCCTGCCTAAAGGTCATGTTATAAACTCTTTAACCAAGCTATAAAGTCTCCTATGAGTAACTCATTCCCCATCCGGGACAAATGAACACCATCCCCCACATACATACTGTCCCCCTTGATACAACCATGCGAAACAGAATGCAGTGTACTTGAACGAAACAATCTACTCACTTTGTTATTAATTTTTCTTACCGAATGATTCAGAGCAGAAACCGACATAGCCCCCCGCCACACTTTTCGTGGGATCATATGGGACCAAGCAATTGTGCACCCTGGAACTCTTCTCGCCAACCAACTTACTGTGGAAAGCATTGCCTCAAGAAGAAGTCGTCTACCAGTGGCCACCAAATCGTTGCCCCCAAGATGGACTATGATTATAGACGGCGGTGACCTTGTCCGCCCTAACAAACCCTCAAAAAATGATTGAAACTGGTCAATACAGAGCCCGCCCTTTCCGTAGAAGGACACACTGTACCCGTATTCCCCAGCCATGTGAACCATGTCACCTGCTTTGAATACGTCCGCGGCACGCCTCACGTATGAGTGGCCCACGACCCACACCTCCTTTTTCACAGCCGGTGATGTCTGCCCGCTGGTCCCCAGGTGTCGGGTCGACTGTACAGTCCGCCCCGCCTCGTAGGCTTGCGCAACTGAAAACCAAACAAAAACAAGAAGCGTGAGTATATCATTACAGCTTCACAACATGTGCAACCGCACATACCTTTTATAACAGTTCGAGGACCAACGCCCCACACGTTTTATTTCCTCAACGCTCAGACCCCTGGCTGTAGCTTCTGTAGCAGCCCCTATCCGAAAGGAATGGGTCCCAAACTCGCCGGGGTTCAAGCCCGCGGCAGACATCGACATCGCAAGCACCCGCTGGAACTGAAACCTCGTCAGTGGGGTGGCGTCAGCGTGTCTCAACAAGGTCCCCCCCCATGGTGCCACCCTTTGCGCTAAATATTCCTCTACGCAAACCACAGGGCACATGGAAGAACCGGGAATCCTTTGTATGATTATGCAGTCCCCAATCGCACCCTGATCGGTTTTGGACCTGACAAACGAGACAGACATCGTCTCCCCCTTGACCTGGATGTGCTCTCGGCACAGTCCCCCCACCGTATCCTGCTTATTCTTTGCCACCAGCTCGCTTACCCGTATTGCCCCATGGAATGCTAACACAAAAGCGGCCCGGAATAACACTGTTTCATACTGGGATGAACATGTCGCAGGGAGTACGGATAGTAACAGGGCCAATCTATCCAGACCTATCGGGTGCCTTTCATCTACTCTGCGACCCTCAAGGCGTTGCCACCCACGTAGCGCTTTTTGCACAACGAAAGACGCTGTCGGGTCCTGGATCCCATGAGCCCTTGCCACAAAGGAAATGGCGGCCCGATGCCTCTGGGCCGTAGCTACTGATTTGCCTGCCTGATGTAAAGACAGCAAAAATTTTACGACAAGCTCTTCCTGTCCCCAAAGCTCCTCCCTAGCAGAACCCAAAAAGGACCAATAAGAACGGAACGCCCCTTCATATGCCTTCCTTGTCCTGGGTGCTAAACTCTCTCCCACGAGGTTTCGTAATTCGGGGCACCGAGAGACCAGAGAGCTTCGGGAAAGGGTGCCGCCACCGGGTCCGCTGTGGGCAGAAAACCCCAGAAGGCCTGCATACGGAAACGAGAAAGCGCGTCAGCCGCTTGGTTCAGCACCCCCGGCACATGTCTTGCCTTAAATAGCACATTCAGTTGCATACACAATAACACAATTTCTTTGAGTAATCTCAGAATCCATTTGCAACGTGCTGCCTGACTATTGATACACTCAACCACGGTCATGTTATCAGACCAGAACACCACAGAGTGATCTTTGAACCCCTCGGGCCAAGTTTTCAGGGCCACCAGAATAGGGAAAAGTTCAAGAAAAGCAATGTTACTTGTCAGCCCGTACTCGTGCCACCATGACGGCCATTTTTGAGCCGACCATTGCGTGCCGAATATGGCACCAAAACCAATACTCCCTGCCGAATCTGTCCACAGCCCCAGCTCCTCGGAGGACACCGTTGGTTTGTTCCAGACAATTCGACCATTGAAATCCGCCAGAAATGACAACCAAATGCGCATGTCCTGGCGAACCTCTGCCGAGAGCCTCGTACGATGATGACCCTCCTTCAGGCCGACCATGGCTTGAGCGATCGAGCGGGAAAAGGGGCGAGCCATCGGCATTACTCTCAGGGCAAAATTCAACTGGCCCACCATTTGTTGCAATTGATGCAGTTTAACCTTAGGCTCACTAATACACATTTCAAGGGATGCCCTGAATTTCGACACTTTATCTCTTGGTAATCGAAAACAACCTTCCACCGAGTCGAGCTCGATCCCCAGAAACTCGAGGCAAGTCGAGGGCCCAACAGTCTTACCTGGCGCCAATGGTACACCAAAATGATTCATTAGGACACCAAATTCATTCAAAGCCTGTCCACATTCTGGATCCCCGGCTGCCCCCAGAAACAGAAAGTCATCGAGATAATGCATAATATGTTGAAACCCCGTCTTCTTTGTGAAGACCCATTGCAAAAAACAACTGAACTTTTCAAAATAGGCACAAGATATAGAGCATCCCATTGGCATACATCTATCCATGTAATAGCGACCCTGAAACATGAAACCGAGAAGACGCTGATCGTCTGGGTGTACCGGGAGCAACCGGAACGCTGACTCGATGTCTGTTTTTGCCATCAGCGCCCCGGGCCCCAGGCGATTCAACATGGCGACGGCCTCATCGAAAGATGCGTACCGCACCGAACACACTTCCGGGTCTATCGCATCATTTACGGAAAGACCACGTGGGGCTGACAAGTTATGTATCAGCCGAAACTCACCCGGGTCCTTCTTGGGGACCACCCCTAAAGGGGAACAAACAAAGTTAGCAACCAGTGGCAAATCAAATGGGCCGGAGACACGACCTCGCATCACCTCTCTCCCAATCTTCACCTGTACCACCGCCGCATGCTGCAAGACCGACAGTTGATTTTTACAGTTTGCTACACCCCGAAAATCCCCCACTGGGATGCGGAAACCATATGAAAACCCGTTTCGCAACACCCCAGCGGAAGCATGATCCGGGTATTCGTTGAGCCAAGGAATCATTGCCATGGTATCAATCGGGGTAGGTAAAGGCGCCCCTCGGACTATATCAGACCTGTTTGGCGCCTCCCTTACCACCGTTATCACCCGTTTTGGCTCTGCACATGGACTCAGGGTGGGATGGCTGCCCGCACCCCCCACACTCATGTCTGAATTTGCATGACCCCTGGGGCCTCGTACATTTCCCTCTGTTGAAATTCCAACAAATCCCCCTTTTACCTGTGTTGCCACTCGGCTTCGAGTGGTACTCGTTACCTGCACCCATCCGAAAGGGTGTCCCAGAGTAATGGCGGGAAGATTCGCCCCCGTTACTCCCTAACAATGGTACTCTCAACATTCCTGTACTTTCCATCTTTTGCCATGACACGGAGTCGTAACAATCCCAAGTCAAAAGTGGGTCGTGTTCCTTAGCTTTTCTGAAAAGATTGTCATAGCAAAACCACTGATTGCCCCCATACGCTACGGAATACTCCATGATACGTGATTGATAAATAGGCAACTCGGTCAGCAACTCGGGCCTGCGCTCGCCAATAATGGAGGTAAAAATGCCCCACGCTCTGCCCCAAGTACCAATGTTTTCGTCAACCTTAAAGGCGGCCATTTTTGCGCGCCAAACACTCGGATGCATGAGCTCCTTCTGACTCTTAACATGCTCCATCTCGTAATGATCAGTAAGCAAGGAAAAAATGTTCACATATTTATTCGCCCAAATCTTTTCCTTAATTTCCATCGGAACATGCTGAGCCACCTTCTCCCTTCGTGAAGGTACAGACCCCTCCCCCGCGATCGGCAATGGCCGCTTACCTGAACCAGAAGCTGCATTTGCCGCCGAACCTGGGCCTGTTGCATTTTCCGCCGCCGGAACTGGCGGGGTAACAGAAGATGGTGACTTCACAGCCCCCCTAGTTTCCCGGAGTTGTCTCGCTAACATCCTGGCATCGTCAGCCGTGGCGCCCTCGCTATCCTTACCCAACCACGCCGCCAATTGTGCCGCTAACTCGGGGGGCATATCTTCTCCGGTCACGGAGGTGACCACCACGGGAATCGGATTCCCCTCCTTCGGCACCGGGGTTGGCTCTTCACGTGGGGTATCGGGAACCGGGGTTTCCCCCCCAAGTGCCCCCCTTCTGGACCTCTTGCCTCTCCCTCCGGGGACTACTCCCGGCAAAGGCCGTTTCGGTCCCCCCTCCCCGTCCTTAGCCGCCATCTGCTTCTTCAAATCGGCTACCTCCTTCATGAGCATGCGGAGCATCTGATCGGTACTGACCCGCTTTCCGACTTTCTTGGGCATTCTCAGACGAAGTATCTGTAAGACAAAAAGAAAGATTACAACGCTCAAAATTGGCTCTTCGTTCCGTCTCGAGCTCACGTGCAGCGGGGAGGTGCAGCTTCGGAGCACAGGAACAAGAGGAAGCTTTCTTGGCTTGTTGCTCCTTTTATCCGTCTTCAGGGCGGGCGTAAACCCGCCCTCGCCGGCCTCCGTGGGCGTGGCCGGTCGCGTCCGTGTCTAGGACAACCCAATCCAGGGCGGGAAAAAGGCGCGCCCCGGCTACGCCGCTTCGGGCATACCAGCCGGGACTCGCCTCCCGCCCAAGATGGCTTCCCGGGGGGATCGTGGTACTCCACCATACGTTCGGGGGGACCGAATGGTCGCCCCTTTCCATTCTTACATCATTACACAACAAGGCTGTTTCATTTTGTAACCATTCTTACATCATTACACAACGTGGCTGTGTCATTGTGTAACCATTGTTACACCATTATACAACTTGGCTGTGTCATTTTGTAACCATTGTTACACCATTACACAATGTGGCTGTGTCATATTGTAACCATTGTTACACCATTACACAACGTGGCTGTGTCATTGTGTAACCATTGTTACACCATTACACAACTAGGCTGTGTCATTTTGCAACCATTGTTACATCATTACACAACGTAGCTGTGTCATTTTGTAACCATTGTTACACCATTACACAACTTGGCTGTGTCATTGTGCAACCATTGTTACACCATTACACAACTTGGCTGTGTCATTTTGTAACCATTGTTACATCATTACACAACGTGGCTGTGTCATTTTGTAACCATTGTTACACCATTACACAACGTGGCTGTGTCATTTTGTAACCATTGATACACCATTACACAACGTGGCTGTGTCATTTTGTAACCATTGTTACATCATTACACAACGTGGCTGTGTCATTGTGTAACCATTGTTACACCATTACACCATGTGGCTGTGTCATTGTGTAACCATTGTTACATCATTACACAACTTGGACGTGTCATTTTGTAACCATTGTTACATCATCACACAACGTGGCTGTGTCATTGTGTAACCATTGTTACATCATTACACAACAAGGCTGTGTCATTTTGTAACCATTGTTACACCATTACACAACGTGGCTGTGTCATTTTGTAACCATTGTTACATCATTACACAACGTGGCTGTGTCATTTTGTAACCATTGTTACATCATTACACAACTTGGCTGTGTCATTTTGCAACCATTGTTACACCATTACACAACTTGGCTGTGTCATTTTGTAACCATTGTTACATCATTACACAACTTGGCCGTGTCATTTTGTAACCATTGTTACACCATTACACAACGTGGCTGTGTCATTTTGTAACCATTGTTACACCATTACACAACGACCATTGTTACATCATTACACAACGTGGCTGTGTCATTTTGTAACCATTGTTACATCATTACACAACAAGGCTGTGTCATTTTGTAACCATTGTTACATCATTACACAACGTGGCTGTGTCATTTTGTAACCATTGTTACATCATTACACAACGTGGCTGTGTCATTGTGTAACCATTGTTACACCATTACACAACGTGGCTGTGTCATTTTGTAACCATTGTTACACCATTACACAACAAGGCTGTGTCATTTTGTAACCATTGTTACACCATTACACAACGTGGCTGTGTCATTTTGTAACCATTGTTACACCATTACACAACGTGGCTGTGTCATTGTGTAACCATTGTTACACCATTACACAACGTGGCTGTGTCATTATGTAACCATTGTTACATCATTACACAACAAGGCTGTGTCATTTTGTAACCATTGTTAAACCATTACACAACGTGGCTGTGTCATTTTGTAACCATTGTTACATCATTACACAACGTGGCTGTGTCATTTTGTAACCATTGTTACATCATTACACAACGTGGCTGTGTCATTGTGTAACCATTGTTACACCATTACACCATGTGTCTGTGTCATTGTGTAACCATTGTTACATCATTACACAACTTGGCCGTGTCATTTTGTAACCATTGTTACATCATCACACAACGTGGCTGTGTCATTGTGTAACCATTGTTACATCATTACACAACAAGGCTGTGTCATTTTGTAACCATTGTTACACCATTACACAACGTGGCTGTGTCATTTTGTAACCATTGTTACATCATTACACAACGTGGCTGTCATTTTGTAACCATTGTTACATCATTACACAACTTGGCTGTGTCATTTTGCAACCATTGTTACACCATTACACAACTTGGCTGTGTCATTTTGTAACCATTGTTACATCATTACACAGCGTGGCTGTGTCATTTTGTAACCATTGTTACACCATTACACAACGTGGCTGTGTCATTTTGTAACCATTGTTACACCATTACACAACAAGGCTGTGTCATTTTGTAACCATTGTTACACCATTACAGAACGTGGCTGTGTCATTTTGTAACCATTGTTACACCATTACACAACGTGGCTGTGTCATTGTGTAACCATTGTTACACCATTACACAACGTGGCTGTGTCATTGTGTAACCATTGTTACATCATTACACAAGGCTGTGTCATTTTGTAACCATTGTTACACCATTACACAACGTGGCTGTGTCATTTTGTAACCATTGTTACATCATTACACAACGTGGCTGTGTCATTTTGTAACCATTGTTACACCATTACACAACTTGGCCGTGTCATTTTGTAACCATTGTTACATCATCACACAACGTGGCGGTGTCATTGTGTAACCATTGTTACAACATTACACAACAAGGCTGTGTCATTTTGTAACCATTATTACACCATTACACAACGTGGCTGTGTCATTTTGTAACCATTGTTACATCATCACACAACGTGGCTGTGTCATTGTGTAACCATTGTTACAACATTACACAACTTGGCTGTGTCATTTTGCAACCATTGTTGCATCATTACACAACGTGGCTGTGTCATTTTGCAACCATTGTTACATCATTACACAACAAGGCTGTGTGATTGTGCAACCATTGTTACACCATTACACAACTTGGCTGTGTCATTTTGTAACCATTGTTATACCATTACACAATGTGGCTGTGTCATTGTGTAACCATTGTTACATCATTACACAACTTGGCCGTGTCATTTTGTAACCATTGTTACATCATCACACAACGTGGCTGTGTCATTGTGTAACCATTGTTACATCATTACACAACAAGGCTGTGTCATTTTGTAACCATTGTTACACCATTACACAACGTGGCTGTGTCATTTTGTAACCATTGTTACATCATTACACAACGTGGCTGTGTCATTTTGTAACCATTGTTACATCATTACACAACGTGGCTGTGTCATTGTGTAACCATTGTTACACAATTACACAACTTGGCTGTGTCATTTTGCAACCATTGTTACATCATTACACAACGTGGCTGTGTCATTTTGTAACCATTGTTACACCATTACACAACTTGGCTGTGTCATTTTGCAACCATTGTTACACCATTACACAACTTGGCTGTGTCATTTTGTAACCATTGTTACATCATTACACAACGTGGCTGTGTCATTTTGTAACCATTGTTACACCATTACACGTGGCTGTGTCATTGTGTAACCATTCTTACATCATTACACAACAAGGCTGTTTCATTTTGTAACCATTGTTACATCATTACGCAACGTGGCTGTGTCATTGTGTAACCATTGTTACACCATTACACAACTTGGCTGTGTCATTTTGCAACCATTGTTACACCATTACACAACTTGGTGTGTCATTTTGTAACCATTGTTACATCATTACACAACGTGGCTGTGTCATTTTGTAACCATTGTTACATCATTACACAACAAGGCTGTGTCATTTTGTAACCATTGATACACCATTACACAACGTGGCTGTGTCATTTTGTAACCATTGTTACATCATTACACAACTTGGCTGTGTCATTGTGTAACCATTGTTACACCATTACACAACTTGGCTGTGTCATTTTGCAACCATTGTTACACCATTACAAAAATTGGCTGTATCATTTTGTAACCATTGTTACATCATTACACAACGTGGCTGTGTCATTTTGTAACCATTGTTACACCATTACACAACTTGGCTGTGTCATTTTGTAACCATTGTTACATCATTACACAACGTGGCTGTGTCATTTTGTAACCATTTTTACACCATTACACAATGTGGCTGTGTCATTTTGTAACCATTGTTACACCATTACACAACGTGGCTGTGTCATTGTGTAACCATTGTTACACCATTACACAACTAGGCTGTGTCATTTTGCAACCATTGTTACATCATTACACAACATGGCTGTGTCGTTTTGTAACCATTGTTACACCATTACACAACTTGGCCGTGTCATTTTGCAACCATTGTTACACCATTACACAACTTGGCTGTGTCATTTTGTAACCATTGTTACATCATTACAGAACATGGCTGTGTCATTTTGTAACCATTGTAACACCATTACACAACGTGGCTGTGTCATTTTGTAACCATTGATACACCATTACACAACGTGGCTGTGTCATTTTGTAACCATTGTTACATCATTACACAACGTGGCTGTGTCATTTTGTAACCATTGTTACATCATTACACAACGTGGCTGTGTCATTTTGTAACCATTGTTACACCATTACACAACATGGCTGTGTCATTTTGTAATCATTGTTACATCATTACACAACAAGGCTGTTTCATTTTGTAACCATTGTTACATCATTACGCAACGTGGCTGTGTCATTGTGTAACCATTGTTACACCATTACACAACTTGGCTGTGTCATTTTGCAACCATTGTTACACCATTACACAACTTGGTGTGTCATTTTGTAACCATTGTTACATCATTACACAACGTGGCTGTGTCATTTTGTAACCATTGTTACATCATTACACAACAAGGCTGTGTCATTTTGTAACCATTGATACACCATTACACAACGTGGCTGTGTCATTTTGTAACCATTGTTACATCATTACACAACTTGGCTGTGTCATTGTGTAACCATTGTTACACCATTACACAACTTGGCTGTGTCATTTTGCAACCATTGTTACACCATTACAAAAATTGGCTGTATCATTTTGTAACCATTGTTACATCATTACACAACGTGGCTGTGTCATTTTGTAACCATTGTTACACCATTACACAACTTGGCTGTGTCATTTTGTAACCATTGTTACATCATTACACAACGTGGCTGTGTCATTTTGTAACCATTGTTACACCATTACACAATGTGGCTGTGTCATTTTGTAACCATTGTTACACCATTACACAACGTGGCTGTGTCATTGTGTAACCATTGTTACAACATTACACAACTAGGCTGTGTCATTTTGCAACCATTGTTACATCATTACACAACATGGCTGTGTCATTTTGTAACCATTGTTACACCATTACACAACTTGGCCGTGTCATTTTGCAACCATTGTTACACCATTACACAACTTGGCTGTGTCATTTTGTAACCATTGTTACATCATTACACAACGTGGCTGTGTCATTTTGTAACCATTGTTACACCATTACACAACGTGGCTGTGTCATTTTGTAACCATTGATACACCATTACACAACGTGGCTGTGTCATTTTGTAACCATTGTTACATCATTACACAACGTGGCTGTGTCATTTTGTAACCATTGTTACATCATTACACAACTTGGCTGTGTCATTTTGCAACGATTGTTACACCATTACACAACTTGGCTGTGTCATTTTGTAACCATTGTTACATCATTACACAACGTGGCTGTGTCATTTTGTAACCATTGTTACACCATTACACAACATGGCTGTGTCATTTTGTAATCATTGTTACATCATTACACAACAAGGCTGTGTCATTTTGTAACCATTGTTACACCATTACACAACGTGGCTGTGTCATTTTGTAACCATTGTTACACCATTACACAACGTGGCTGTGTCATTGTGTAACCATTGTTACACCATTACACAACGTGGCTGTGTCATTGTGTAACCATTGTTACATCATTACACAACGTGGCTGTGTCATTGTGTAACCATTGTTACACCATTACACCACAAGGATGTGTCATTTTGTAACCATTGTTACACCATTACACCACAAGGTTGTGTCAATTTGTAACCATTGTTACACCATTACACAACGTGGCTGTGTCATTGTGTAACCATTGTTACAACTTTACACAACGTCGCTGTGTCATTTTGTAACCATTGTTACACCATTACACCACGAGGTTGTGTCATTGTCCAACCATTGTTACACCATTACACAACATGGCTGTGTCATTGTGTAATCATTGTTACACCATTACACCATGAGGCTTTGTCATTTTGTAACCATTGTTACACCATTACACCACGAGGCTGTGTCATTGTGTAACCATTGTTACACCATTACGCCAAGAGGCTGTGTCATTTTGTAACCATTGTTACACCATTACACCACAAGGCTGTGTCATTGTGCAACCATTGTTACACCCTTACACAACTTGGCCATGTCATTTTGCAACCATTGTTACATCATTACACAACAAGGCTGTGTCATTGTGCAACCATTGTTACACCATTACACAACTTGGCTGTGTAATTTTGTAACCATTGTTACACCATTACACAATGTGGCTGTGTCATTGTGTAACCATTGTTACATCATTACACAACTTGGCCGTGTCATTTTGTAACCATTGTTACATCATCACACAACGTGGCTGTGTCATTGTGTAACCATTGTTACATCATTACACAACAAGGCTGTGTCATTTTGTAACCATTGTTACACCATTACACAACGTGGCTGTGTCATTTTGTAACCATTGTTACATCATTACACAACGTGGCTGTGTCATTTTGTAACCATTATTACATCATTACACAACGTGGCTGTGTCATTGTGTACCCATTGTTACACCATTACACAACTTGGCTGTGTCATTTTGCAACCATTGTTACATCATTACGCAACGTGGCTGTGTCATTGTGTAACCATTGTTACACCATTACACAACTTGGCTGTGTCATTTTGCAACCATTGTTACACCATTACACAACTTGGTGTGTCATTTTGTAACCATTGTTACATCATTACACAACGTGGCTGTGTCATTTTGTAACCATTGTTACATCATTACACAACAAGGCTGTGTCATTTTGTAACCATTGATACACCATTACACAACGTGGCTGTGTCATTTTGTAACCATTGTTACATCATTACACAACTTGGCTGTGTCATTGTGTAACCATTGTTACACCATTACACAACTTGGCTGTGTCATTTTGCAACCATTGTTACACCATTACAAAAATTGGCTGTATCATTTTGTAACCATTGTTACATCATTACACAACGTGGCTGTGTCATTTTGTAACCATTGTTACACCATTACACAACTTGGCTGTGTCATTTTGTAACCATTGTTACATCATTACACAACGTGGCTGTGTCATTTTGTAACCATTTTTACACCATTACACAATGTGGCTGTGTCATTTTGTAACCATTGTTACACCATTACACAACGTGGCTGTGTCATTGTGTAACCATTGTTACACCATTACACAACTAGGCTGTGTCATTTTGCAACCATTGTTACATCATTACACAACATGGCTGTGTCATTTTGTAACCATTGTTACACCATTACACAACTTGGCCGTGTCATTTTGCAACCATTGTTACACCATTACACAACTTGGCTGTGTCATTTTGTAACCATTGTTACATCATTACAGAACGTGGCTGTGTCATTTTGTAACCATTGTTACACCATTACACAACGTGGCTGTGTCATTTTGTAACCATTGATACACCATTACACAACGTGGCTGTGTCATTTTGTAACCATTGTTACATCATTACACAACGTGGCTGTGTCATTTTGTAACCATTGTTACATCATTACACAACTTGGCTGTGTCATTTTGCAACCATTGTTACACCATTACACAACTTGGCTGTGTCATTTTGTAACCATTGTTACATCATTACACAACGTGGCTGTGTCATTTTGTAACCATTGTTACACCATTACACAACATGGCTGTGTCATTTTGTAATCATTGTTACATCATTACACAACAAGGCTGTTTCATTTTGTAACCATTGTTACATCATTACGCAACGTGGCTGTGTCATTGTGTAACCATTGTTACACCATTACACAACTTGGCTGTGTCATTTTGCAACCATTGTTACACCATTACACAACTTGGTGTGTCATTTTGTAACCATTGTTACATCATTACACAACGTGGCTGTGTCATTTTGTAACCATTGTTACATCATTACACAACAAGGCTGTGTCATTTTGTAACCATTGATACACCATTACACAACGTGGCTGTGTCATTTTGTAACCATTGTTACATCATTACACAACTTGGCTGTGTCATTGTGTAACCATTGTTACACCATTACACAACTTGGCTGTGTCATTTTGCAACCATTGTTACACCATTACAAAAATTGGCTGTATCATTTTGTAACCATTGTTACATCATTACACAACGTGGCTGTGTCATTTTGTAACCATTGTTACACCATTACACAACTTGGCTGTGTCATTTTGTAACCATTGTTACATCATTACACAACGTGGCTGTGTCATTTTGTAACCATTGTTACACCATTACACAATGTGGCTGTGTCATTTTGTAACCATTGTTACACCATTACACAACGTGGCTGTGTCATTGTGTAACCATTGTTACACCATTACACAACTAGGCTGTGTCATTTTGCAACCATTGTTACATCATTACACAACATGGCTGTGTCATTTTGTAACCATTGTTACACCATTACACAACTTGGCCGTGTCATTTTGCAACCATTGTTACACCATTACACAACTTGGCTGTGTCATTTTGTAACCATTGTTACATCATTACACAACGTGGCTGTGTCATTTTGTAACCATTGATACACCATTACACAACGTGGCTGTGTCATTTTGTAACCATTGTTACATCATTACACAACGTGGCTGTGTCATTTTGTAACCATTGTTACATCATTACACAACTTGGCTGTGTCATTTTGCAACCATTGTTACACCATTACACAACTTGGCTGTGTCATTTTGTAACCATTGTTACATCATTACACAACGTGGCTGTGTCATTTTGTAACCATTGTTACACCATTACACAACATGGCTGTGTCATTTTGTAATCATTGTTACATCATTACACAACAAGGCTGTGTCATTTTGTAACCATTGTTACACCATTACACAACGTGGCTGTGTCATTTTGTAACCATTGTTACACCATTACACAACGTGGCTGTGTCATTGTGTAACCATTGTTACACCATTACACAACGTGGCTGTGTCATTGTGTAACCATTGTTACATCATTACACAACGTGGCTGTGTCATTGTGTAACCATTGTTACACCATTACACCACAAGGATGTGTCATTTTGTAACCATTGTTACACCATTACACCACAAGGTTGTGTCAATTTGTAACCATTGTTACACCATTACACAACGTGGCTGTGTCATTGTGTAACCATTGTTACAACTTTACACAACGTCGCTGTGTCATTTTGTAACCATTGTTACACCATTACACCACGAGGTTGTGTCATTGTCCAACCATTGTTACACCATTACACAACATGGCTGTGTCATTGTGTAATCATTGTTACACCATTACACCATGAGGCTTTGTCATTTTGTAACCATTGTTACACCATTACACCACGAGGCTGTGTCATTGTGTAACCATTGTTACACCATTACGCCAAGAGGCTGTGTCATTTTGTAACCATTGTTACACCATTACACCACAAGGCTGTGTCATTGTGCAACCATTGTTACACCCTTACACAACTTGGCCATGTCATTTTGCAACCATTGTTACATCATTACACAACAAGGCTGTGTCATTGTGCAACCATTGTTACACCATTACACAACTTGGCTGTGTAATTTTGTAACCATTGTTACACCATTACACAATGTGGCTGTGTCATTGTGTAACCATTGTTACATCATTACACAACTTGGCCGTGTCATTTTGTAACCATTGTTACATCATCACACAACGTGGCTGTGTCATTGTGTAACCATTGTTACATCATTACACAACAAGGCTGTGTCATTTTGTAACCATTGTTACATCATTACACAACGTGGCTGTGTCATTGTGTAACCATTGTTACACCATTACACCATGTGGCTGTGTCATTGTGTAACCATTGTTACATCATTACACAACTTGGCCGTGTCATTTTGTAACCATTGTTACATCATCACACAACGTGGCTGTGTCATTGTGTAACCATTGTTACATCATTACACAACAAGGCTGTGTCATTTTGTAACCATTGTTACACCATTACACAACGTGGCTGTGTCATTTTGTACCCATTGTTACACCATTTCATAACGTGGCTGTCTCATTGTGTAACCATTGTTACACCATTACACAACGTGGCTGTGTCATTATGTAACCATTGTTACATCATTACACAACAAGGCTGTGTCATTTTGTAACCATTGTTACATCATCACACAACGAGGCTGTGTCATTGTGTAACCATTGTTACATCATTACACAACATGGCTGTGTCATTTTGTAACCATTGTTACACCATTACACAACGTGGCTGTGTCATTTTGTAACCATTGTTACATCATTACACAACGTGGCTGTGTCATTTTGTAACCATTGTTACACAATGACACAGCCACGTTGTGTAATGATGTAACCATTGTTACACCATTACAGGACGTGGCTGTGTCATTTTGTAACCATTGTTACACCATTACACAACGTGGCTGTGTCATTGTGTAACCATTGTTACACCATTACACAACGTGGCTGTGTCATTGTGTAACCATTGTTACATCATTACACAAGGCTGTGTCATTTTGTAACCATTGTTACACCATTACACAACGTGGCTGTGTCATTTTGTAACCATTGTTACATCATTACACAACGTGGCTGTGTCATTTTGTAACCATTGTTACACCATTACACAACTTGGCCGTGTCATTTTGTAACCATTGTTACATCATCACACAACGTGGCTGTGTCATTGTGTAACCATTGTTACAACATTACACAACAAGGCTGTGTCATTTTGTAACCATTATTACACCATTACACAACGTGGCTGTGTCATTGTGTAACCATTGTTACAACATTACACAACTTGGCTGTGTCATTTTGCAACCATTGTTGCATCATTACACAACGTGGCTGTGTCATTTTGCAACCATTGTTACATCATTACACAACAAGGCTGTGTCATTGTGCAACCATTGTTACACCATTACACAACTTGGCTGTATCATTTTGTAACCATTGTTACACCATTACACAATGTGGCTGTGTCATTGTGTAACCATTGTTACATCATTACACAACTTGGCCGTGTCATTTTGTAACCATTGTTACATCATCACACAACGTGGCTGTGTCATTGTGTAACCATTGTTACATCATTACACAACAAGGCTGTGTCATTTTGTAACCATTGTTACACCATTACACAACGTGGCTGTGTCATTTTGTAACCATTGTTACATCATTACACAACGTGGCTGTGTCATTTTGTAACCATTGTTACATCATTACACAACGTGGATGTGTCAATGTGTAACCATTGTTACACAATTACACAACTTGGCTGTGTCATGTTGCAACCATTGTTACATCATTACACAACGTGGCTGTGTCATTTTGTAACCATTGTTACACCATTACACAACTTGGCTGTGTCATTTTGCAACCATTGTTACACCATTACACAACTTGGCTGTGTCATTTTGTAACCATTGTTACATCATTACACAACGTGGCTGTGTCATTTTGTAACCATTGTTACACCATTACACAACGTGGCTGTGTCATTGTGTAACCATTCTTACATCATTACACAACAAGGCTGTTTCATTTTGTAACCATTGTTACATCATTACACAACGTGGCTGTGTCATTGTGTAACCATTGTTACACCATTACACAACTTGGCTGTGTCATTTTGCAACCATTGTTACACCATTACACAACTTGGCTGTGTCATTTTGTAACCATTGTTACATCATTACACAACGTGGCTGTGTCATTTTGTAACCATTGTTACATCATTACACAACAACGCTGTGTCATTTTGTAACCATTGATACACCATTACACAACGTGGCTGTGTCATTTTGTAACCATTGTTACATCATTACACAACGTGGCTGTGTCATTTTGTAACCATTGTTACATCATTACACAACTTGGCTGTGTCATTGTGTAACCATTGTTACACCATTACACAACTTGGCTGTGTCATTTTGCAACCATTGGTACACCATTACAAAAATTGGCTGTATCATTTTGTAACCATTGTTACATCATTACACAACGTGGCTGTGTCATTTTGTAACCATTGTTACACCATTACACAACTTGGCTGTGTCATTTTGTAACCATTGTTACATCATTACACAACGTGGCTGTGTCATTTTGTAACCATTGTTACACCATTACACAATGTGGCTGTGTCATTTTGTAACCATTGCTACACCATTACACAACGTGGCTGTGTCATTGTGTAACCATTGTTACACCATTACACAACTAGGCTGTGTCATTTTGCAACCATTGTTACATCATTACACAACATGGCTGTGTCATTTTGTAACCATTGTTACACCATTACACAACTTGGCCGTGTCATTTTGCAACCATTGTTACACCATTACACAACTTGGCTGTGTCATTTTGTAACCATTGTTACATCATTACACAACGTGGCTGTGTCATTTTGTAACCATTGTTACACCATTACACAACGTGGCTGTGTCATTTTGTAACCATTGATACACCATTACACAACGTGGCTGTGTCATTTTGTAACCATTGTTACATCATTACACAACGTGGCTGTGTCATTTTGTAACCATTGTTACATCATTACACAACTTGGCTGTGTCATTTTGCAACCATTGTTACACCATTACACAACTTGGCTGTGTCATTTTGTAACCATTGTTACATCATTATACAACGTGGCTGTGTCATTTTGTAACCATTGTTACACCATTACACAACATGGCTGTGTCATTTTGTAATCATTGTTACATCATTACACAACAAGGCTGTGTCATTTTGTAACCATTGTTACACCATTACACAACGTGGCTGTGTCATTTTGTAACCATTGTTACACCATTACACAACGTGGCTGTGTCATTGTGTAACCATTGTTACATCATTACACAACGTGGCTGTGTCATTGTGTAACCATTGTTACACCATTACACCACAAGGATGTGTCATTTTGTAACCATTGTTACACCAATACACCACAAGGTTGTGTCAATTTGTAACCATTGTTACACCATTACACAACGTGGCTGTGTCATTGTGTAACCATTGTTACAACTTTACACAACGTCGCTGTGTCATTTTGTAACCATTGTTACACCATTACACCACGAGGTTGTGTCATTGTGCAACCATTGTTACACCATTACACAACATGGCTGTGTCATTGTGTAATCATTGTTACACCATTACACCATGAGGCTTTGTCATTTTGTAACCATTGTTACACCATTACACCACGAGGCTGTGTCATTGTGTAACCATTGTTACACCATTACGCCAAGAGGCTGTGTCATTTTGTAACCATTGTTACACCATTACACCACAAGGCTGTGTCATTGTGCAACCATTGTTACACCCTTACACAACTTGGCCATGTCATTTTGCAACCATTGTTACATCATTACACAACAAGGCTGTGTCATTGTGCAACCATTGTTACACCATTACACAACTTGGCTGTGTAATTTTGTAACCATTGTTACACCATTACACCATGTGGCTGTGTCATTGTGTAACCATTGTTACATCATTACACAACTTGGCCGTGTCATTTTGTAACCATTGTTACATCATCACACAACGTGGCTGTGTCATTGTGTAACCATTGTTACATCATTACACAACAAGGCTGTGTCATTTTGTAACCATTGTTACACCATTACACAACGTGGCTGTGTCATTTTGTAACCATTGTTACATCATTACACAACGTGGCTGTGTCATTTTGTAACCATTATTACATCATTACACAACGTGGCTGTGTCATTGTGTAACCATTGTTACACCATTACACAACTAGGCTGTGTCATTTTGCAACCATTGTTACATCATTACACAACATGGCTGTGTCATTTTGTAACCATTGTTACACCATTACACAACTTGGCCGTGTCATTTTGCAACCATTGTTACACCATTACACAACTTGGCTGTGTCATTTTGTAACCATTGTTACATCATTACACAACGTGGCTGTGTCATTTTGTAACCATTGTTACACCATTACACAACGTGGCTGTGTCATTTTGTAACCATTGATACACCATTACACAACGTGGCTGTGTCATTTTGTAACCATTGTTACATCATTACACAACGTGGCTGTGTCATTTTGTAACCATTGTTACATCATCACACAACTTGGCTGTGTCATTTTGCAACCATTGTTACACCATTACACAACTTGGCTGTGTCATTTTGTAACCATTGTTACATCATTACACAACGTGGCTGTGTCATTTTGTAACCATTGTTACACCATTACACAACATGGCTGTGTCATTTTGTAATCATTGTTACATCATTACACAACAAGGCTGTGTCATTTTGTAACCATTGTTACACCATTACACAACGTGGCTGTGTCATTTTGTAACCATTGTTACACCATTACACAACGTGGCTGTGTCATTGTGTAACCATTGTTACACCATTACACAACGTGGCTGTGTCATTGTGTAACCATTGTTACATCATTACACAACGTGGCTGTGTCATTGTGTAACCATTGTTACACCATTACACCACAAGGATGTGTCATTTTGTAACCATTGTTACACCATTACACCACAAGGTTGTGTCAATTTGTAACCATTGTTACACCATTACACAACGTGGCTGTGTCATTGTGTAACCATTGTTACAACTTTACACAACGTCGCTGTGTCATTTTGTAACCATTGTTACACCATTACACCACGAGGTTGTGTCATTGTGCAACCATTGTTACACCATTACACAACATGGCTGTGTCATTGTGTAATCATTGTTACACCATTACACCATGAGGCTTTGTCATTTTGTAACCATTGTTACACCATTACACCACGAGGCTGTGTCATTGTGTAACCATTGTTACACCATTACGCCAAGAGGCTGTGTCATTTTGTAACCATTGTTACACCATTACACCACAAGGCTGTGTCATTGTGCAACCATTGTTACACCCTTACACAACTTGGCCATGTCATTTTGCAACCATTGTTACATCATTACACAACAAGGCTGTGTCATTGTGCAACCATTGTTACACCATTACAGAACTTGGCTGTGTAATTGTGTAACCATTGTTACACCATTACACAATGTGGCTGTGTCATTGTGTAACCATTGTTACATCATTACACAACTTGGCCGTGTCATTTTGTAACCATTGTTACATCATCACACAACGTGGCTGTGTCATTGTGTAACCATTGTTACATCATTACACAACAAGGCTGTGTCATTTTGTAACCATTGTTACACCATTACACAACGTGGCTGTGTCATTTTGTAACCATTGTTACATCATTACACAACGTGGCTGTGTCATTTTGTAACCATTATTACATCATTACACAACGTGGCTGTGTCATTGTGTAACCATTGTTACACCATTACACAACTTGGCTGTGTCATTTTGCAACCATTGTTACATCATTACACAACGTGGCTGTGTCATTTTGCAACCATTGTTACATCATTACACAACAAGGCTGTGTCATTGTGCAACCATTGTTACACCATTACACAACTTGGCTGTGTCATTTTGTAACCATTGTTACACCATTACACAATGTGGCTGTGTCATTGTGTAACCATTGTTACATCATTACACAACTTGGCCGTGTCATTTTGTAACCATTGTTACATCATCACACAACGTGGCTGTGTCATTGTGTAACCATTGTTACATCATTACACAACAAGGCTGTGTCATTTTGTAACCATTGTTACACCATTACACAACGTGGCTGTGTCATTTTGTAACCATTGTTACACCATTACACAACGTGGCTGTGTCATTGTGTAACCATTGTTACACCATTACACAACGTGGCTGTGTCATTATGTAACCATTGTTACATCATTACACAACAAGGCTGTGTCATTTTGTAACCATTGTTACACCATTACACAACGTGGCTGTGTCATTTTGTAACCATTGTTACATCATTACACAACGTGGCTGTGTCATTTTGTAACCATTGTTACATCATTACACAACGTGGCTGTGTCATTGTGTAACCATTGTTACACCATTACACCATGTGGCTGTGTCATTGTGTAACCATTGTTACATCATTACACAACTTGGCCGTGTCATTTTGTAACCATTGTTACATCATCACACAACGTGGCTGTGTCATTGTGTAACCATTGTTACATCATTACACAACAAGGCTGTGTCAATTTGTAACCATTGTTACACCATTACACTATGTGGCTGTGTCATTTTGTACCCATTGTTACACCACTACACAACGTGGCTGTGTCATTGTGTAACCATTGTTACACCATTACACAACGTGGCTGTGTCATTATGTATCCATTGTTACATCATTACACAACAAGGCTGTGTCATTTTGTAACCATTGTTACACCATTACACAACGTGGCTGTGTCATTTTGTAACCATTGTTACATCATTACACAACGTGGCTGTGTCATTTTGTAACCATTGTTACATCATTACACAACGTGGCTGTGTCATTGTGTAACCATTGTTACACCATTACACAACGTGGCTGTGTCATTTTGTAACCATTGTTACATCATTACACAACGTGGCTGTGTCATTTTGTAACCATTGTTACATCATTACACAACGTGGCTGTGTCATTGTGTAACCATTGTTACACCATTACACCATGTGGCTGTGTCATTGTGTAACCATTGTTACATCATTACACAACTTGGCCGTGTCATTTTGTAACCATTGTTACATCATCTCACAACGTGGCTGTGTCATTATGTAGCCATTGTTACATCATTACACAACAAGGCTGTGTCATTTTGTAACCATTGTTACACCATTACACAACGTGGCTGTGTCATTTTGTACCCATTGTTACACCATTTCATAACGTGGCTGTGTCATTGTGTAACCATTGTTACACCATTACACAACGTGGCTGTGTCATTATGTAACCATTGTTACATCATTACACAACAAGGCTGTGACATTTTGTAACCATTGTTACATCATCACACAACAAGGCTGTGTCATTGTGTAACCAATGTTACATCATTACACAACAAGGCTGTGTCATTTTGTAACCATTGTTACACCATTACACAACGTGGCTGTGTCATTTTGTAACCATTGTTACATCATTACACAACGTGGCTGTGTCATTTTGTAACCATTGTTACACAATGACACAGCCACGTTGTGTAATGATGTAACCATTGTTACACCATTACACAACGTGGCTGTGTCATTTTGCAACCATTGTTACATCATTACACAACGTGGCTGTGTCATTTTGTAACCATTGTTACACCATTACACAACGTGGCTGTGTCATTTTGCAACCATTGTTACACCATTACACAACATGGCTGTGTCATTTTGTAACCATTGTTACATCATTACACAACGTGGCTGTGTCATTTTGTAACCATTGTTACACCATTACACAACGTGGCTGTGTCATTGTGTAACCATTCTTACATCATTACACAACAAGGCTGTTTCATTTTGTAACCATTGTTACATCATTACACAACATGGCTGTGTCATTGTGTAACCATTGTTACACCATTACACAACTTGGCTGTGTCATTTTGTAACCATTGTTACATCATTACACAACGTGGCTGTGTCATTTTGTAACCATTGTTACATCATTACACAACAAGGCTGTGTCATTTTGTACCCATTGTTACACCATTTCATAACGTGGCTGTGTCATTGTGTAACCATTGTTACACCATTACACAACGTGGCTGTGTCATTATGTAACCATTGTTACATCATTACACAACAAGGCTGTGTCATTTTGTAACCATTGTTACATCATCACACAACAAGGCTGTGTCATTGTGTAACCATTGTTACATCATTACACAACAAGGCTGTGTCATTTTGTAACCATTGTTACACCATTACACAACGTGGCTGTGTCATTTTGTAACCATTGTTACATCATTACACAACGTGGCTGTGTCATTTTGTAACCATTGTTACACAATGACACAGCCACGTTGTGTAATGATGTAACCATTGTTACACCATTACACAACGTGGCTGTGTCATTTTGCAACCATTGTTACATCATTACACAACGTGGCTGTGTCATTTTGTAACCATTGTTACACCATTACACAACTTGGCTGTGTCATTTTGCAACCATTGTTACACCATTACACAACATGGCTGTGTCATTTTGTAACCATTGTTACATCATTACACAACGTGGCTGTGTCATTTTGTAACCATTATTACATCATTACACAATGTGGCTGTGTCATTGTGTACCCATTGTTGCAGTGGGAGGGCGTTCCAGGCTCTAGCACCGTTGAAGGAGAAGGTCCTGCCTCCGGATCTGGATCTTTTTATTTTGGGGGTTTTTGCAAGAAATGTTTGACTAGAGCGGAGGCTTCTGTTGGGCACATAATGGGTAATTAAGTCTTGGGTAATTTTAGGGCCAGTGTTCCAGAAGGCCTGGTGCGCAGTGCACATGGCTTTAAACAGGACCCTCTGTCGCACCGGTAGCCAGTGGAGGGTAGTCAAACCTGCTCTCACTGACTGTCTGCGGGGAAGATCTAGTAGAACGCGTGCTGCGCAGTTTTGAACTATCTGGAGCCTTCTGAGGGTGGATTCGGGGGCACCAAGATAAAGTATGTTGTTGAAGTCGAGTCGCGATTGGATTAAGCCTTGTATGGCAGTTTGTTTGGCATCCCAGGGGAGGAGGGGGAGGATTCTTTTCAGCATTTTCATGATGCCAAAGCAGGTGGCCGAAAGTTTTGTGGACTGCGTATTAAAGGACAGGGATCTGTCCAGCCACACTCCAAGGCTTTTAATGCTGTTTTTGGGAGTAGGAGGGGGCCCAGACTGGGTGGCCATAAAGAGGGGGGAATGCTGGGGTCTGGGGAGCCCAGGATCATCAGCTCCGTTTTGTCCCCATTCAGTTTTAACGAAGAAAGGGACATCCAGGTCTTCACTTCCTCAAGGCACTCTCTAAGCCCGCCTGGAGCCGATGGAATGGCTTCCTGAGTCATGGAGACCACCAGCTGCGTATCGTCCGCGTAGGAAATGATCTTAATTCCATACGGACGGACGACGTCAGCCAGTGGCCTCATGTACAAGTTAAAAAGTGCAGGGCTTAGAGATGATCCCTGAGGGACTCCACATTTCAAAGGTCTACTGGCAGAGACAGAGTCGTCTTCAAACACGCAGAAGGATCTGTCTTGGAGGAAAGATTTGAACCAGGACAAGGCTTTGTCTTCAATCCCAACTTGGGACATGCGATATAGCAGAGTGTTATGGCTAACCGTGTCAAAGGCCGCGCTGAGATCAAGGAGGATCACTGCCACTGATCCTCCTTGATCCAAGATCTTTCTCGCTTCCTCAGTGACCATAAGGAGTGCGGTCTCTGTCCCATGCTTGGGTCTGAAGCCCGTCTGGGTCGGGTCCAGTAGTTGGTGATCTTCCAGAAAAGTGATTAGTTGTTTATTGATATATTTTTCCAGAATCTTGCTGATCCATGGGAGCAGGGATATGGGGCGATAATTACTCAGATCATTAGGGTCCAAGTTGGGCTTCTTCACTAGAGCTCTGACCATAGCCTGCTTCCAGGCAGTCGGGACCACACTAGATGAAATGGAGGCGTTTAGGATGTCCTTAATTATAGGCAGAGTAGTTTGAGATGCTGCCATTATTATGTCTGGAGGTGCTGGGTCGTTGGGGGAACCAGATTTAACACTCCGTGCTAGGGGCTCAAGAGTAGCTAGCTCTAGTGGGGGGAAATGTGTTAATGTAGGCGAGTGAAGAGAGGGAGTCATGGAAGGACAAGTAGGAATTGAGAGGGTGAGGTTGTTCGGTGGGAAAGCAGAGTAGATGGTATTTATTTTCTGATGAAAGAATTCAGCGACGTCGTTACAATGGGTAGTGGACTTATCTGCCTGATCACAGGGGGACTGTTTAGTCAGTTTTTTTATGATCTTAAAAATTTCCTTAGGTTTGGATTTAGCAAGGGAGATTTTCTCCGAAAAGTAAGCGGCTTGAGTCGATTTTATCAACATTTTGTATTCCCTGATGGCTTCATGATAGAGATTTTTTTTTTCTAAGGAATAATCAACTCGCCAGCTTCTTTCCGACTGCCTACAGCAGCGTTTCTTGGCTCTGAGATCTTCAGTATACCATGGGGCACTTTTTTGAAGTCGTTTTAGTGTGATTTTTTTTTGGGGGAGAGCTACGTCTAGAGACTGAGTGATCCAATTAGAATAAGCCAGATTAGCAAGGTTAGGGTTATCTTTGATTAGGGGGGGATTCTCAGCAAGTAAATTAGTCCATTTGTCAATTGCGAGGTTAGACCAAGCTCTAGTGAGTCTTGTGGTCGGTGTCAATTTAGAGGGTTTCAGTGCAGACCAGCTGATAGGGATCAAAAAATGATCGGTCCAAGGCAAGTGGATGGGTGATCCTGTTGTAAGGCCGATGCAGTTGCTAAAAACCGGGTCCAGCAGATGACCCTTAACATGGGTGGGGGAGGTAACTTTTTGGGTCAATTGTAGAGCTGCGAGGTCTTCTGTTAGAGTAGTGGCTATGTGATCCAAATCCGAGTCGAAATGGAAATTAAAATCACCTAAAACGGTAAAGTTAGATGAGGGATTAAGGCGTTCGGCTATGTTTGAGGGTAAGCAGACGTGGAACTGATTCGGGGGGCCGGGAGGGCGGTAAATAAGCGTGCCGGAAAGGCAATTGTTAGATGAGAGTTCCACATGGAAAGTGATACTCTCGCAGTCCGGGATGGATTCGGCTGCTACACGGCAGCGAAATCGATCTTTATAAATTATCGCTAGACCTCCTCCTCTCCCTTTGGGCCGGTCTTGGTGAGAGATTTGAAAGCCTGAGGGGAGGGCTTCCAGAATCGCTGGCTCAGCGTCAGGAGTTAGCCAGGTTTCTGTTAAAAACAGTATGTCAGGCGAAAGTTCCTCTATTAGGAGAGAAATTTCAACCCTATGTTTTGGGAGGGAGCGACAGTTCAACAGGTACATGCGGTAGTCATATAGCAGTTCAGGTGTAGTTTTGGGCTTAAGGTGGAGGTTACAATTGGGGCAGGTAGGGGGTAGGGCATCAGCTTGAAATCTGTATAGGCATCCCTTGCTAGTGGATGTCCTAAAACTGTGCAGGATGTCAGGGCTATACTGCAAGGGTACTGAGGGGTGAGGAGTAGGGGGGCTGGCCCTAGGCCCGGACTCGGCGCGGACGAGCGCAGACGAGCTTGCCTTATGCGCGCCTTCGGCGCGCATTCGTCGCGCCCGCTGCGCTCGTCCGCTGCGCCTCCGGTACATACACATTATTATAGGACAGAGGGAGGGGGTGTGTCCGCAAAGTGGGCGTGTCCCTCGTTCCGTCGGGCTGATGGCGCCTACGAAGCCTCCCACGAGCTCTCCCTCTCAGCGTGTCAACCGCTGCTGGGTAAGCTTTCCATGTGGATCACAAGGCAGGTAGAGCGTGCGCCTTTAAAAACAATTATGTGCAACTTTTAAAATTATTTCGTTCTAAATCAGCAACACCTATCTCCCGGCTGTGCCTCAGGAGGTTACGGCTATCAGTGGACGCGCTGGTATCAGCGTTCTATTTACGTGCTTGCAAGGGGGCGTGTCCGCAAAGTGGGCGTGTCCCTCGTTCCGTCGGGCTGATGGCGCCTACGAAGCCTCCCACGAGCTCTCCCTCTCAGCGTGTCAACCGCTGCTGGGTAAGCTTTCCATGTGGAATACAAGGCAGGTAGAGCGTGCGCCTTTAAAAACAATTATGTGCAACTTTTAAAATTATTTCGTTCTAAATCAGCAACACCTATCTCCCGGCTGTGCCTCAGGAGGTTACGGCTATCAGTGGACGCGCTGGTATCAGCGTTCTATTTACGTGCTTGCAAGGGGGCGTGTCCGCAAAGTGGGCGTGTCCCTCGTTCCGTCGGGCTGATGGCGCCTACGAAGCCTCCCACGAGCTCTCCCTCTCAGCGTGTCAACCGCTGCTGGGTAAGCTTTCCATGTGGAATACAAGGCAGGTAGAGCGTGCGCCTTTAAAAACAATTATGTGCAACTTTTAAAATTATTTCGTTCTAAATCAGCAACACCTATCTCCCGGCTGTGCCTCAGGAGGTTACGGCTATCCAAGGCTGTGTCATTTTGTAACCATTGTTACACCATTACACAACGTGGCTGTGTCATTTTGTAACCATTGTTACATCATTACACAACGTGGCTGTGTCATTTTGTAACCATTGTTACACCATTACACAACTTGGCCGTGTCATTTTGTAACCATTGTTACATCATCACACAACGTGGCTGTGTCATTGTGTAACCATTGTTACAACATTACACAACAAGGCTGTGTCATTTTGTAACCATTATTACACCATTACACAACGTGGCTGTGTCATTGTGTAACCATTGTTACAACATTACACAACTTGGCTGTGTCATTTTGCAACCATTGTTGCATCATTACACAACGTGGCTGTGTCATTGTGTAACCATTGTTACACCATTACACAACTTGGCTGTGTCATTTTGAAACCATTGTTACACCATTACACAATGTGGCTGTGTCATATTGTAACCATTGTTACACCATTACACAACGTGGCTGTGTCATTGTGTAACCATTGTTACACCATTACACAACTAGGCTGTGTCATTTTGCAACCATTGTTACATCATTACACAACGTAGCTGTGTCATTTTGTAACCATTGTTACACCATTACACAACTTGGCTGTGTCATTGTGCAACCATTGTTACACCATTACACAACTTGGCTGTGTCATTTTGTAACCATTGTTACATCATTACACAACGTGGCTGTGTCATTTTGTAACCATTGTTACACCATTACACAACGTGGCTGTGTCATTTTGTAACCATTGATACACCATTACACAACGTGGCTGTTTCATTTTGTAACCATTGTTACATCATTACACAACGTGGCTGTGTCATTGTGTAACCATTGTTACACCATTACACCATGTGGCTGTGTCATTGTGTAACCATTGTTACATCATTACACAACTTGGACGTGTCATTTTGTAACCATTGTTACATCATCACACAACGTGGCTGTGTCATTGTGTAACCATTGTTACATCATTACACAACAAGGCTGTGTCATTTTGTAACCATTGTTACACCATTACACAACGTGGCTGTGTCATTTTGTAACCATTGTTACATCATTACACAACGTGGCTGTGTCATTTTGTAACCATTGCTACATCATTACACAACTTGGCTGTGTCATTTTGCAACCATTGTTACACCATTACACAACTTGGCTGTGTCATTTTGTAACCATTGTTACATCATTACACAACTTGACCGTGTCATTTTGTAACCATTGTTACACCATTACACAACGTGGCTGTGTCATTTTGTAACCATTGTTACACCATTACACAACGACCATTGTTACATCATTACACAACGTGGCTGTGTCATTTTGTAACCATTGTTACATCATTACACAACAAGGCTGTGTCATTTTGTAACCATTGTTACATCATTACACAACGTGGCTGTGTCATTGTGTAACCATTGTTACACCATTACACAACGTGGCCGTGTCATTTTGCAACCATTGTTACACCATTACACAACTTGGCTGTGTCATTTTGTAACCATTGTTACATCATTACACAACGTGGCTGTGTCATTTTGTAACCATTGTTACACCATTACACAACGTGGCTGTGTCATTTTGTAACCATTGATACACCATTACACAACGTGGCTGTGTCATTTTGTAACCATTGTTACATCATTACACAACGTGGCTGTGTCATTTTGTAACCATTGTTACATCATTACACAACTTGGCTGTGTCATTTTGCAACCATTGTTACACCATTACACAACTTGGCTGTGTCATTTTGTAACCATTGTTACATCATTACACAACGTGGCTGTGTCATTTTGTAACCATTGTTACACCATTACACAACGTGGCTGTGTCATTTTGTAACCATTGTTACATCATTACACAACAAGGCTGTGTCATTTTGTAACCATTGTTACACCATTACACAACGTGGCTGTGTCATTTTGTAACCATTGTTACACCATTACACAACGTGGCTGTGTCATTGTGTAACCATTGTTACACCATTACACAACGTGGCTGTGTCATTGTGTAACCATTGTTACATCATTACACAACGTGGCTGTGTCATTGTGTAACCATTGTTACACCATTACACCACAAGGATGTGTCATTTTGTAACCATTGTTACACCATTACACCACAAGGTTGTGTCAATTTGTAACCATTGTTACACCATTACACAACGTGGCTGTGTCATTGTGTAACCATTGTTACAACTTTACACAACGTCGCTGTGTCATTTTGTAACCATTGTTACACCATTACACCACGAGGTTGTGTCATTGTGCAACCATTGTTACACCATTACACAACATGGCTGTGTCATTGTGTAATCATTGTTACACCATTACACCATGAGGCTTTGTCATTTTGTAACCATTGTTACACCATTACACCACGAGGCTGTGTCATTGTGTAACCATTGTTACACCATTACGCCAAGAGGCTGTGTCATTTTGTAACCATTGTTACACCATTACACCACAAGGCTGTGTCATTGTGCAACCATTGTTACACCCTTACACAACTTGGCCATGTCATTTTGCAACCATTGTTACATCATTACACAACAAGGCTGTGTCATTGTGCAACCATTGTTACACCATTACACAACTTGGCTGTGTAATTTTGTAACCATTGTTACACCATTACACAATGTGGCTGTGTCATTGTGTAACCATTGTTACATCATTACACAACTTGGCCGTGTCATTTTGTAACCATTGTTACATCATCACACAACGTGGCTGTGTCATTGTGTAACCATTGTTACATCATTACACAACAAGGCTGTGTCATTTTGTAACCATTGTTACACCATTACACAACGTGGCTGTGTCATTTTGTAACCATTGTTACATCATTACACAACGTGGCTGTGTCATTTTGTAACCATTATTACATCATTACACAATGTGGCTGTGTCATTGTGTACCCATTGTTACACCATTACACAACTTGGCTGTGTCATTTTGCAACCATTGTTACATCATTACACAACGTGGCTGTGTCGTTTTGCAACCATTGTTACATCATTACACAACAAGGCTGTGTCATTGTGCAACCATTGTTACACCATTACACAACTTGGCTGTGTCATTTTGTAACCATTGTTACACCATTACACAATGTGGCTGTGTCATTGTGTAACCATTGTTACATCATTACACAACTTGGCCGTGTCATTTTGTAACCATTGTTACATCATCACACAACGTGGCTGTGTCATTGTGTAACCATTGTTACATCATTACACAACAAGGCTGTGTCATTTTGTAACCATTGTTACACCATTACATAACGTGGCTGTGTCATTTTGTAACCATTGTTACACCATTACACAACGTGGCTGTGTCATTATGTAACCATTGTTACATCATTACACAACAAGGCTGTGTCATTTTGTAATCATTGTTACACCATTACACAACGTGGCTGTGTCATTTTGTAACCATTGTTACATCATTACACAACGTGGCTGTGTCATTTTGTAACCATTGTTACATCATTACACAATGTGGCTGTGTCATTGTGTACCCATTGTTACACCATTACACCATGTGGCTGTGTCATTGTGTAACCATTGTTACATCATTACACAACTTGGCCGTGTCATTTTGTAACCATTGTTACATCATCACACAACGTGGCTGTGTCATTGTGTAACCATTGTTACATCATTACACAACAAGGCTGTGTCATTTTGTAACCATTGTTACACCATTACACTATGTGGCTGTGTCATTTTGTACCCATTGTTACACCATTACACAACGTGGCTGTGTCATTGTGTAACCATTGTTACACCATTACACAACGTGGCTGTGTCATTATGTAACCATTGTTACATCATTACACAACAAGGCTGTGTCATTTTGTAACCATTGTTACACCATTACACAACGTGGCTGTGTCATTTTGTAACCATTGTTACATCATTACACAACGTGGCTGTGTCATTTTGTAACCATTGTTACATCATTACACAACGTGGCTGTGTCATTGTGTAACCATTGTTACACCATTACACAACGTGGCTGTGTCATTTTGTAACCACTGTTACATCATTACACAACGTGGCTGTGTCATTTTGTAACCATTGTTACATCATTACACAACGTGGCTGTGTCATTGTGTAACCATTGTTACACCATTACACCATGTGGCTGTGTCATTGTGTAACCATTGTTACATCATTACACAACTTGGCCGTGTCATTTTGTAACCATTGTTACATCATCACACAACGTGGCTGTGTCATTGTGTAACCATTGTTACATCATTACACAACAAGGCTGTGTCATTTTGTAACCATTGTTACACCATTACACAACGTGGCTGTGTCATTTTGTACCCATTGTTACACCATTTCATAACGTGGCTGTGTCATTGTGTAACCATTGTTACACCATTACACAACGTGGCTGTGTCATTATGTAACCATTGTTACATCATTACACAACAAGGCTGTGTCATGTTGTAACCATTGTTACATCATCACACAACAAGGCTGTGTCATTGTGTAACCATTGTTACATCATTACACAACAAGGCTGTGTCATTTTGTAACCATTGTTACACCATTACACAACGTGGCTGTGTCATTTTGTAACCATTGTTACATCATTACACAACGTGGCTGTGTCATTTTGTAACCATTGTTACACAATGACACAGCCACGTTGTGTAATGATGTAACCATTGTTACACCATTACACAACGTGGCTGTGTCATTTTGCAACCATTGTTACATCATTACACAACGTGGCTGTGGCATTTTGTAACCATTGTTACACCATTACACAACTTGGCTGTGTCATTTTGCAACCATTGTTACACCATTACACAACATGGCTGTGTCATTTTGTAACCATTGTTACATCAATACACAACGTGGCTGTGTCATTTTGTAACCATTGTTACACCATTACACAACGTGGCTGTGTCATTGTGTAACCATTCTTACATCATAACACAACAAGGCTGTTTCATTTTGTAACCATTGTTACATCATTACACAACGTGGCTGTGTCATTGTGTAACCATTGTTACACCATTACACAACTTGGCTGTGTCATTTTGTAACCATTGTTACATCATTACACAACGTGGCTGTGTCATTTTGTAACCATTGTTACATCATTACACAACAAGGCTGTGTCATTTTGTAACCATTGATACACCATTACACAACGTGGCTGTGTCATTTTGTAACCATTGTTACATCATTACACAACGTGGCTGTGTCATTTTGTAACCATTGTTACATCATTACACAACTTGGCTGTGTCATTGTGTAACCATTGTTACACCATTACATAACTTGGCTGTGTCATTTTGCAACCATTGTTACACCATTACACAACTTGGCTCTATCATTTTGTAACCATTGTTACATCATTACACAACGTGGCTGTGTCATTTTGTAACCATTGTTACACCATTACACAACTTGGCTGTCATTTTGTAACCATTGTTACATCATTACACAACGTGGCTGTGTCATTTTGTAACCATTGTTACACCATTACACAATGTGGCTGTGTCATATTGTAACCATTGTTACACCATTACACAACGTGGCTGTGTCATTGTGTAACCATTGTTACACCATTACACAACTAGGCTGTGTCATTTTGCAACCATTGTTACATCATTACACAACGTAGCTGTGTCATTTTGTAACCATTGTTACACCATTACACAACTTGGCTGTGTCATTGTGCAACCATTGTTACACCATTACACAACTTGGCTGTGTCATTTTGTAACCATTGTTACATCATTACACAACGTGGCTGTGTCATTTTGTAACCATTGTTACACCATTACACAACGTGGCTGTGTCATTTTGTAACCATTGATACACCATTACACAACGTGGCTGTGTCATTTTGTAACCATTGTTACATCATTACACAACGTCGCTGTGTCATTTTGTAACCATTGTTACATCATTGCACAACTTGGCTGTGTCATTGTGTAACCATTGTTACACCATTACTCAACTTGGCTGTGTCATTTTGCAACCATTGTTACACCATTACACAACTTGGCTGTATCATTTTGTAACCATTGTTACATCATTACACAACGTGGCTGTGTCATTTTGTAACCATTGTTACACCATTACACAACTTGGCTGTGTCATTTTGTAAACATTGTTACATCATTACACAACGTGGCTGTGTCATTTTGTAACCATTGTTACACCATTACACAATGTGGCTGTGTCATTTTGTAACCATTGTTACACCATTACACAACTAGGCTTTGTCATTTTGCAACCATTGTTACATCATTACACAACAAGGCTGTGTCATTTTGTAACCATTGTTACACCATTACACAACGTGGCTGTGTCATTTTGTAACCATTGTTACATCATTACACAACGTGGCTGTGTCATTTTGTAACCATTGTTACATCATTACACAACGTGGCTGTGTCATTGTGTAACCATTGTTACACCATTACACAACCTGGCTGTGTCATTTTGCAACCATTGTTGCATCATTACACAACGTGGCTGTGTCATTTTGCAACCATTGTTACATCATTACACAACAAGGCTGTGTCATTGTGCAACCACTGTTACACCATTACACAACTTGGCTGTGTCATTTTGTAACCATTGTTACACCATTACACAATGTGGCTGTGTCATTGTTTAACCATTGTTACATCATTACACAACTTGGCCGTGTCATTTTGTAACCATTGTTACATCATCACACAACAAGGCTGTGTCATTGTGTAACCATTGTTACATCATTACACAACAAGGCTGTGTCATTTTGTAACCATTGTTACACCATTACACAACGTGGCTGTGTCATTTTGTAACCATTGTTACATCATTACACAACGTGGCTGTGTCATTGTGTAACCATTGTTACATCATTACACAACAAGGCTGTGTCATTTTGTAACCATTGTTACATCATTACACAACGTGGCTGTGTCATTTTGTAACCATTGTTACATCATTACACAACGTGGCTGTGTCATTGTGTAACCATTGTTACACCATTACACAACGTGGCTGTGTCATTTTGTAACCATTGTTACACCATTACACAACAAGGCTGTGTCATTTTGTAACCATTGTTACACCATTACACAACGTGGCTGTGTCATTTTGTAACCATTGTTACACCATTACACAACGTGGCTGTGTCATTGTGTAACCATTGTTACACCATTACACAACGTGGCTGTGTCATTATGTAACCATTGTTACATCATTACACAACAAGGCTGTGTCATTTTGTAACCATTGTTACACCATTACACAACGTGGCTGTGTCATTTTGTAACCATTGTTACATCATTACACAGCGTGGCTGTGTCATTTTGTAACCATTGTTACATCATTACACAACGTGGCTGTGTCATTGTGTAACCATTGTTACACCATTACACCATGTGGCTGTGTCATTGTGTAACCATTGTTACATCATTACACAACTTGGCCGTGTCATTTTGTAACCATTGTTACATCATCACACAACGTTGCTGTGTCATTGTGTAACCATTGTTACATCATTACACAACAAGGCTGTGTCATTTTGTAACCATTGTTACACCATTACACAACGTGGCTGTGTCATTTTGTAACCATTGTTACATCATTACACAACGTGGCTGTGTCATTTTGTAACCATTGTTACATCATTACACAACTTGGCTGTGTCATTTTGCAACCATTGTTACACCATTACACAACTTGGCTGTGTCATTTTGTAACCATTGTTACATCATTACACAACGTGGCTGTGTCATTTTGTAACCATTGTTACACCATTACACAACGTGGCTGTGTCATTTTGTAACCATTGTTACACCATTACACAACAAGGCTGTGTCATTTTGTAACCATTGTTACACCATTACAGGACGTGGCTGTGTCATTTTGTAACCATTGTTACACCATTACACAACGTGGCTGTGTCATTGTGTAACCATTGTTACACCATTACACAACGTGGCTGTGTCATTGTGTAACCATTGTTACATCATTACACAAGGCTGTGTCATTTTGTAACCATTGTTACACCATTACACAACGTGGCTGTGTCATTTTGTAACCATTGTTACATCATTACACAACGTGGCTGTGTCATTTTGTAACCATTGTTACACCATTACACAACTTGGCCGTGTCATTTTGTAACCATTGTTACATCATCACACAACGTGGCTGTGTCATTGTGTAACCATTGTTACAACATTACACAACAAGGCTGTGTCATTTTGTAACCATTATTACACCATTACACAACGTGGCTGTGTCATTGTGTAACCATTGTTACAACATTACACAACTTGGCTGTGTCATTTTGCAACCATTGTTGCATCATTACACAACGTGGCTGTGTCATTTTGCAACCATTGTTACATCATTACACAACAAGGCTGTGTCATTGTGCAACCATTGTTACACCATTACACAACTTGGCTGTGTCATTTTGTAACCATTGTTACACCATTACACAATGTGGCTGTGTCATTGTGTAACCATTGTTACATCATTACACAACTTGGCCGTGTCATTTTGTAACCATTGTTACATCATCACACAACGTGGCTGTGTCATTGTGTAACCATTGTTACATCATTACACAACAAGGCTGTGTCATTTTGTAACCATTGTTACACCATTACACAACGTGGCTGTGTCATTTTGTAACCATTGTTACATCATTACACAACGTGGCTGTGTCATTTTGTAACCATTGTTACATCATTACACAACGTGGCTGTGTCATTGTGTAACCATTGTTACACAATTACACAACTTGGCTGTGTCATGTTGCAACCATTGTTACATCATTACACAACGTGGCTGTGTCATTTTGTAACCATTGTTACACCATTACACAACTTGGCTGTGTCATTTTGCAACCATTGTTACACCATTACACAACTTGGCTGTGTCATTTTGTAACCATTGTTACATCATTACACAACGTGGCTGTGTCATTTTGTAACCATTGTTACACCATTACACAACGTGGCTGAGTCATTGTGTAACCATTCTTACATCATTACACAACAAGGCTGTTTCATTTTGTAACCATTGTTACATCATTACACAACGTGGCTGTGTCATTGTGTAACCATTGTTACACCATTACACAACTTGGCTGTGTCATTTTGCAACCATTGTTACACCATTACACAACTTGGCTGTGTCATTTTGTAACCATTGTTACATCATTACACAACGTGGCTGTGTCATTTTGTAACCATTGTTACATCATTACACAACAACGCTGTGTCATTTTGTAACCATTGATACACCATTACACAACGTGGCTGTGTCATTTTGTAGCCATTGTTACATCATTACACAACGTGGCTGTGTCATTTTGTAACCATTGTTACATCATTACACAACTTGGCTGTGTCATTGTGTAACCATTGTTACACCATTACACAACTTGGCTGTGTCATTTTGCAACCATTGGTACACCATTACAAAAATTGGCTGTATCATTTTGTAACCATTGTTACACCATTACACAACGTGGCTGTGTCATTTTGTAACCATTGTTACACCATTACACAATGTGGCTGTGTCATTTTGTAACCATTGCTACACCATTACACAACGTGGCTGTGTCATTGTGTAACCATTGTTACACCATTACACAACTAGGCTGTGTCATTTTGCAACCATTGTTACATCATTACACAACATGGCTGTGTCATTTTGTAACCATTGTTACACCATTACACAACTTGGCCGTGTCATTTTGCAACCATTGTTACACCATTACACAACTTGGCTGTGTCATTTTGTAACCATTGTTACATCATTACACAACGTGGCTGTGTCATTTTGTAACCATTGTTACACCATTACACAACGTGGCTGTGTCATTTTGTAACCATTGATACACCATTACACAACGTGGCTGTGTCATTTTGTAACCATTGTTACATCATTACACAACGTGGCTGTGTCATTTTGTAACCATTGTTACATCATTACACAACTTGGCTGTGTCATTTTGCAACCATTGTTACACCATTACACAACTTGGCTGTGTCATTTTGTAACCATTGTTACATCATTACACAACGTGGCTGTGTCATTTTGTAACCATTGTTACACCATTACACAACATGGCTGTGTCATTTTGTAATCATTGTTACATCATTACACAACAAGGCTGTGTCATTTTGTAACCATTGTTACACCATTACACAACGTGGCTGTGTCATTTTGTAACCATTGTTACACCATTACACAACGTGGCTGTGTCATTGTGTAACCATTGTTACATCATTACACAACGTGGCTGTGTCATTGTGTAACCATTGTTACACCATTACACCACAAGGATGTGTCATTTTGTAACCATTGTTACACCATTACACCACAAGGTTGTGTCAATTTGTAACCATTGTTACACCATTACACAACGTGGCTGTGTCATTGTGTAACCATTGTTACAACTTTACACAACGTCGCTGTGTCATTTTGTAACCATTGTTACACCATTACACCACGAGGTTGTGTCATTGTGCAACCATTGTTACACCATTACACAACATGGCTGTGTCATTGTGTAATCATTGTTACACCATTACACCATGAGGCTTTGTCATTTTGTAACCATTGTTACACCATTACACCACGAGGCTGTGTCATTGTGTAACCATTGTTACACCATTACGCCAAGAGGCTGTGTCATTTTGTAACCATTGTTACACCATTACACCACAAGGCTGTGTCATTGTGCAACCATTGTTACACCCTTACACAACTTGGCCATGTCATTTTGCAACCATTGTTACATCATTACACAACAAGGCTGTGTCATTGTGCAACCATTGTTACACCATTACACAACTTGGCTGTGTAATTTTGTAACCATTGTTACAACATTACACAATGTGGCTGTGTCATTGTGTAACCATTGTTACATCATTACACAACTTGGCCGTGTCATTTTGTAACCATTGTTACATCATCACACAACGTGGCTGTGTCATTGTGTAACCATTGTTACATCATTACACAACAAGGCTGTGTCATTTTGTAACCATTGTTACACCATTACACAACGTGGCTGTGTCATTTTGTAACCATTGTTACATCATTACACAACGTGGCTGTGTCATTTTGTAACCATTATTACATCATTACACAACGTGGCTGTGTCATTGTGTACCCATTGTTACACCATTACACAACTTGGCTGTGTCATTTTGCAACCATTGTTACATCATTACACAACGTGGCTGTGTCATTTTGCAACCATTGTTACATCATTACACAACAAGGCTGTGTCATTGTGCAACCATTGTTACACCATTACACAACTTGGCTGTGTCATTTTGTAACCATTGTTACACCATTACACAATGTGGCTGTGTCATTGTGTAACCATTGTTACATCATTACACAACTTGGCCGTGTCATTTTGTAACCATTGTTACATCATCACACAACGTGGCTGTGTCATTGTGTAACCATTGTTACATCATTACACAACAAGGCTGTGTCATTTTGTAACCATTGTTACACCATTACATAACGTGGCTGTGTCATTTTGTAACCATTGTTACACCATTACACAACGTGGCTGTGTCATTGTGTAACCATTGTTACACCATTACACAACGTGGCTGTGTCATTATGTAACCATTGTTACATCATTACACAACAAGGCTGTGTCATTTTGTAACCATTGTTACACCATTACACAACGTGGCTGTGTCATTTTGTAACCATTGTTACATCATTACACAACGTGGCTGTGTCATTTTGTAACCATTGTTACATCATTACACAATGTGGCTGTGTCATTGTGTACCCATTGTTACACCATTACACCATGTGGCTGTGTCATTGTGTAACCATTGTTACATCATTACACAACTTGGCCGTGTCATTTTGTAACCATTGTTACATCATCACACAACGTGGCTGTGTCATTGTGTAACCATTGTTACATCATTACACAACAAGGCTGTGTCATTTTGTAACCATTGTTACACCATTACACTATGTGGCTGTGTCATTTTGTACCCGTTGTTACACCATTACACAACGTGGCTGTGTTATTGTGTAACCATTGTTACACCATTACACAACGTGGCTGTCATTATGTAACCATTGTTACATCATTACACAACAAGGCTGTGTCATTTTGTAACCATTGTTACACCATTACACAACGTGGCTGTGTCATTTTGTAACCATTGTTACATCATTACACAACGTGGCTGTGTCATTTTGTAACCATTGTTACATCATTACACAACGTGGCTGTGTCATTGTGTAACCATTGTTACACCATTACACAACGTGGCTGTGTCATTTTGTAACCACTGTTACATCATTACACAACGTGGCTGTGTCATTTTGTAACCATTGTTACATCATTACACAACGTGGCTGTGTCATTGTGTAACCATTGTTACACCATTACACCATGTGGCTGTGTCATTGTGTAACCATTGTTACATCATTACACAACTTGGCCGTGTCATTTTGTAACCATTGTTACATCATCACACAACGTGGCTGTGTCATTGTGTAACCATTGTTACATCATTACACAACAAGGCTGTGTCATTTTGTAACCATTGTTACACCATTACACAACGTGGCTGTGTCATTTTGTACCCATTGTTACACCATTTCATAACGTGGCTGTGTCATTGTGTAACCATTGTTACACCATTACACAACGTGGCTGTGTCATTATGTAACCATTGTTACATCATTACACAACAAGGCTGTGTCATTTTGTAACCATTGTTACATCATCACACAACAAGGCTGTGTCATTGTGTAACCATTGTTACATCATTACACAACAAGGCTGTGTCATTTTGTAACCATTGTTACACCATTACACAACGTGGCTGTGTCATTTTGTAACCATTGTTACATCATTACACAACGTGGCTGTGTCATTTTGTAACCATTGTTACACAATGACACAGCCACGTTGTGTAATGATGTAACCATTGTTACACCATTACACAACGTGGCTGTGTCATTTTGCAACCATTGTTACATCATTACACAACGTGGCTGTGGCATTTTGTAACCATTGTTACACCATTACACAACTTGGCTGTGTCATTTTGCAACCATTGTTACACCATTACACAACATGGCTGTGTCATTTTGTAACCATTGTTACATCATTACACAACGTGGCTGTGTCATTTTGTAACCATTGTTACACCATTACACAACGTGGCTGTGTCATTGTGTAACCATTCTTACATCATAACACAAGGCTGTTTCATTTTGTAACCATTGTTACATCATTACACAACGTGGCTGTGTCATTGTGTAACCATTGTTACACCATTACACAACGTGGCTGTGTCATTTTGTAACCATTGTTACATCATTACACAACGTGGCTGTGTCATTTTGTAACCATTGTTACATCATTACACAACGTGGCTGTGTCATTGTGTAACCATTGTTACACAATTACACAACTTGGCTGTGTCATGTTGCAACCATTGTTACATCATTACACAACGTGGCTGTGTCATTTTGTAACCATTGTTACACCATTACACAACTTGGCTGTGTCATTTTGCAACCATTGTTACACCATTACACAACTTGGCTGTGTCATTTTGTAACCATTGTTACATCATTACACAACGTGGCTGTGTCATTTTGTAACCATTGTTACACCATTACACAACGTGGCTGAGTCATTGTGTAACCATTCTTACATCATTACACAACAAGGCTGTTTCATTTTGTAACCATTGTTACATCATTACACAACGTGGCTGTGTCATTGTGTAACCATTGTTACACCATTACACAACTTGGCTGTGTCATTTTGCAACCATTGTTACACCATTACACAACTTGGCTGTGTCATTTTGTAACCATTGTTACATCATTACACAACGTGGCTGTGTCATTTTGTAACCATTGTTACATCATTACACAACAACGCTGTGTCATTTTGTAACCATTGATACACCATTACACAACGTGGCTGTGTCATTTTGTAGCCATTGTTACATCATTACACAACGTGGCTGTGTCATTTTGTAACCATTGTTACATCATTACACAACTTGGCTGTGTCATTGTGTAACCATTGTTACACCATTACACAACTTGGCTGTGTCATTTTGCAACCATTGGTACACCATTACAAAAATTGGCTGTATCATTTTGTAACCATTGTTACACCATTACACAACGTGGCTGTGTCATTTTGTAACCATTGTTACACCATTACACAATGTGGCTGTGTCATTTTGTAACCATTGCTACACCATTACACAACGTGGCTGTGTCATTGTGTAACCATTGTTACACCATTACACAACTAGGCTGTGTCATTTTGCAACCATTGTTACATCATTACACAACATGGCTGTGTCATTTTGTAACCATTGTTACACCATTACACAACTTGGCCGTGTCATTTTGCAACCATTGTTACACCATTACACAACTTGGCTGTGTCATTTTGTAACCATTGTTACATCATTACACAACGTGGCTGTGTCATTTTGTAACCATTGTTACACCATTACACAACGTGGCTGTGTCATTTTGTAACCATTGATACACCATTACACAACGTGGCTGTGTCATTTTGTAACCATTGTTACATCATTACACAACGTGGCTGTGTCATTTTGTAACCATTGTTACATCATTACACAACTTGGCTGTGTCATTTTGCAACCATTGTTACACCATTACACAACTTGGCTGTGTCATTTTGTAACCATTGTTACATCATTACACAACGTGGCTGTGTCATTTTGTAACCATTGTTACACCATTACACAACATGGCTGTGTCATTTTGTAATCATTGTTACATCATTACACAACAAGGCTGTGTCATTTTGTAACCATTGTTACACCATTACACAACGTGGCTGTGTCATTTTGTAACCATTGTTACACCATTACACAACGTGGCTGTGTCATTGTGTAACCATTGTTACATCATTACACAACGTGGCTGTGTCATTGTGTAACCATTGTTACACCATTACACCACAAGGATGTGTCATTTTGTAACCATTGTTACACCATTACACCACAAGGTTGTGTCAATTTGTAACCATTGTTACACCATTACACAACGTGGCTGTGTCATTGTGTAACCATTGTTACAACTTTACACAACGTCGCTGTGTCATTTTGTAACCATTGTTACACCATTACACCACGAGGTTGTGTCATTGTGCAACCATTGTTACACCATTACACAACATGGCTGTGTCATTGTGTAATCATTGTTACACCATTACACCATGAGGCTTTGTCATTTTGTAACCATTGTTACACCATTACACCACGAGGCTGTGTCATTGTGTAACCATTGTTACACCATTACGCCAAGAGGCTGTGTCATTTTGTAACCATTGTTACACCATTACACCACAAGGCTGTGTCATTGTGCAACCATTGTTACACCCTTACACAACTTGGCCATGTCATTTTGCAACCATTGTTACATCATTACACAACAAGGCTGTGTCATTGTGCAACCATTGTTACACCATTACACAACTTGGCTGTGTAATTTTGTAACCATTGTTACAACATTACACAATGTGGCTGTGTCATTGTGTAACCATTGTTACATCATTACACAACTTGGCCGTGTCATTTTGTAACCATTGTTACATCATCACACAACGTGGCTGTGTCATTGTGTAACCATTGTTACATCATTACACAACAAGGCTGTGTCATTTTGTAACCATTGTTACACCATTACACAACGTGGCTGTGTCATTTTGTAACCATTGTTACATCATTACACAACGTGGCTGTGTCATTTTGTAACCATTATTACATCATTACACAACGTGGCTGTGTCATTGTGTACCCATTGTTACACCATTACACAACTTGGCTGTGTCATTTTGCAACCATTGTTACATCATTACACAACGTGGCTGTGTCATTTTGCAACCATTGTTACATCATTACACAACAAGGCTGTGTCATTGTGCAACCATTGTTACACCATTACACAACTTGGCTGTGTCATTTTGTAACCATTGTTACACCATTACACAATGTGGCTGTGTCATTGTGTAACCATTGTTACATCATTACACAACTTGGCCGTGTCATTTTGTAACCATTGTTACATCATCACACAACGTGGCTGTGTCATTGTGTAACCATTGTTACATCATTACACAACAAGGCTGTGTCATTTTGTAACCATTGTTACACCATTACATAACGTGGCTGTGTCATTTTGTAACCATTGTTACACCATTACACAACGTGGCTGTGTCATTGTGTAACCATTGTTACACCATTACACAACGTGGCTGTGTCATTATGTAACCATTGTTACATCATTACACAACAAGGCTGTGTCATTTTGTAACCATTGTTACACCATTACACAACGTGGCTGTGTCATTTTGTAACCATTGTTACATCATTACACAACGTGGCTGTGTCATTTTGTAACCATTGTTACATCATTACACAATGTGGCTGTGTCATTGTGTACCCATTGTTACACCATTACACCATGTGGCTGTGTCATTGTGTAACCATTGTTACATCATTACACAACTTGGCCGTGTCATTTTGTAACCATTGTTACATCATCACACAACGTGGCTGTGTCATTGTGTAACCATTGTTACATCATTACACAACAAGGCTGTGTCATTTTGTAACCATTGTTACACCATTACACTATGTGGCTGTGTCATTTTGTACCCGTTGTTACACCATTACACAACGTGGCTGTGTTATTGTGTAACCATTGTTACACCATTACACAACGTGGCTGTCATTATGTAACCATTGTTACATCATTACACAACAAGGCTGTGTCATTTTGTAACCATTGTTACACCATTACACAACGTGGCTGTGTCATTTTGTAACCATTGTTACATCATTACACAACGTGGCTGTGTCATTTTGTAACCATTGTTACATCATTACACAACGTGGCTGTGTCATTGTGTAACCATTGTTACACCATTACACAACGTGGCTGTGTCATTTTGTAACCACTGTTACATCATTACACAACGTGGCTGTGTCATTTTGTAACCATTGTTACATCATTACACAACGTGGCTGTGTCATTGTGTAACCATTGTTACACCATTACACCATGTGGCTGTGTCATTGTGTAACCATTGTTACATCATTACACAACTTGGCCGTGTCATTTTGTAACCATTGTTACATCATCACACAACGTGGCTGTGTCATTGTGTAACCATTGTTACATCATTACACAACAAGGCTGTGTCATTTTGTAACCATTGTTACACCATTACACAACGTGGCTGTGTCATTTTGTACCCATTGTTACACCATTTCATAACGTGGCTGTGTCATTGTGTAACCATTGTTACACCATTACACAACGTGGCTGTGTCATTATGTAACCATTGTTACATCATTACACAACAAGGCTGTGTCATTTTGTAACCATTGTTACATCATCACACAACAAGGCTGTGTCATTGTGTAACCATTGTTACATCATTACACAACAAGGCTGTGTCATTTTGTAACCATTGTTACACCATTACACAACGTGGCTGTGTCATTTTGTAACCATTGTTACATCATTACACAACGTGGCTGTGTCATTTTGTAACCATTGTTACACAATGACACAGCCACGTTGTGTAATGATGTAACCATTGTTACACCATTACACAACGTGGCTGTGTCATTTTGCAACCATTGTTACATCATTACACAACGTGGCTGTGGCATTTTGTAACCATTGTTACACCATTACACAACTTGGCTGTGTCATTTTGCAACCATTGTTACACCATTACACAACATGGCTGTGTCATTTTGTAACCATTGTTACATCATTACACAACGTGGCTGTGTCATTTTGTAACCATTGTTACACCATTACACAACGTGGCTGTGTCATTGTGTAACCATTCTTACATCATAACACAAGGCTGTTTCATTTTGTAACCATTGTTACATCATTACACAACGTGGCTGTGTCATTGTGTAACCATTGTTACACCATTACACAACTTGGCTGTGTCATTTTGTAACCATTGTTACATCATTACACAACGTGGCTGTGTCATTTTGTAACCATTGTTACATCATTACACAACAAGGCTGTGTCATTTTGTAACCATTGATACACCATTACACAACGTGGCTGTGTCATTTTGTAACCATTGTTACATCATTAAACAACGTGGCTGTGTCATTTTGTAACCATTGTTACATCATTACACAACTTGGCTGTGTCATTGTGTAACCATTGTTACACCATTACATAACTTGGCTGTGTCATTTTGCAACCATTGTTACACCATTACACAACTTGGCTCTATCATTTTGTAACCATTGTTACATCATTACACAACGTGGCTGTGTCATTTTGTAACCATTGTTACACCATTACACAACTTGGCTGTCATTTTGTAACCATTGTTACATCATTACACAACGTGGCTGTGTCATTTTGTAACCATTGTTACACCATTACACAATGTGGCTGTGTCATATTGTAACCATTGTTACACCATTACACAACGTGGCTGTGTCATTGTGTAACCATTGTTACACCATTACACAACTAGGCTGTGTCATTTTGCAACCATTGTTACATCATTACACAACGTAGCTGTGTCATTTTGTAACCATTGTTACACCATTACACAACTTGGCTGTGTCATTGTGCAACCATTGTTATACCATTACACAACTTGGCTGTGTCATTTTGTAACCATTGTTACATCATTACACAACGTGGCTGTGTCATTTTGTAACCATTGTTACACCATTACACAACGTGACTGTGTCATTTTGTAACCATTGATACACCATTACACAACGTGGCTGTGTCATTTTGTAACCATTGTTACATCATTACACAACGTCGCTGTGTCATTTTGTAACCATTGTTACATCATTACACAACTTGGCTGTGTCATTGTGTAACCATTGTTACACCATTACTCAACTTGGCTGTGTCATTTTGCAACCATTGTTACACCATTACACAACTTGGCTGTATCATTTTGTAACCATTGTTACATCATTACACAACGTGGCTGTGTCATTTTGTAACCATTGTTACACCATTACACAACTTGGCTGTGTCATTTTGTAAACATTGTTACATCATTACACAACGTGGCTGTGTCATTTTGTAACCATTGTTACACCATTACACAATGTGGCTGTGTCATTTTGTAACCATTGTTACACCATTACACAACTAGGCTTTGTCATTTTGCAACCATTGTTACATCATTACACAACAAGGCTGTGTCATTTTGTAACCATTGTTACACCATTACACAACATGGCTGTGTCATTGTGTAATCATTGTTACACCATTACACCATGAGGCTTTGTCATTTTGTAACCATTGTTACACCATTACACCACGAGGCTGTGTCATTGTGTAACCATTGTTACACCATTACGCCAAGAGGCTGTGTCATTTTGTAACCATTGTTACACCATTACACCACAAGGCTGTGTCATTGTGCAACCATTGTTACACCCTTACACAACTTGGCCATGTCATTTTGCAACCATTGTTACATCATTACACAACAAGGCTGTGTCATTGTGCAACCATTGTTACACCATTACACAACTTGGCTGTGTAATTTTGTAACCATTGTTACAACATTACACAATGTGGCTGTGTCATTGTGTAACCATTGTTACATCATTACACAACTTGGCCGTGTCATTTTGTAACCATTGTTACATCATCACACAACGTGGCTGTGTCATTGTGTAACCATTGTTACATCATTACACAACAAGGCTGTGTCATTTTGTAACCATTGTTACACCATTACACAACGTGGCTGTGTCATTTTGTAACCATTGTTACATCATTACACAACGTGGCTGTGTCATTTTGTAACCATTATTACATCATTACACAACGTGGCTGTGTCATTGTTTACCCATTGTTACACCATTACACAACTTGGCTGTGTCATTTTGCAACCATTGTTACATCATTACACAACGTGGCTGTGTCATTTTGCAACCATTGTTACATCATTACACAACAAGGCTGTGTCATTGTGCAACCATTGTTACACCATTACACAACTTGGCTGTGTCATTTTGTAACCATTGTTACACCATTACACAATGTGGCTGTGTCATTGTGTAACCATTGTTACATCATTACACAACTTGGCCGTGTCATTTTGTAACCATTGTTACATCATCACACAACGTGGCTGTGTCATTGTGTAACCATTGTTACATCATTACACAACAAGGCTGTGTCATTTTGTAACCATTGTTACACCATTACATAACGTGGCTGTGTCATTTTGTAACCATTGTTACACCATTACACAACGTGGCTGTGTCATTGTGTAACCATTGTTACACCATTACACAACGTGGCTGTGTCATTATGTAACCATTGTTACATCATTACACAACAAGGCTGTGTCATTTTGTAACCATTGTTACACCATTACACAACGTGGCTGTGTCATTTTGTAACCATTGTTACATCATTACACAACGTGGCTGTGTCATTTTGTAACCATTGTTACATCATTACACAATGTGGCTGTGTCATTGTGTACCCATTGTTACACCATTACACCATGTGGCTGTGTCATTGTGTAACCATTGTTACATCATTACACAACTTGGCTGTGTCATTTTGTAACCATTGTTACATCATCACACAACGTGGCTGTGTCATTGTGTAACCATTGTTACATCATTACACAACAAGGCTGTGTCATTTTGTAACCATTGTTACACCATTACACTATGTGGCTGTGTCATTTTGTACCCGTTGTTACACCATTACACAACGTGGCTGTGTTATTGTGTAACCATTGTTACACCATTACACAACGTGGCTGTCATTATGTAACCATTGTTACATCATTACACAACAAGGCTGTGTCATTTTGTAACCATTGTTACACCATTACACAACGTGGCTGTGTCATTTTGTAACCATTGTTACATCATTACACAACGTGGCTGTGTCATTTTGTAACCATTGTTACATCATTACACAACGTGGCTGTGTCATTGTGTAACCATTGTTACACCATTACACAACGTGGCTGTGTCATTTTGTAACCACTGTTACATCATTACACAACGTGGCTGTGTCATTTTGTAACCATTGTTACATCATTACACAACGTGGCTGTGTCATTGTGTAACCATTGTTACACCATTACACCATGTGGCTGTGTCATTGTGTAACCATTGTTACATCATTACACAACTTGGCCGTGTCATTTTGTAACCATTGTTACATCATCACACAACGTGGCTGTGTCATTGTGTAACCATTGTTACATCATTACACAACAAGGCTGTGTCATTTTGTAACCATTGTTACACCATTACACAACGTGGCTGTGTCATTTTGTACCCATTGTTACACCATTTCATAACGTGGCTGTGTCATTGTGTAACCATTGTTACACCATTACACAACGTGGCTGTGTCATTATGTAACCATTGTTACATCATTACACAACAAGGCTGTGTCATTTTGTAACCATTGTTACATCATCACACAACAAGGCTGTGTCATTGTGTAACCATTGTTACATCATTACACAACAAGGCTGTGTCATTTTGTAACCATTGTTACACCATTACACAACGTGGCTGTGTCATTTTGTAACCATTGTTACATCATTACACAACGTGGCTGTGTCATTTTGTAACCATTGTTACACAATGACACAGCCACGTTGTGTAATGATGTAACCATTGTTACACCATTACACAACGTGGCTGTGTCATTTTGCAACCATTGTTACATCATTACACAACGTGGCTGTGGCATTTTGTAACCATTGTTACACCATTACACAACTTGGCTGTGTCATTTTGCAACCATTGTTACACCATTACACAACATGGCTGTGTCATTTTGTAACCATTGTTACATCATTACACAACGTGGCTGTGTCATTTTGTAACCATTGTTACACCATTACACAACGTGGCTGTGTCATTGTGTAACCATTCTTACATCATAACACAAGGCTGTTTCATTTTGTAACCATTGTTACATCATTACACAACGTGGCTGTGTCATTGTGTAACCATTGTTACACCATTACACAACTTGGCTGTGTCATTTTGTAACCATTGTTACATCATTACACAACGTGGCTGTGTCATTTTGTAACCATTGTTACATCATTACACAACAAGGCTGTGTCATTTTGTAACCATTGATACACCATTACACAACGTGGCTGTGTCATTTTGTAACCATTGTTACATCATTAAACAACGTGGCTGTGTCATTTTGTAACCATTGTTACATCATTACACAACTTGGCTGTGTCATTGTGTAACCATTGTTACACCATTACATAACTTGGCTGTGTCATTTTGCAACCATTGTTACACCATTACACAACTTGGCTCTATCATTTTGTAACCATTGTTACATCATTACACAACGTGGCTGTGTCATTTTGTAACCATTGTTACACCATTACACAACTTGGCTGTCATTTTGTAACCATTGTTACATCATTACACAACGTGGCTGTGTCATTTTGTAACCATTGTTACACCATTACACAATGTGGCTGTGTCATATTGTAACCATTGTTACACCATTACACAACGTGGCTGTGTCATTGTGTAACCATTGTTACACCATTACACAACTAGGCTGTGTCATTTTGCAACCATTGTTACATCATTACACAACGTAGCTGTGTCATTTTGTAACCATTGTTACACCATTACACAACTTGGCTGTGTCATTGTGCAACCATTGTTATACCATTACACAACTTGGCTGTGTCATTTTGTAACCATTGTTACATCATTACACAACGTGGCTGTGTCATTTTGTAACCATTGTTACACCATTACACAACGTGACTGTGTCATTTTGTAACCATTGATACACCATTACACAACGTGGCTGTGTCATTTTGTAACCATTGTTACATCATTACACAACGTCGCTGTGTCATTTTGTAACCATTGTTACATCATTACACAACTTGGCTGTGTCATTGTGTAACCATTGTTACACCATTACTCAACTTGGCTGTGTCATTTTGCAACCATTGTTACACCATTACACAACTTGGCTGTATCATTTTGTAACCATTGTTACATCATTACACAACGTGGCTGTGTCATTTTGTAACCATTGTTACACCATTACACAACTTGGCTGTGTCATTTTGTAAACATTGTTACATCATTACACAACGTGGCTGTGTCATTTTGTAACCATTGTTACACCATTACACAATGTGGCTGTGTCATTTTGTAACCATTGTTACACCATTACACAACTAGGCTTTGTCATTTTGCAACCATTGTTACATCATTACACAACAAGGCTGTGTCATTTTGTAACCATTGTTACACCATTACACAACGTGGCTGTGTCATTTTGTAACCATTGTTACATCATTACACAACGTGGCTGTGTCATTTTGTAACCATTGTTACATCATTACACAACGTGGCTGTGTCATTGTGTAACCATTGTTACACCATTACACAACCTGGCTGTGTCATTTTGCAACCATTGTTGCATCATTACACAACGTGGCTGTGTCATTTTGCAACCATTGTTACATCATTACACAACAAGGCTGTGTCATTGTGCAACCACTGTTACACCATTACACAACTTGGCTGTGTCATTTTGTAACCATTGTTACACCATTACACAATGTGGCTGTGTCATTGTTTAACCATTGTTACATCATTACACAACTTGGCCGTGTCATTTTGTAACCATTGTTACATCATCACACAACAAGGCTGTGTCATTGTGTAACCATTGTTACATCATTACACAACAAGGCTGTGTCATTTTGTAACCATTGTTACACCATTACACAACGTGGCTGTGTCATTTTGTAACCATTGTTACATCATTACACAACGTGGCTGTGTCATTGTGTAACCATTGTTACATCATTACACAACAAGGCTGTGTCATTTTGTAACCATTGTTACATCATTACACAACGTGGCTGTGTCATTTTGTAACCATTGTTACATCATTACACAACGTGGCTGTGTCATTGTGTAACCATTGTTACACCATTACACAACGTGGCTGTGTCATTTTGTAACCATTGTTACACCATTACACAACAAGGCTGTGTCATTTTGTAACCATTGTTACACCATTACACAACGTGGCTGTGTCATTTTGTAACCATTGTTACACCATTACACAACGTGGCTGTGTCATTGTGTAACCATTGTTACACCATTACACAACGTGGCTGTGTCATTATGTAACCATTGTTACATCATTACACAACAAGGCTGTGTCATTTTGTAACCATTGTTACACCATTACACAACGTGGCTGTGTCATTTTGTAACCATTGTTACATCATTACACAGCGTGGCTGTGTCATTTTGTAACCATTGTTACATCATTACACAACGTGGCTGTGTCATTGTGTAACCATTGTTACACCATTACACCATGTGGCTGTGTCATTGTGTAACCATTGTTACATCATTACACAACTTGGCCGTGTCATTTTGTAACCATTGTTACATCATCACACAACGTGGCTGTGTCATTGTGTAACCATTGTTACATCATTACACAACAAGGCTGTGTCATTTTGTAACCATTGTTACACCATTACACAACGTGGCTGTGTCATTTTGTAACCATTGTTACATCATTACACAACGTGGCTGTGTCATTTTGTAACCATTGTTACATCATTACACAACTTGGCTGTGTCATTTTGCAACCATTGTTACACCATTACACAACTTGGCTGTGTCATTTTGTAACCATTGTTACATCATTACACAACGTGGCTGTGTCATTTTGTAACCATTGTTACACCATTACACAACGTGGCTGTGTCATTTTGTAACCATTGTTACACCATTACACAACAAGGCTGTGTCATTTTGTAACCATTGTTACACCATTACAGGACGTGGCTGTGTCATTTTGTAACCATTGTTACACCATTACACAACGTGGCTGTGTCATTGTGTAACCATTGTTACACCATTACACAACGTGGCTGTGTCATTTTGTAACCATTGTTACACAATGACACAGCCACGTTGTGTAATGATGTAACCATTGTTACACCATTACACAACGTGGCTGTGTCATTTTGCAACCATTGTTACATCATTACACAACGTGGCTGTGTCATTTTGTAACCATTGTTACACCATTACACAACGTGGCTGTGTCATTTTGCAACCATTGTTACACCATTACACAACATGGCTGTGTCATTTTGTAACCATTGTTACATCATTACACAACGTGGCTGTGTCATTTTGTAACCATTGTTACACCATTACACAACGTGGCTGTGTCATTGTGTAACCATTCTTACATCATTACACAACAAGGCTGTTTCATTTTGTAACCATTGTTACATCATTACACAACGTGCCTGTGTCATTGTGTAACCGTTGTTACACCATTACACAACTTGGCTGTGTCATTTTGTAACCATTGTTACATCATTACACAACGTGGCTGTGTCATTTTGTAACCATTGTTACATCATTACACAACAAGGCTGTGTCATTTTGTACCCATTGTTACACCATTTCATAACGTGGCTGTGTCATTGTGTAACCATTGTTACACCATTACACAACGTGGCTGTGTCATTATGTAACCATTGTTACATCATTACACAACAAGGCTGTGTCATTTTGTAACCATTGTTACATCATCACACAACAAGGCTGTGTCATTGTGTAACCATTGTTACATCATTACACAACAAGGCTGTGTCATTTTGTAACCATTGTTACACCATTACACAACGTGGCTGTGTCATTTTGTAACCATTGTTACATCATTACACAACGTGGCTGTGTCATTTTGTAACCATTGTTACACAATGACACAGCCACGTTGTGTAATGATGTAACCATTGTTACACCATTACACAACGTGGCTGTGTCATTTTGCAACCATTGTTACATCATTACACAACGTGGCTGTGTCATTTTGTAACCATTGTTACACCATTACACAACTTGGCTGTGTCATTTTGCAACCATTGTTACACCATTACACAACATGGCTGTGTCATTTTGTAACCATTGTTACATCATTACACAACGTGGCTGTGTCATTTTGTAACCATTGTTACACCATTACACAACGTGGCTGTGTCATTGTGTAACCATTGTTACACCATTACACAACTAGGCTGTGTCATTTTGCAACTATTGTTACATCATTACACAACGTAGCTGTGTCATTTTGTAACCATTGTTACACCATTACACAACTTGGCTGTGTCATTGTGCAACCATTGTTATACCATTACACAACTTGGCTGTGTCATTTTGTAACCATTGTTACATCATTACACAACGTGGCTGTGTCATTTTGTAACCATTGTTACACCATTACACAACGTGACTGTGTCATTTTGTAACCATTGATACACCATTACACAACGTGGCTGTGTCATTTTGTAACCATTGTTACATCATTACACAACGTCGCTGTGTCATTTTGTAACCATTGTTACATCATTACACAACTTGGCTGTGTCATTGTGTAACCATTGTTACACCATTACTCAACTTGGCTGTGTCATTTTGCAACCATTGTTACACCATTACACAACTTGGCTGTATCATTTTGTAACCATTGTTACATCATTACACAACGTGGCTGTGTCATTTTGTAACCATTGTTACACCATTACACAACTTGGCTGTGTCATTTTGTAAACATTGTTACATCATTACACAACGTGGCTGTGTCATTTTGTAACCATTGTTACACCATTACACAATGTGGCTGTGTCATTTTGTAACCATTGTTACACCATTACACAACTAGGCTTTGTCATTTTGCAACCATTGTTACATCATTACACAACAAGGCTGTGTCATTTTGTAACCATTGTTACACCATTACACAACGTGGCTGTGTCATTTTGTAACCATTGTTACATCATTACACAACGTGGCTGTGTCATTTTGTAACCATTGTTACATCATTACACAACGTGGCTGTGTCATTGTGTAACCATTGTTACACCATTACACAACCTGGCTGTGTCATTTTGCAACCATTGTTGCATCATTACACAACGTGGCTGTGTCATTTTGCAACCATTGTTACATCATTACACAACAAGGCTGTGTCATTGTGCAACCACTGTTACACCATTACACAACTTGGCTGTGTCATTTTGTAACCATTGTTACACCATTACACAATGTGGCTGTGTCATTGTTTAACCATTGTTACATCATTACACAACTTGGCCGTGTCATTTTGTAACCATTGTTACATCATCACACAACAAGGCTGTGTCATTGTGTAACCATTGTTACATCATTACACAACAAGGCTGTGTCATTTTGTAACCATTGTTACACCATTACACAACGTGGCTGTGTCATTTTGTAACCATTGTTACATCATTACACAACGTGGCTGTGTCATTGTGTAACCATTGTTACATCATTACACAACAAGGCTGTGTCATTTTGTAACCATTGTTACATCATTACACAACGTGGCTGTGTCATTTTGTAACCATTGTTACATCATTACACAACGTGGCTGTGTCATTGTGTAACCATTGTTACACCATTACACAACGTGGCTGTGTCATTTTGTAACCATTGTTACACCATTACACAACAAGGCTGTGTCATTTTGTAACCATTGTTACACCATTACACAACGTGGCTGTGTCATTTTGTAACCATTGTTACACCATTACACAACGTGGCTGTGTCATTGTGTAACCATTGTTACACCATTACACAACGTGGCTGTGTCATTATGTAACCATTGTTACATCATTACACAACAAGGCTGTGTCATTTTGTAACCATTGTTACACCATTACACAACGTGGCTGTGTCATTTTGTAACCATTGTTACATCATTACACAGCGTGGCTGTGTCATTTTGTAACCATTGTTACATCATTACACAACGTGGCTGTGTCATTGTGTAACCATTGTTACACCATTACACCATGTGGCTGTGTCATTGTGTAACCATTGTTACATCATTACACAACTTGGCCGTGTCATTTTGTAACCATTGTTACATCATCACACAACGTGGCTGTGTCATTGTGTAACCATTGTTACATCATTACACAACAAGGCTGTGTCATTTTGTAACCATTGTTACACCATTACACAACGTGGCTGTGTCATTTTGTAACCATTGTTACATCATTACACAACGTGGCTGTGTCATTTTGTAACCATTGTTACATCATTACACAACTTGGCTGTGTCATTTTGCAACCATTGTTACACCATTACACAACTTGGCTGTGTCATTTTGTAACCATTGTTACATCATTACACAACGTGGCTGTGTCATTTTGTAACCATTGTTACACCATTACACAACGTGGCTGTGTCATTTTGTAACCATTGTTACACCATTACACAACAAGGCTGTGTCATTTTGTAACCATTGTTACACCATTACAGGACGTGGCTGTGTCATTTTGTAACCATTGTTACACCATTACACAACGTGGCTGTGTCATTGTGTAACCATTGTTACACCATTACACAACGTGGCTGTGTCATTTTGTAACCATTGTTACACAATGACACAGCCACGTTGTGTAATGATGTAACCATTGTTACACCATTACACAACGTGGCTGTGTCATTTTGCAACCATTGTTACATCATTACACAACGTGGCTGTGTCATTTTGTAACCATTGTTACACCATTACACAACGTGGCTGTGTCATTTTGCAACCATTGTTACACCATTACACAACATGGCTGTGTCATTTTGTAACCATTGTTACATCATTACACAACGTGGCTGTGTCATTTTGTAACCATTGTTACACCATTACACAACGTGGCTGTGTCATTGTGTAACCATTCTTACATCATTACACAACAAGGCTGTTTCATTTTGTAACCATTGTTACATCATTACACAACGTGCCTGTGTCATTGTGTAACCGTTGTTACACCATTACACAACTTGGCTGTGTCATTTTGTAACCATTGTTACATCATTACACAACGTGGCTGTGTCATTTTGTAACCATTGTTACATCATTACACAACAAGGCTGTGTCATTTTGTACCCATTGTTACACCATTTCATAACGTGGCTGTGTCATTGTGTAACCATTGTTACACCATTACACAACGTGGCTGTGTCATTATGTAACCATTGTTACATCATTACACAACAAGGCTGTGTCATTTTGTAACCATTGTTACATCATCACACAACAAGGCTGTGTCATTGTGTAACCATTGTTACATCATTACACAACAAGGCTGTGTCATTTTGTAACCATTGTTACACCATTACACAACGTGGCTGTGTCATTTTGTAACCATTGTTACATCATTACACAACGTGGCTGTGTCATTTTGTAACCATTGTTACACAATGACACAGCCACGTTGTGTAATGATGTAACCATTGTTACACCATTACACAACGTGGCTGTGTCATTTTGCAACCATTGTTACATCATTACACAACGTGGCTGTGTCATTTTGTAACCATTGTTACACCATTACACAACTTGGCTGTGTCATTTTGCAACCATTGTTACACCATTACACAACATGGCTGTGTCATTTTGTAACCATTGTTACATCATTACACAACGTGGCTGTGTCATTTTGTAACCATTGTTACACCATTACACAACGTGGCTGTGTCATTGTGTAACCATTGTTACACCATTACACAACTAGGCTGTGTCATTTTGCAACTATTGTTACATCATTACACAACGTAGCTGTGTCATTTTGTAACCATTGTTACACCATTACACAACTTGGCTGTGTCATTGTGCAACCATTGTTATACCATTACACAACTTGGCTGTGTCATTTTGTAACCATTGTTACATCATTACACAACGTGGCTGTGTCATTTTGTAACCATTGTTACACCATTACACAACGTGACTGTGTCATTTTGTAACCATTGATACACCATTACACAACGTGGCTGTGTCATTTTGTAACCATTGTTACATCATTACACAACGTCGCTGTGTCATTTTGTAACCATTGTTACATCATTACACAACTTGGCTGTGTCATTGTGTAACCATTGTTACACCATTACTCAACTTGGCTGTGTCATTTTGCAACCATTGTTACACCATTACACAACTTGGCTGTATCATTTTGTAACCATTGTTACATCATTACACAACGTGGCTGTGTCATTTTGTAACCATTGTTACACCATTACACAACTTGGCTGTGTCATTTTGTAAACATTGTTACATCATTACACAACGTGGCTGTGTCATTTTGTAACCATTGTTACACCATTACACAATGTGGCTGTGTCATTTTGTAACCATTGTTACACCATTACACAACTAGGCTTTGTCATTTTGCAACCATTGTTACATCATTACACAACAAGGCTGTGTCATTTTGTAACCATTGTTACACCATTACACAACGTGGCTGTGTCATTTTGTAACCATTGTTACATCATTACACAACGTGGCTGTGTCATTTTGTAACCATTGTTACATCATTACACAACGTGGCTGTGTCATTTTGTAACCATTGTTACACCATTACACAACTTGGCTGTGTCATTTTGCAACCATTGTTACATCATTACACAACGTGGCTGTGTCATTTTGTAACCATTGTTACACCATTACACAACTTGGCTGTGTCATTTTGCAACCATTGTTACACCATTACACAACATGGCTGTGTCATTTTGTAACCATTGTTACATCATTACACAACGTGGCTGTGTCATTTTGTAACCATTGTTACACCATTACACAACGTGGCTGTGTCATTGTGTAACCATTCTTACATCATTACACAACAAGGCTGTTTCATTTTGTAACCATTCTTACATCATTACACAACGTGGCTGTGTCATTGTGTAACCATTGTTACACCATTACACAACTTGGCTGTGTCATTTTGTAACCATTGTTACACCATTACACAATGTGGCTGTGTCATATTGTAACCATTGTTACACCATTACACAACGTGGCTGTGTCATTGTGTAACCATTGTTACACCATTACACAACTAGGCTGTGTCATTTTGCAACCATTGTTACATCATTACACAACGTAGCTGTGTCATTTTGTAACCATTGTTACACCATTACACAACTTGGCTGTGTCATTGTGCAACCATTGTTACACCATTACACAACTTGGCTGTGTCATTTTGTAACCATTGTTACATCATTACACAACGTGGCTGTGTCATTTTGTAACCATTGTTACACCATTACACAACGTGGCTGTGTCATTTTGTAACCATTGATACACCATTACACAACGTGGCTGTTTCATTTTGTAACCATTGTTACATCATTACACAACGTGGCTGTGTCATTGTGTAACCATTGTTACACCATTACACCATGTGGCTGTGTCATTGTGTAACCATTGTTACATCATTACACAACTTGGACGTGTCATTTTGTAACCATTGTTACATCATCACACAACGTGGCTGTGTCATTGTGTAACCATTGTTACATCATTACACAACAAGGCTGTGTCATTTTGTAACCATTGTTACACCATTACACAACGTGGCTGTGTCATTTTGTAACCATTGTTACATCATTACACAACGTGGCTGTGTCATTTTGTAACCATTGCTACATCATTACACAACTTGGCTGTGTCATTTTGCAACCATTGTTACACCATTACACAACTTGGCTGTGTCATTTTGTAACCATTGTTACATCATTACACAACTTGGCCGTGTCATTTTGTAACCATTGTTACACCATTACACAACGTGGCTGTGTCATTTTGTAACCATTGTTACACCATTACACAACGACCATTGTTACATCATTACACAACGTGGCTGTGTCATTTTGTAACCATTGTTACATCATTACACAACAAGGCTGTGTCATTTTGTAACCATTGTTACATCATTACACAACGTGGCTGTGTCATTGTGTAACCATTGTTACACCATTACACAACGTGGCCGTGTCATTTTGCAACCATTGTTACACCATTACACAACTTGGCTGTGTCATTTTGTAACCATTGTTACATCATTACACAACGTGGCTGTGTCATTTTGTAACCATTGTTACACCATTACACAACGTGGCTGTGTCATTTTGTAACCATTGATACACCATTACACAACGTGGCTGTGTCATTTTGTAACCATTGTTACATCATTACACAACGTGGCTGTGTCATTTTGTAACCATTGTTACATCATTACACAACTTGGCTGTGTCATTTTGCAACCATTGTTACACCATTACACAACTTGGCTGTGTCATTTTGTAACCATTGTTACATCATTACACAACGTGGCTGTGTCATTTTGTAACCATTGTTACACCATTACACAACATGGCTGTGTCATTTTGTAATCATTGTTACATCATTACACAACAAGGCTGTGTCATTTTGTAACCATTGTTACACCATTACACAACGTGGCTGTGTCATTTTGTAACCATTGTTACACCATTACACAACGTGGCTGTGTCATTGTGTAACCATTGTTACACCATTACACAACGTGGCTGTGTCATTGTGTAACCATTGTTACATCATTACACAACGTGGCTGTGTCATTGTGTAACCATTGTTACACCATTACACCACAAGGATGTGTCATTTTGTAACCATTGTTACACCATTACACCACAAGGTTGTGTCAATTTGTAACCATTGTTACACCATTACACAACGTGGCTGTGTCATTGTGTAACCATTGTTACAACTTTACACAACGTCGCTGTGTCATTTTGTAACCATTGTTACACCATTACACCACGAGGTTGTGTCATTGTGCAACCATTGTTACACCATTACACAACATGGCTGTGTCATTGTGTAATCATTGTTACACCATTACACCATGAGGCTTTGTCATTTTGTAACCATTGTTACACCATTACACCACGAGGCTGTGTCATTGTGTAACCATTGTTACACCATTACGCCAAGAGGCTGTGTCATTTTGTAACCATTGTTACACCATTACACCACAAGGCTGTGTCATTGTGCAACCATTGTTACACCCTTACACAACTTGGCCATGTTATTTTGCAACCATTGTTACATCATTACACAACAAGGCTGTGTCATTGTGCAACCATTGTTACACCATTACACAACTTGGCTGTGTAATTTTGTAACCATTGTTACACCATTACACAATGTGGCTGTGTCATTGTGTAACCATTGTTACATCATTACACAACTTGGCCGTGTCATTTTGTAACCATTGTTACATCATCACACAACGTGGCTGTGTCATTGTGTAACCATTGTTACATCATTACACAACAAGGCTGTGTCATTTTGTAACCATTGTTACAACATTACACAACGTGGCTGTGTCATTTTGTAACCATTGTTACATCATTACACAACGTGGCTGTGTCATTTTGTAACCATTATTACATCATTACACAACGTGGCTGTGTCATTGTGTACCCATTGTTACACCATTACACAACTTGGCTGTGTCATTTTGCAACCATTGTTACATCATTACACAACGTGGCTGTGTCATTTTGCAACCATTGTTACATCATTACACAACAAAGCTGTGTCATTGTGCAACCATTGTTACACCATTACACAACTTGGCTGTGTCATTTTGTAACCATTGTTACACCATTACACAATGTGGCTGTGTCATTGTGTAACCATTGTTACATCATTACACAACTTGGCCGTGTCATTTTGTAACCATTGTTACATCATCACACAACGTGGCTGTGTCATTGTGTAACCATTGTTACATCATTACACAACAAGGCTGTGTCATTTTGTAACCATTGTTACACCATTACATAACGTGGCTGTGTCATTTTGTAACCATTGTTACACCATTACACAACGTGGCTGTGTCATTGTGTAACCATTGTTACACCATTACACAACGTGGCTGTGTCATTATGTAACCATTGTTACATCATTACACAACAAGGCTGTGTCATTTTGTAATCATTGTTACACCATTACACAACGTGGCTGTGTCATTTTGTAACCATTGTTACATCATTACACAACGTGGCTGTGTCATTTTGTAACCATTGTTACATCATTACACAATGTGGCTGTGTCATTGTGTACCCATTGTTACACCATTACACCATGTGGCTGTGTCATTGTGTAACCATTGTTACATCATTACACAACTTGGCCGTGTCATTTTGTAACCATTGTTACATCATCACACAACGTGGCTGTGTCATTGTGTAACCATTGTTACATCATTACACAACAAGGCTGTGTCATTTTGTAACCATTGTTACACCATTACACTATGTGGCTGTGTCATTTTGTACCCATTGTTACACCATTACACAACGTGGCTGTGTCATTGTGTAACCATTGTTACACCATTACACAACGTGGCTGTGTCATTATGTAACCATTGTTACATCATTACACAACAAGGCTGTGTCATTTTGTAACCATTGTTACACCATTACACAACGTGGCTGTGTCATTTTGTAACCATTGTTACATCATTACACAACGTGGCTGTGTCATTTTGTAACCATTGTTACATCATTACACAACGTGGCTGTGTCATTGTGTAACCATTGTTACACCATTACACAACGTGGCTGTGTCATTTTGTAACCACTGTTACATCATTACACAACGTGGCTGTGTCATTTTGTAACCATTGTTACATCATTACACAACGTGGCTGTGTCATTGTGTAACCATTGTTACACCATTACACCATGTGGCTGTGTCATTGTGTAACCATTGTTACATCATTACACAACTTGGCCGTGTCATTTTGTAACCATTGTTACATCATCACACAACGTGGCTGTGTCATTGTGTAACCATTGTTACATCATTACACAACAAGGCTGTGTCATTTTGTAACCATTGTTACACCATTACACAACGTGGCTGTGTCATTTTGTACCCATTGTTACACCATTTCATAACGTGGCTGTGTCATTGTGTAACCATTGTTACACCATTACACAACGTGGCTGTGTCATTATGTAACCATTGTTACATCATTACACAACAAGGCTGTGTCATTTTGTAACCATTGTTACATCATCACACAACAAGGCTGTGTCATTGTGTAACCATTGTTACATCATTACACAACGTGGCTGTGTCATTTTGTAACCATTGTTACACAATGACACAGCCACGTTGTGTAATGATGTAACCATTGTTACACCATTACACAACGTGGCTGTGTCATTTTGCAACCATTGTTACATCATTACACAACGTGGCTGTGGCATTTTGTAACCATTGTTACACCATTACACAACTTGGCTGTGTCATTTTGCAACCATTGTTACACCATTACACAACATGGCTGTGTCATTTTGTAACCATTGTTACATCAATACACAACGTGGCTGTGTCATTTTGTAACCATTGTTACACCATTACACAACGTGGCTGTGTCATTGTGTAACCATTCTTACATCATAACACAACAAGGCTGTTTCATTTTGTAACCATTGTTACATCATTACACAACGTGGCTGTGTCATTGTGTAACCATTGTTACACCATTACACAACTTGGCTGTGTCATTTTGTAACCATTGTTACATCATTACACAACGTGGCTGTGTCATTTTGTAACCATTGTTACATCATTACACAACAAGGCTGTGTCATTTTGTAACCATTGATACACCATTACACAACGTGGCTGTGTCATTTTGTAACCATTGTTACATCATTACACAACGTGGCTGTGTCATTTTGTAACCATTGTTACATCATTACACAACTTGGCTGTGTCATTGTGTAACCATTGTTACACCATTACATAACTTGGCTGTGTCATTTTGCAACCATTGTTACACCATTACACAACTTGGCTCTATCATTTTGTAACCATTGTTACATCATTACACAACGTGGCTGTGTCATTTTGTAACCATTGTTACACCATTACACAACTTGGCTGTCATTTTGTAACCATTGTTACATCATTACACAACGTGGCTGTGTCATTTTGTAACCATTGTTACACCATTACACAATGTGGCTGTGTCATATTGTAACCATTGTTACACCATTACACAACGTGGCTGTGTCATTGTGTAACCATTGTTACACCATTACACAACTAGGCTGTGTCATTTTGCAACCATTGTTACATCATTACACAACGTAGCTGTGTCATTTTGTAACCATTGTTACACCATTACACAACTTGGCTGTGTCATTGTGCAACCATTGTTACACCATTACACAACTTGGCTGTGTCATTTTGTAACCATTGTTACATCATTACACAACGTGGCTGTGTCATTTTGTAACCATTGTTACACCATTACACAACGTGGCTGTGTCATTTTGTAACCATTGATACACCATTACACAACGTGGCTGTGTCATTTTGTAACCATTGTTACATCATTACACAACGTCGCTGTGTCATTTTGTAACCATTGTTACATCATTACACAACTTGGCTGTGTCATTGTGTAACCATTGTTACACCATTACTCAACTTGGCTGTGTCATTTTGCAACCATTGTTACACCATTACACAACTTGGCTGTATCATTTTGTAACCATTGTTACATCATTACACAACGTGGCTGTGTCATTTTGTAACCATTGTTACACCATTACACAACTTGGCTGTGTCATTTTGTAAACATTGTTACATCATTACACAACGTGGCTGTGTCATTTTGTAACCATTGTTACACCATTACACAATGTGGCTGTGTCATTTTGTAACCATTGTTACACCATTACACAACTAGGCTTTGTCATTTTGCAACCATTGTTACATCATTACACAACAAGGCTGTGTCATTTTGTAACCATTGTTACACCATTACACAACGTGGCTGTGTCATTTTGTAACCATTGTTACATCATTACACAACGTGGCTGTGTCATTTTGTAACCATTGTTACATCATTACACAACGTGGCTGTGTCATTGTGTAACCATTGTTACACCATTACACAACCTGGCTGTGTCATTTTGCAACCATTGTTGCATCATTACACAACGTGGCTGTGTCATTTTGCAACCATTGTTACATCATTACACAACAAGGCTGTGTCATTGTGCAACCACTGTTACACCATTACACAACTTGGCTGTGTCATTTTGTAACCATTGTTACACCATTACACAATGTGGCTGTGTCATTGTTTAACCATTGTTACATCATTACACAACTTGGCCGTGTCATTTTGTAACCATTGTTACATCATCACACAACAAGGCTGTGTCATTGTGTAACCATTGTTACATCATTACACAACAAGGCTGTGTCATTTTGTAACCATTGTTACATCATTACACAACGTGGCTGTGTCATTTTGTAACCATTGTTACATCATTACACAACGTGGCTGTGTCATTGTGTAACCATTGTTACACCATTACACAACGTGGCTGTGTCATTTTGTAACCATTGTTACACCATTACACAACAAGGCTGTGTCATTTTGTAACCATTGTTACACCATTACACAACGTGGCTGTGTCATTTTGTAACCATTGTTACACCATTACACAACGTGGCTGTGTCATTGTGTAACCATTGTTACACCATTACACAACGTGGCTGTGTCATTATGTAACCATTGTTACATCATTACACAACAAGGCTGTGTCATTTTGTAACCATTGTTACACCATTACACAACGTGGCTGTGTCATTTTGTAACCATTGTTACATCATTACACAGCGTGGCTGTGTCATTTTGTAACCATTGTTACATCATTACACAACGTGGCTGTGTCATTGTGTAACCATTGTTACACCATTACACCATGTGGCTGTGTCATTGTGTAACCATTGTTACATCATTACACAACTTGGCCGTGTCATTTTGTAACCATTGTTACATCATCACACAACGTTGCTGTGTCATTGTATAACCATTGTTACATCATTACACAACAAGGCTGTGTCATTTTGTAACCATTGTTACACCATTACACAACGGGGCTGTGTCATTTTGTAACCATTGTTACATCATTACACAACGTGGCTGTGTCATTTTGTAACCATTGTTACATCATTACACAACTTGGCTGTGTCATTTTGCAACCATTGTTACACCATTACACAACTTGGCTGTGTCATTTTGTAACCATTGTTACATCATTACACAACGTGGCTGTGTCATTTTGTAACCATTGTTACACCATTACACAACGTGGCTGTGTCATTTTGTAACCATTGTTACACCATTACACAACAAGGCTGTGTCATTTTGTAACCATTGTTACACCATTACAGGACGTGGCTGTGTCATTTTGTAACCATTGTTACACCATTACACAACGTGGCTGTGTCATTGTGTAACCATTGTTACACCATTACACAACGTGGCTGTGTCATTGTGTAACCATTGTTACATCATTACACAAGGCTGTGTCATTTTGTAACCATTGTTACACCATTACACAACGTGGCTGTGTCATTTTGTAACCATTGTTACATCATTACACAACGTGGCTGTGTCATTTTGTAACCATTGTTACACCATTACACAACTTGGCCGTGTCATTTTGTAACCATTGTTACATCGTCACACAACGTGGCTGTGTCATTGTGTAACCATTGTTACAACATTACACAACAAGGCTGTGTCATTTTGTAACCATTATTACACCATTACACAACGTGGCTGTGTCATTGTGTAACCATTGTTACAACATTACACAACTTGGCTGTGTCATTTTGCAACCATTGTTGCATCATTACACAACGTGGCTGTGTCATTTTGCAACCATTGTTACATCATTACACAACAAGGCTGTGTCATTGTGCAACCATTGTTACACCATTACACAACTTGGCTGTGTCATTTTGTAACCATTGTTACACCATTACACAATGTGGCTGTGTCATTGTGTAACCATTGTTACATCATTACACAACTTGGCCGTGTCATTTTGTAACCATTGTTACATCATCACACAACGTGGCTGTGTCATTGTGTAACCATTGTTACATCATTACACAACAAGGCTGTGTCATTTTGTAACCATTGTTACACCATTACACAACGTGGCTGTGTCATTTTGTAACCATTGTTACATCATTACACAACGTGGCTGTGTCATTTTGTAACCATTGTTACATCATTACACAACGTGGCTGTGTCATTGTGTAACCATTGTTACACAATTACACAACTTGGCTGTGTCATGTTGCAACCATTGTTACATCATTACACAACGTGGCTGTGTCATTTTGTAACCATTGTTACACCATTACACAACTTGGCTGTGTCATTTTGCAACCATTGTTACACCATTACACAACTTGGCTGTGTCATTTTGTAACCATTGTTACATCATTACACAACGTGGCTGTGTCATTTTGTAACCATTGTTACACCATTACACAATGTGGCTGTGTCATTTTGTAACCATTGTTACACCATTACACAACTAGGCTTTGTCATTTTGCAACCATTGTTACATCATTACACAACAAGGCTGTGTCATTTTGTAACCATTGTTACACCATTACACAACGTGGCTGTGTCATTTTGTAACCATTGTTACATCATTACACAACGTGGCTGTGTCATTTTGTAACCATTGTTACATCATTACACAACGTGGCTGTGTCATTGTGTAACCATTGTTACACCATTACACAACCTGGCTGTGTCATTTTGCAACCATTGTTGCATCATTACACAACGTGGCTGTGTCATTTTGCAACCATTGTTACATCATTACACAACAAGGCTGTGTCATTGTGCAACCACTGTTACACCATTACACAACTTGGCTGTGTCATTTTGTAACCATTGTTACACCATTACACAATGTGGCTGTGTCATTGTTTAACCATTGTTACATCATTACACAACTTGGCCGTGTCATTTTGTAACCATTGTTACATCATCACACAACAAGGCTGTGTCATTGTGTAACCATTGTTACATCATTACACAACAAGGCTGTGTCATTTTGTAACCATTGTTACACCATTACACAACGTGGCTGTGTCATTTTGTAACCATTGTTACATCATTACACAACGTGGCTGTGTCATTGTGTAACCATTGTTACATCATTACACAACAAGGCTGTGTCATTTTGTAACCATTGTTACATCATTACACAACGTGGCTGTGTCATTTTGTAACCATTGTTACATCATTACACAACGTGGCTGTGTCATTGTGTAACCATTGTTACACCATTACACAACGTGGCTGTGTCATTTTGTAACCATTGTTACACCATTACACAACAAGGCTGTGTCATTTTGTAACCATTGTTACACCATTACACAACGTGGCTGTGTCATTTTGTAACCATTGTTACACCATTACACAACGTGGCTGTGTCATTGTGTAACCATTGTTACACCATTACACAACGTGGCTGTGTCATTATGTAACCATTGTTACATCATTACACAACAAGGCTGTGTCATTTTGTAACCATTGTTACACCATTACACAACGTGGCTGTGTCATTTTGTAACCATTGTTACATCATTACACAGCGTGGCTGTGTCATTTTGTAACCATTGTTACATCATTACACAACGTGGCTGTGTCATTGTGTAACCATTGTTACACCATTACACCATGTGGCTGTGTCATTGTGTAACCATTGTTACATCATTACACAACTTGGCCGTGTCATTTTGTAACCATTGTTACATCATCACACAACGTGGCTGTGTCATTGTGTAACCATTGTTACATCATTACACAACAAGGCTGTGTCATTTTGTAACCATTGTTACACCATTACACAACGTGGCTGTGTCATTTTGTAACCATTGTTACATCATTACACAACGTGGCTGTGTCATTTTGTAACCATTGTTACATCATTACACAACTTGGCTGTGTCATTTTGCAACCATTGTTACACCATTACACAACTTGGCTGTGTCATTTTGTAACCATTGTTACATCATTACACAACGTGGCTGTGTCATTTTGTAACCATTGTTACACCATTACACAACGTGGCTGTGTCATTTTGTAACCATTGTTACACCATTACACAACAAGGCTGTGTCATTTTGTAACCATTGTTACACCATTACAGGACGTGGCTGTGTCATTTTGTAACCATTGTTACACCATTACACAACGTGGCTGTGTCATTGTGTAACCATTGTTACACCATTACACAACGTGGCTGTGTCATTTTGTAACCATTGTTACACAATGACACAGCCACGTTGTGTAATGATGTAACCATTGTTACACCATTACACAACGTGGCTGTGTCATTTTGCAACCATTGTTACATCATTACACAACGTGGCTGTGTCATTTTGTAACCATTGTTACACCATTACACAACGTGGCTGTGTCATTTTGCAACCATTGTTACACCATTACACAACATGGCTGTGTCATTTTGTAACCATTGTTACATCATTACACAACGTGGCTGTGTCATTTTGTAACCATTGTTACACCATTACACAACGTGGCTGTGTCATTGTGTAACCATTCTTACATCATTACACAACAAGGCTGTTTCATTTTGTAACCATTGTTACATCATTACACAACGTGCCTGTGTCATTGTGTAACCGTTGTTACACCATTACACAACTTGGCTGTGTCATTTTGTAACCATTGTTACATCATTACACAACGTGGCTGTGTCATTTTGTAACCATTGTTACATCATTACACAACAAGGCTGTGTCATTTTGTACCCATTGTTACACCATTTCATAACGTGGCTGTGTCATTGTGTAACCATTGTTACACCATTACACAACGTGGCTGTGTCATTATGTAACCATTGTTACATCATTACACAACAAGGCTGTGTCATTTTGTAACCATTGTTACATCATCACACAACAAGGCTGTGTCATTGTGTAACCATTGTTACATCATTACACAACAAGGCTGTGTCATTTTGTAACCATTGTTACACCATTACACAACGTGGCTGTGTCATTTTGTAACCATTGTTACATCATTACACAACGTGGCTGTGTCATTTTGTAACCATTGTTACACAATGACACAGCCACGTTGTGTAATGATGTAACCATTGTTACACCATTACACAACGTGGCTGTGTCATTTTGCAACCATTGTTACATCATTACACAACGTGGCTGTGTCATTTTGTAACCATTGTTACACCATTACACAACTTGGCTGTGTCATTTTGCAACCATTGTTACACCATTACACAACATGGCTGTGTCATTTTGTAACCATTGTTACATCATTACACAACGTGGCTGTGTCATTTTGTAACCATTGTTACACCATTACACAACGTGGCTGTGTCATTGTGTAACCATTCTTACATCATTACACAACAAGGCTGTTTCATTTTGTAACCATTCTTACATCATTACACAACGTGGCTGTGTCATTGTGTAACCATTGTTACACCATTACACAACTTGGCTGTGTCATTTTGTAACCATTGTTACACCATTACACAATGTGGCTGTGTCATATTGTAACCATTGTTACACCATTACACAACGTGGCTGTGTCATTGTGTAACCATTGTTACACCATTACACAACTAGGCTGTGTCATTTTGCAACCATTGTTACATCATTACACAACGTAGCTGTGTCATTTTGTAACCATTGTTACACCATTACACAACTTGGCTGTATCATTGTGCAACCATTGTTACACCATTACACAACTTGGCTGTGTCATTTTGTAACCATTGTTACATCATTACACAACGTGGCTGTGTCATTTTGTAACCATTGTTACACCATTACACAACGTGGCTGTGTCATTTTGTAACCATTGATACACCATTACACAACGTGGCTGTTTCATTTTGTAACCATTGTTACATCATTACACAACGTGGCTGTGTCATTGTGTAACCATTGTTACACCATTACACCATGTGGCTGTGTCATTGTGTAACCATTGTTACATCATTACACAACTTGGACGTGTCATTTTGTAACCATTGTTACATCATCACACAACGTGGCTGTGTCATTGTGTAACCATTGTTACATCATTACACAACAAGGCTGTGTCATTTTGTAACCATTGTTACACCATTACACAACGTGGCTGTGTCATTTTGTAACCATTGTTACATCATTACACAACGTGGCTGTGTCATTTTGTAACCATTGCTACATCATTACACAACTTGGCTGTGTCATTTTGCAACCATTGTTACACCATTACACAACTTGGCTGTGTCATTTTGTAACCATTGTTACATCATTACACAACTTGGCCGTGTCATTTTGTAACCATTGTTACACCATTACACAACGTGGCTGTGTCATTTTGTAACCATTGTTACACCATTACACAACGACCATTGTTACATCATTACACAACGTGGCTGTGTCATTTTGTAACCATTGTTACATCATTACACAACAAGGCTGTGTCATTTTGTAACCATTGTTACATCATTACACAACGTGGCTGTGTCATTGTGTAACCATTGTTACACCATTACACAACGTGGCCGTGTCATTTTGCAACCATTGTTACACCATTACACAACTTGGCTGTGTCATTTTGTAACCATTGTTACATCATTACACAACGTGGCTGTGTCATTTTGTAACCATTGTTACACCATTACACAACGTGGCTGTGTCATTTTGTAACCATTGATACACCATTACACAACGTGGCTGTGTCATTTTGTAACCATTGTTACATCATTACACAACGTGGCTGTGTCATTTTGTAACCATTGTTACATCATTACACAACTTGGCTGTGTCATTTTGCAACCATTGTTACACCATTACACAACTTGGCTGTGTCATTTTGTAACCATTGTTACATCATTACACAACGTGGCTGTGTCATTTTGTAACCATTGTTACACCATTACACAACATGGCTGTGTCATTTTGTAATCATTGTTACATCATTACACAACAAGGCTGTGTCATTTTGTAACCATTGTTACACCATTACACAACGTGGCTGTGTCATTTTGTAACCATTGTTACACCATTACACAACGTGGCTGTGTCATTGTGTAACCATTGTTACACCATTACACAACGTGGCTGTGTCATTGTGTAACCATTGTTACATCATTACACAACGTGGCTGTGTCATTGTGTAACCATTGTTACACCATTACACCACAAGGATGTGTCATTTTGTAACCATTGTTACACCATTACACCACAAGGTTGTGTCAATTTGTAACCATTGTTACACCATTACACAACGTGGCTGTGTCATTGTGTAACCATTGTTACAACTTTACACAACGTCGCTGTGTCATTTTGTAACCATTGTTACACCATTACACCACGAGGTTGTGTCATTGTGCAACCATTGTTACACCATTACACAACATGGCTGTGTCATTGTGTAATCATTGTTACACCATTACACCATGAGGCTTTGTCATTTTGTAACCATTGTTACACCATTACACCACGAGGCTGTGTCATTGTGTAACCATTGTTACACCATTACGCCAAGAGGCTGTGTCATTTTGTAACCATTGTTACACCATTACACCACAAGGCTGTGTCATTGTGCAACCATTGTTACACCCTTACACAACTTGGCCATGTTATTTTGCAACCATTGTTACATCATTACACAACAAGGCTGTGTCATTGTGCAACCATTGTTACACCATTACACAACTTGGCTGTGTAATTTTGTAACCATTGTTACACCATTACACAATGTGGCTGTGTCATTGTGTAACCATTGTTACATCATTACACAACTTGGCCGTGTCATTTTGTAACCATTGTTACATCATCACACAACGTGGCTGTGTCATTGTGTAACCATTGTTACATCATTACACAACAAGGCTGTGTCATTTTGTAACCATTGTTACACCATTACACAACGTGGCTGTGTCATTTTGTAACCATTGTTACATCATTACACAACGTGGCTGTGTCATTTTGTAACCATTATTACATCATTACACAACGTGGCTGTGTCATTGTGTACCCATTGTTACACCATTACACAACTTGGCTGTGTCATTTTGCAACCATTGTTACATCATTACACAACGTGGCTGTGTCATTTTGCAACCATTGTTACATCATTACACAACAAAGCTGTGTCATTGTGCAACCATTGTTACACCATTACACAACTTGGCTGTGTCATTTTGTAACCATTGTTACACCATTACACAATGTGGCTGTGTCATTGTGTAACCATTGTTACATCATTACACAACTTGGCCGTGTCATTTTGTAACCATTGTTACATCATCACACAACGTGGCTGTGTCATTGTGTAACCATTGTTACATCATTACACAACAAGGCTGTGTCATTTTGTAACCATTGTTACACCATTACATAACGTGGCTGTGTCATTTTGTAACCATTGTTACACCATTACACAACGTGGCTGTGTCATTGTGTAACCATTGTTACACCATTACACAACGTGGCTGTGTCATTATGTAACCATTGTTACATCATTACACAACAAGGCTGTGTCATTTTGTAATCATTGTTACACCATTACACAACGTGGCTGTGTCATTTTGTAACCATTGTTACATCATTACACAACGTGGCTGTGTCATTTTGTAACCATTGTTACATCATTACACAATGTGGCTGTGTCATTGTGTACCCATTGTTACACCATTACACCATGTGGCTGTGTCATTGTGTAACCATTGTTACATCATTACACAACTTGGCCGTGTCATTTTGTAACCATTGTTACATCATCACACAACGTGGCTGTGTCATTGTGTAACCATTGTTACATCATTACACAACAAGGCTGTGTCATTTTGTAACCATTGTTACACCATTACACTATGTGGCTGTGTCATTTTGTACCCATTGTTACACCATTACACAACGTGGCTGTGTCATTGTGTAACCATTGTTACACCATTACACAACGTGGCTGTGTCATTATGTAACCATTGTTACATCATTACACAACAAGGCTGTGTCATTTTGTAACCATTGTTACACCATTACACAACGTGGCTGTGTCATTTTGTAACCATTGTTACATCATTACACAACGTGGCTGTGTCATTTTGTAACCATTGTTACATCATTACACAACGTGGCTGTGTCATTGTGTAACCATTGTTACACCATTACACAACGTGGCTGTGTCATTTTGTAACCACTGTTACATCATTACACAACGTGGCTGTGTCATTTTGTAACCATTGTTACATCATTACACAACGTGGCTGTGTCATTGTGTAAACATTGTTACACCATTACACCATGTGGCTGTGTCATTGTGTAACCATTGTTACATCATTACACAACTTGGCCGTGTCATTTTGTAACCATTGTTACATCATCACACAACGTGGCTGTGTCATTGTGTAACCATTGTTACATCATTACACAACAAGGCTGTGTCATTTTGTAACCATTGTTACACCATTACACAACGTGGCTGTGTCATTTTGTACCCATTGTTACACCATTTCATAACATGGCTGTGTCATTGTGTAACCATTGTTACACCATTACACAACGTGGCTGTGTCATTATGTAACCATTGTTACATCATTACACAACAAGGCTGTGTCATTTTGTAACCATTGTTACATCATCACACAACAAGGCTGTGTCATTGTGTAACCATTGTTACATCATTACACAACAAGGCTGTGTCATTTTGTAACCATTGTTACACCATTACACAACGTGGCTGTGTCATTTTGTAACCATTGTTACATCATTACACAACGTGGCTGTGTCATTTTGTAACCATTGTTACACAATGACACAGCCACGTTGTGTAATGATGTAACCATTGTTACACCATTACACAACGTGGCTGTGTCATTTTGCAACCATTGTTACATCATTACACAACGTGGCTGTGGCATTTTGTAACCATTGTTACAACATTACACAACTTGGCTGTGTCATTTTGCAACCATTGTTACACCATTACACAACATGGCTGTGTCATTTTGTAACCATTGTTACATCAATACACAACGTGGCTGTGTCATTTTGTAACCATTGTTACACCATTACACAACGTGGCTGTGTCATTGTGTAACCATTCTTACATCATAACACAACAAGGCTGTTTCATTTTGTAACCATTGTTACATCATTACACAACGTGGCTGTGTCATTGTGTAACCATTGTTACACCATTACACAACTTGGCTGTGTCATTTTGTAACCATTGTTACATCATTACACAACGTGGCTGTGTCATTTTGTAACCATTGTTACATCATTACACAACAAGGCTGTGTCATTTTGTAACCATTGATACACCATTACACAACGTGGCTGTGTCATTTTGTAACCATTGTTACATCATTACACAACGTGGCTGTGTCATTTTGTAACCATTGTTACATCATTACACAACTTGGCTGTGTCATTGTGTAACCATTGTTACACCATTACATAACTTGGCTGTGTCATTTTGCAACCATTGTTACACCATTACACAACTTGGCTCTATCATTTTGTAACCATTGTTACATCATTACACAACGTGGCTGTGTCATTTTGTAACCATTGTTACACCATTACACAACTTGGCTGTCATTTTGTAACCATTGTTACATCATTACACAACGTGGCTGTGTCATTTTGTAACCATTGTTACACCATTACACAATGTGGCTGTGTCATATTGTAACCATTGTTACACCATTACACAACGTGGCTGTGTCATTGTGTAACCATTGTTACACCATTACACAACTAGGCTGTGTCATTTTGCAACCATTGTTACATCATTACACAACGTAGCTGTGTCATTTTGTAACCATTGTTACACCATTACACAACTTGGCTGTGTCATGGTGCAACCATTGTTACACCATTACACAACTTGGCTGTGTCATTTTGTAACCATTGTTACATCATTACACAACGTGGCTGTGTCATTTTGTAACCATTGTTACACCATTACACAACGTGGCTGTGTCATTTTGTAACCATTGATACACCATTACACAACGTGGCTGTGTCATTTTGTAACCATTGTTACATCATTACACAACGTCGCTGTGTCATTTTGTAACCATTGTTACATCATTACACAACTTGGCTGTGTCATTGTGTAACCATTGTTACACCATTACTCAACTTGGCTGTGTCATTTTGCAACCATTGTTACACCATTACACAACTTGGCTGTATCATTTTGTAACCATTGTTACATCATTACACAACGTGGCTGTGTCATTTTGTAACCATTGTTACACCATTACACAACTTGGCTGTGTCATTTTGTAAACATTGTTACATCATTACACAACGTGGCTGTGTCATTTTGTAACCATTGTTACACCATTACACAATGTGGCTGTGTCATTTTGTAACCATTGTTACACCATTACACAACTAGGCTTTGTCATTTTGCAACCATTGTTACATCATTACACAACAAGGCTGTGTCATTTTGTAACCATTGTTACACCATTACACAACGTGGCTGTGTCATTTTGTAACCATTGTTACATCATTACACAACGTGGCTGTGTCATTTTGTAACCATTGTTACATCATTACACAACGTGGCTGTGTCATTGTGTAACCATTGTTACACCATTACACAACCTGGCTGTGTCATTTTGCAACCATTGTTGCATCATTACACAACGTGGCTGTGTCATTTTGCAACCATTGTTACATCATTACACAACAAGGCTGTGTCATTGTGCAACCACTGTTACACCATTACACAACTTGGCTGTGTCATTTTGTAACCATTGTTACACCATTACACAATGTGGCTGTGTCATTGTTTAACCATTGTTACATCATTACACAACTTGGCCGTGTCATTTTGTAACCATTGTTACATCATCACACAACAAGGCTGTGTCATTGTGTAACCATTGTTACATCATTACACAACAAGGCTGTGTCATTTTGTAACCATTGTTACATCATTACACAACGTGGCTGTGTCATTTTGTAACCATTGTTACATCATTACACAACGTGGCTGTGTCATTGTGTAACCATTGTTACACCATTACACAACGTGGCTGTGTCATTTTGTAACCATTGTTACACCATTACACAACAAGGCTGTGTCATTTTGTAACCATTGTTACACCATTACACAACGTGGCTGTGTCATTTTGTAACCATTGTTACACCATTACACAACGTGGCTGTGTCATTGTGTAACCATTGTTACACCATTACACAACGTGGCTGTGTCATTATGTAACCATTGTTACATCATTACACAACAAGGCTGTGTCATTTTGTAACCATTGTTACACCATTACACAACGTGGCTGTGTCATTTTGTAACCATTGTTACATCATTACACAGCGTGGCTGTGTCATTTTGTAACCATTGTTACATCATTACACAACGTGGCTGTGTCATTGTGTAACCATTGTTACACCATTACACCATGTGGCTGTGTCATTGTGTAACCATTGTTACATCATTACACAACTTGGCCGTGTCATTTTGTAACCATTGTTACATCATCACACAACGTTGCTGTGTCATTGTATAACCATTGTTACATCATTACACAACAAGGCTGTGTCATTTTGTAACCATTGTTACACCATTACACAACGGGGCTGTGTCATTTTGTAACCATTGTTACATCATTACACAACGTGGCTGTGTCATTTTGTAACCATTGTTACATCATTACACAACTTGGCTGTGTCATTTTGCAACCATTGTTACACCATTACACAACTTGGCTGTGTCATTTTGTAACCATTGTTACATCATTACACAACGTGGCTGTGTCATTTTGTAACCATTGTTACACCATTACACAACGTGGCTGTGTCATTTTGTAACCATTGTTACACCATTACACAACAAGGCTGTGTCATTTTGTAACCATTGTTACACCATTACAGGACGTGGCTGTGTCATTTTGTAACCATTGTTACACCATTACACAACGTGGCTGTGTCATTGTGTAACCATTGTTACACCATTACACAACGTGGCTGTGTCATTGTGTAACCATTGTTACATCATTACACAAGGCTGTGTCATTTTGTAACCATTGTTACACCATTACACAACGTGGCTGTGTCATTTTGTAACCATTGTTACATCATTACACAACGTGGCTGTGTCATTTTGTAACCATTGTTACACCATTACACAACTTGGCCGTGTCATTTTGTAACCATTGTTACATCATCACACAACGTGGCTGTGTCATTGTGTAACCATTGTTACAACATTACACAACAAGGCTGTGTCATTTTGTAACCATTATTACACCATTACACAACGTGGCTGTGTCATTGTGTAACCATTGTTACAACATTACACAACTTGGCTGTGTCATTTTGCAACCATTGTTGCATCATTACACAACGTGGCTGTGTCATTTTGCAACCATTGTTACATCATTACACAACAAGGCTGTGTCATTGTGCAACCATTGTTACACCATTACACAACTTGGCTGTGTCATTTTGTAACCATTGTTACACCATTACACAATGTGGCTGTGTCATTGTGTAACCATTGTTACATCATTACACAACTTGGCCGTGTCATTTTGTAACCATTGTTACATCATCACACAACGTGGCTGTGTCATTGTGTAACCATTGTTACATCATTACACAACAAGGCTGTGTCATTTTGTAACCATTGTTACACCATTACACAACGTGGCTGTGTCATTTTGTAACCATTGTTACATCATTACACAACGTGGCTGTGTCATTTTGTAACCATTGTTACATCATTACACAACGTGGCTGTGTCATTGTGTAACCATTGTTACACAATTACACAACTTGGCTGTGTCATGTTGCAACCATTGTTACATCATTACACAACGTGGCTGTGTCATTTTGTAACCATTGTTACACCATTACACAACTTGGCTGTGTCATTTTGCAACCATTGTTACACCATTACACAACTTGGCTGTGTCATTTTGTAACCATTGTTACATCATTACACAACGTGGCTGTGTCATTTTGTAACCATTGTTACACCATTACACAACGTGGCTGAGTCATTGTGTAACCATTCTTACATCATTACACAACAAGGCTGTTTCATTTTGTAACCATTGTTACATCATTACACAACGTGGCTGTGTCATTTTGTAACCATTGTTACACCATTACACAACTTGGCTGTGTCATTTTGCAACCATTGTTACACCATTACACAACTTGGCTGTGTCATTTTGTAACCATTGTTACATCATTACACAACGTGGCTGTGTCATTTTGTAACCATTGTTACATCATTACACAACAACGCTGTGTCATTTTGTAACCATTGATACACCATTACACAACGTGGCTGTGTCATTTTGTAACCATTGTTACATCATTACACAACGTGGCTGTGTCATTTTGTAACCATTGTTACATCATTACACAACTTGGCTGTGTCATTGTGTAACCATTGTTACACCATTACACAACTTGGCTGTGTCATTTTGCAACCATTGGTACACCATTACAAAAATTGGCTGTATCATTTTGTAACCATTGTTACACCATTACACAACGTGGCTGTGTCATTTTGTAACCATTGTTACACCATTACACAATGTGGCTGTGTCATTTTGTAACCATTGCTACACCATTACACAACGTGGCTGTGTCATTGTGTAACCATTGTTACACCATTACACAACGTGGCTGTGTCATTGTGTAACCATTGTTACATCATTACACAACGTGGCTGTGTCATTGTGTAACCATTGTTACACCATTACACCACAAGGATGTGTCATTTTGTAACCATTGTTACACCATTACACCACAAGGTTGTGTCAATTTGTAACCATTGTTACACCATTACACAACGTGGCTGTGTCATTGTGTAACCATTGTTACAACTTTACACAACGTCGCTGTGTCATTTTGTAACCATTGTTACACCATTACACCACGAGGTTGTGTCATTGTGCAACCATTGTTACACCATTACACAACATGGCTGTGTCATTGTGTAATCATTGTTACACCATTACACCATGAGGCTTTGTCATTTTGTAACCATTGTTACACCATTACACCACGAGGCTGTGTCATTGTGTAACCATTGTTACACCATTACGCCAAGAGGCTGTGTCATTTTGTAACCATTGTTACACCATTACACCACAAGGCTGTGTCATTGTGCAACCATTGTTACACCCTTACACAACTTGGCCATGTTATTTTGCAACCATTGTTACATCATTACACAACAAGGCTGTGTCATTGTGCAACCATTGTTACACCATTACACAACTTGGCTGTGTAATTTTGTAACCATTGTTACACCATTACACAATGTGGCTGTGTCATTGTGTAACCATTGTTACATCATTACACAACTTGGCCGTGTCATTTTGTAACCATTGTTACATCATCACACAACGTGGCTGTGTCATTGTGTAACCATTGTTACATCATTACACAACAAGGCTGTGTCATTTTGTAACCATTGTTACACCATTACACAACGTGGCTGTGTCATTTTGTAACCATTGTTACATCATTACACAACGTGGCTGTGTCATTTTGTAACCATTATTACATCATTACACAACGTGGCTGTGTCATTGTGTACCCATTGTTACACCATTACACAACTTGGCTGTGTCATTTTGCAACCATTGTTACATCATTACACAACGTGGCTGTGTCATTTTGCAACCATTGTTACATCATTACACAACAAAGCTGTGTCATTGTGCAACCATTGTTACACCATTACACAACTTGGCTGTGTCATTTTGTAACCATTGTTACACCATTACACAATGTGGCTGTGTCATTGTGTAACCATTGTTACATCATTACACAACTTGGCCGTGTCATTTTGTAACCATTGTTACATCATCACACAACGTGGCTGTGTCATTGTGTAACCATTGTTACATCATTACACAACAAGGCTGTGTCATTTTGTAACCATTGTTACACCATTACATAACGTGGCTGTGTCATTTTGTAACCATTGTTACACCATTACACAACGTGGCTGTGTCATTGTGTAACCATTGTTACACCATTACACAACGTGGCTGTGTCATTATGTAACCATTGTTACATCATTACACAACAAGGCTGTGTCATTTTGTAATCATTGTTACACCATTACACAACGTGGCTGTGTCATTTTGTAACCATTGTTACATCATTACACAACGTGGCTGTGTCATTTTGTAACCATTGTTACATCATTACACAATGTGGCTGTGTCATTGTGTACCCATTGTTACACCATTACACCATGTGGCTGTGTCATTGTGTAACCATTGTTACATCATTACACAACTTGGCCGTGTCATTTTGTAACCATTGTTACATCATCACACAACGTGGCTGTGTCATTTTGTAACCATTGTTACATCATTACACAACGTGGCTGTGTCATTGTGTAACCATTGTTACACCATTACACCATGTGGCTGTGTCATTGTGTAACCATTGTTACATCATTACACAACTTGGCCGTGTCATTTTGTAACCATTGTTACATCATCACACAACGTGGCTGTGTCATTGTGTAACCATTGTTACATCATTACACAACAAGGCTGTGTCATTTTGTAACCATTGTTACACCATTACACAACGTGGCTGTGTCATTTTGTACCCATTGTTACACCATTTCATAACGTGGCTGTGTCATTGTGTAACCATTGTTACACCATTACACAACGTGGCTGTGTCATTATGTAACCATTGTTACATCATTACACAACAAGGCTGTGTCATTTTGTAACCATTGTTACATCATCACACAACAAGGCTGTGTCATTGTGTAACCATTGTTACATCATTACACAACAAGGCTGTGTCATTTTGTAACCATTGTTACACCATTACACAACGTGGCTGTGTCATTTTGTAACCATTGTTACATCATTACACAACGTGGCTGTGTCATTTTGTAACCATTGTTACACAATGACACAGCCACGTTGTGTAATGATGTAACCATTGTTACACCATTACACAACGTGGCTGTGTCATTTTGCAACCATTGTTACATCATTACACAACGTGGCTGTGGCATTTTGTAACCATTGTTACACCATTACACAACTTGGCTGTGTCATTTTGCAACCATTGTTACACCATTACACAACATGGCTGTGTCATTTTGTAACCATTGTTACATCAATACACAACGTGGCTGTGTCATTTTGTAACCATTGTTACACCATTACACAACGTGGCTGTGTCATTGTGTAACCATTCTTACATCATAACACAACAAGGCTGTTTCATTTTGTAACCATTGTTACATCATTACACAACGTGGCTGTGTCATTGTGTAACCATTGTTACACCATTACACAACTTGGCTGTGTCATTTTGTAACCATTGTTACATCATTACACAACGTGGCTGTGTCATTTTGTAACCATTGTTACATCATTACACAACAAGGCTGTGTCATTTTGTAACCATTGATACACCATTACACAACGTGGCTGTGTCATTTTGTAACCATTGTTACATCATTACACAACGTGGCTGTGTCATCTTGTAACCATTGTTACATCATTACACAACTTGGCTGTGTCATTGTGTAACCATTGTTACACCATTACATAACTTGGCTGTGTCATTTTGCAACCATTGTTACACCATTACACAACTTGGCTCTATCATTTTGTAACCATTGTTACATCATTACACAACGTGGCTGTGTCATTTTGTAACCATTGTTACACCATTACACAACTTGGCTGTCATTTTGTAACCATTGTTACATCATTACACAACGTGGCTGTGTCATTTTGTAACCATTGTTACACCATTACACAATGTGGCTGTGTCATATTGTAACCATTGTTACACCATTACACAACGTGGCTGTGTCATTGTGTAACCATTGTTACACCATTACACAACTAGGCTGTGTCATTTTGCAACCATTGTTACATCATTACACAACGTAGCTGTGTCATTTTGTAACCATTGTTACACCATTACACAACTTGGCTGTGTCATTGTGCAACCATTGTTACACCATTACACAACTTGGCTGTGTCATTTTGTAACCATTGTTACATCATTACACAACGTGGCTGTGTCATTTTGTAACCATTGTTACACCATTACACAACGTGGCTGTGTCATTTTGTAACCATTGATACACCATTACACAACGTGGCTGTGTCATTTTGTAACCATTGTTACATCATTACACAACGTCGCTGTGTCATTTTGTAACCATTGTTACATCATTACACAACTTGGCTGTGTCATTGTGTAACCATTGTTACACCATTACTCAACTTGGCTGTGTCATTTTGCAACCATTGTTACACCATTACACAACTTGGCTGTATCATTTTGTAACCATTGTTACATCATTACACAACGTGGCTGTGTCATTTTGTAACCATTGTTACACCATTACACAACTTGGCTGTGTCATTTTGTAAACATTGTTACATCATTACACAACGTGGCTGTGTCATTTTGTAACCATTGTTACACCATTACACAATGTGGCTGTGTCATTTTGTAACCATTGTTACACCATTACACAACTAGGCTTTGTCATTTTGCAACCATTGTTACATCATTACACAACAAGGCTGTGTCATTTTGTAACCATTGTTACACCATTACACAACGTGGCTGTGTCATTTTGTAACCATTGTTACATCATTACACAACGTGGCTGTGTCATTTTGTAACCATTGTTACATCATTACACAACGTGGCTGTGTCATTGTGTAACCATTGTTACACCATTACACAACCTGGCTGTGTCATTTTGCAACCATTGTTGCATCATTACACAACGTGGCTGTGTCATTTTGCAACCATTGTTACATCATTACACAACAAGGCTGTGTCATTGTGCAACCACTGTTACACCATTACACAACTTGGCTGTGTCATTTTGTAACCATTGTTACACCATTACACAATGTGGCTGTGTCATTGTTTAACCATTGTTACATCATTACACAACTTGGCCGTGTCATTTTGTAACCATTGTTACATCATCACACAACAAGGCTGTGTCATTGTGTAACCATTGTTACATCATTACACAACAAGGCTGTGTCATTTTGTAACCATTGTTACATCATTACACAACGTGGCTGTGTCATTTTGTAACCATTGTTACATCATTACACAACGTGGCTGTGTCATTGTGTAACCATTGTTACACCATTACACAACGTGGCTGTGTCATTTTGTAACCATTGTTACACCATTACACAACAAGGCTGTGTCATTTTGTAACCATTGTTACACCATTACACAACGTGGCTGTGTCATTTTGTAACCATTGTTACACCATTACACAACGTGGCTGTGTCATTGTGTAACCATTGTTACACCATTACACAACGTGGCTGTGTCATTATGTAACCATTGTTACATCATTACACAACAAGGCTGTGTCATTTTGTAACCATTGTTACACCATTACACAACGTGGCTGTGTCATTTTGTAACCATTGTTACATCATTACACAGCGTGGCTGTGTCATTTTGTAACCATTGTTACATCATTACACAACGTGGCTGTGTCATTGTGTAACCATTGTTACACCATTACACCATGTGGCTGTGTCATTGTGTAACCATTGTTACATCATTACACAACTTGGCCATGTCATTTTGTAACCATTGTTACATCATCACACAACGTTGCTGTGTCATTGTATAACCATTGTTACATCATTACACAACAAGGCTGTGTCATTTTGTAACCATTGTTACACCATTACACAACGGGGCTGTGTCATTTTGTAACCATTGTTACATCATTACACAACGTGGCTGTGTCATTTTGTAACCATTGTTACATCATTACACAACTTGGCTGTGTCATTTTGCAACCATTGTTACACCATTACACAACTTGGCTGTGTCATTTTGTAACCATTGTTACATCATTACACAACGTGGCTGTGTCATTTTGTAACCATTGTTACACCATTACACAACGTGGCTGTGTCATTTTGTAACCATTGTTACACCATTACACAACAAGGCTGTGTCATTTTGTAACCATTGTTACACCATTACAGGACGTGGCTGTGTCATTTTGTAACCATTGTTACACCATTACACAACGTGGCTGTGTCATTGTGTAACCATTGTTACACCATTACACAACGTGGCTGTGTCATTGTGTAACCATTGTTACATCATTACACAAGGCTGTGTCATTTTGTAACCATTGTTACACCATTACACAACGTGGCTGTGTCATTTTGTAACCATTGTTACATCATTACACAACGTGGCTGTGTCATTTTGTAACCATTGTTACACCATTACACAACTTGGCCGTGTCATTTTGTAACCATTGTTACATCATCACACAACGTGGCTGTGTCATTGTGTAACCATTGTTACAACATTACACAACAAGGCTGTGTCATTTTGTAACCATTATTACACCATTACACAACGTGGCTGTGTCATTGTGTAACCATTGTTACAACATTACACAACTTGGCTGTGTCATTTTGCAACCATTGTTGCATCATTACACAACGTGGCTGTGTCATTTTGCAACCATTGTTACATCATTACACAACAAGGCTGTGTCATTGTGCAACCATTGTTACACCATTACACAACTTGGCTGTGTCATTTTGTAACCATTGTTACACCATTACACAATGTGGCTGTGTCATTGTGTAACCATTGTTACATCATTACACAACTTGGCCGTGTCATTTTGTAACCATTGTTACATCATCACACAACGTGGCTGTGTTATTGTGTAACCATTGTTACATCATTACACAACAAGGCTGTGTCATTTTGTAACCATTGTTACACCATTACACAACGTGGCTGTGTCATTTTGTAACCATTGTTACATCATTACACAACGTGGCTGTGTCATTTTGTAACCATTGTTACATCATTACACAACGTGGCTGTGTCATTGTGTAACCATTGTTACACAATTACACAACTTGGCTGTGTCATGTTGCAACCATTGTTACATCATTACACAACGTGGCTGTGTCATTTTGTAACCATTGTTACACCATTACACAACTTGGCTGTGTCATTTTGCAACCATTGTTACACCATTACACAACTTGGCTGTGTCATTTTGTAACCATTGTTACATCATTACACAACGTGGCTGTGTCATTTTGTAACCATTGTTACACCATTACACAACGTGGCTGAGTCATTGTGTAACCATTCTTACATCATTACACAACAAGGCTGTTTCATTTTGTAACCATTGTTACATCATTACACAACGTGGCTGTGTCATTTTGTAACCATTGTTACACCATTACACAACTTGGCTGTGTCATTTTGCAACCATTGTTACACCATTACACAACTTGGCTGTGTCATTTTGTAACCATTGTTACATCATTACACAACGTGGCTGTGTCATTTTGTAACCATTGTTACATCATTACACAACAACGCTGTGTCATTTTGTAACCATTGATACACCATTACACAACGTGGCTGTGTCATTTTGTAACCATTGTTACATCATTACACAACGTGGCTGTGTCATTTTGTAACCATTGTTACATCATTACACAACTTGGCTGTGTCATTGTGTAACCATTGTTACACCATTACACAACTTGGCTGTGTCATTTTGCAACCATTGGTACACCATTACAAAAATTGGCTGTATCATTTTGTAACCATTGTTACACCATTACACAACGTGGCTGTGTCATTTTGTAACCATTGTTACACCATTACACAATGTGGCTGTGTCATTTTGTAACCATTGCTACACCATTACACAACGTGGCTGTGTCATTGTGTAACCATTGTTACACCATTACACAACTAGGCTGTGTCATTTTGCAACCATTGTTACATCATTACACTACATGGCTGTGTCATTTTGTAACCATTGTTACACCATTACACAACTTGGCCGTGTCATTTTGCAACCATTGTTACACCATTACACAACTTGGCTGTGTCATTTTGTAACCATTGTTACATCATTACACAACGTGGCTGTGTCATTTTGTAACCATTGTTACACCATTACACAACGTGGCTGTGTCATTTTGTAACCATTGATACACCATTACACAACGTGGCTGTGTCATTTTGTAACCATTGTTACATCATTACACAACGTGGCTGTGTCATTTTGTAACCATTGTTACATCATTACACAACTTGGCTGTGTCATTTTGCAACCATTGTTACACCATTACACAACTTGGCTGTGTCATTTTGTAACCATTGTTGCATCATTACACAACGTGGCTGTGTCATTTTGTAACCATTGTTACACCATTACACAACATGGCTGTGTCATTTTGTAATCATTGTTACATCATTACACAACAAGGCTGTGTCATTTTGTAACCATTGTTATACCATTACACAACGTGGCTGTGTCATTTTGTAACCATTGTTACACCATTACACAACGTGGCTGTGTCATTGTGTAACCATTGTTACATCATTACACAACGTGGCTGTGTCATTGTATAACCATTGTTACACCATTACACCACAAGGATGTGTCATTTTGTAACCATTGTTACACCATTACACCACAAGGTTGTGTCAATTTGTAACCATTGTTACACCATTACACAACGTGGCTGTGTCATTGTGTAACCATTGTTACAACTTTACACAACGTCGCTGTGTCATTTTGTAACCATTGTTACACCATTACACCACGAGGTTGTGTCATTGTGCAACCATTGTTACACCATTACACAACATGGCTGTGTCATTGTGTAATCATTGTTACACCATTACACCATGAGGCTTTGTCATTTTGTAACCATTGTTACACCATTACACCACGAGGCTGTGTCATTGTGTAACCATTGTTACACCATTACGCCAAGAGGCTGTGTCATATTGTAACCATTGTTACACCATTACACCACAAGGCTGTGTCATTGTGCAACCATTGTTACACCCTTACACAACTTGGCCATGTCATTTTGCAACCATTGTTACATCATTACACAACAAGGCTGTGTCATTGTGCAACCATTGTTACACCATTACACAACTTGGCTGTGTAATTTTGTAACCATTGTTACACCATTACACAATGTGGCTGTGTCATTGTGTAACCATTGTTACATCATTACACAACTTGGCCGTGTCATTTTGTAACCATTGTTACATCATCACACAACGTGGCTGTGTCATTGTGTAACCATTGTTACATCATTACACAACAAGGCTGTGTCATTTTGTAACCATTGTTACACCATTACACAACGTGGCTGTGTCATTTTGTAACCATTGTTACATCATTACACAACGTGGCTGTGTCATTTTGTAACCATTATTACATCATTACACAACGTGGCTGTGTCATTGTGTACCCATTGTTACACCATTACACAACTTGGCTGTGTCATTTTGCAACCATTGTTACATCATTACACAACGTGGCTGTGTCATTTTGCAACCATTGTTACATCATTACACAACAAGGCTGTGTCATTGTGCAACCATTGTTACACCATTACACAACTTGGCTGTGTCATTTTGTAACCATTGTTACACCATTACACAATGTGGCTGTGTCATTGTGTAACCATTGTTACATCATTACACAACTTGGCCGTGTCATTTTGTAACCATTGTTACATCATCACACAACGTGGCTGTGTCATTGTGTAACCATTGTTACATCATTACACAACAAGGCTGTGTCATTTTGTAACCATTGTTACACCATTACATAACGTGGCTGTGTCATTTTGTAACCATTGTTACACCATTACACAACGTGGCTGTGTCATTGTGTAACCATTGTTACACCATTACACAACGTGGCTGTGTCATTATGTAACCATTGTTACATCATTACACAACAAGGCTGTGTCATTTTGTAACCATTGTTACACCATTACACAACGTGGCTGTGTCATTTTGTAACCATTGTTACATCATTACACAACGTGGCTGTGTCATTTTGTAACCATTGTTACATCATTACACAATGTGGCTGTGTCATTGTGTACCCATTGTTACACCATTACACCATGTGGCTGTGTCATTGTGTAACCATTGTTACATCATTACACAACTTGGCCGTGTCATTTTGTAACCATTGTTACATCATCACACAACGTGGCTGTGTCATTGTGTAACCATTGTTACATCATTACACAACAAGGCTGTGTCATTTTGTAACCATTGTTACACCATTACACTATGTGGCTGTGTCATTTTGTACCCATTGTTACACCATTACACAACGTGGCTGTGTTATTGTGTAACCATTGTTACACCATTACACAACGTGGCTGTCATTATGTAACCATTGTTACATCATTACACAACAAGGCTGTGTCATTTTGTAACCATTGTTACACCATTACACAACGTGGCTGTGTCATTTTGTAACCATTGTTACATCATTACACAACGTGGCTGTGTCATTTTGTAACCATTGTTACATCATTACACAACGTGGCTGTGTCATTGTGTAACCATTGTTACACCATTACACAACGTGGCTGTGTCATTTTGTAACCACTGTTACATCATTACACAACGTGGCTGTGTCATTTTGTAACCATTGTTACATCATTACACAACGTGGCTGTGTCATTGTGTAACCATTGTTACACCATTACACCATGTGGCTGTGTCATTGTGTAACCATTGTTACATCATTACACAACTTGGCCGTGTCATTTTGTAACCATTGTTACATCATCACACAACGTGGCTGTGTCATTGTGTAACCATTGTTACATCATTACACAACAAGGCTGTGTCATTTTGTAACCATTGTTACACCATTACACAACGTGGCTGTGTCATTTTGTACCCATTGTTACACCATTTCATAACGTGGCTGTGTCATTGTGTAACCATTGTTACACCATTACACAACGTGGCTGTGTCATTATGTAACCATTGTTACATCATTACACAACAAGGCTGTGTCATTTTGTAACCATTGTTACATCATCACACAACAAGGCTGTGTCATTGTGTAACCATTGTTACATCATTACACAACAAGGCTGTGTCATTTTGTAACCATTGTTACACCATTACACAACGTGGCTGTGTCATTTTGTAACCATTGTTACATCATTACACAACGTGGCTGTGTCATTTTGTAACCATTGTTACACAATGACACAGCCACGTTGTGTAATGATGTAACCATTGTTACACCATTACACAACGTGGCTGTGTCATTTTGCAACCATTGTTACATCATTACACAACGTGGCTGTGGCATTTTGTAACCATTGTTACACCATTACACAACTTGGCTGTGTCATTTTGCAACCATTGTTACACCATTACACAACATGGCTGTGTCATTTTGTAACCATTGTTACATCATTACACAACATGGCTGTGTCATTTTGTAACCATTGTTACACCATTACACAACGTGGCTGTGTCATTGTGTAACCATTCTTACATCATAACACAACAAGGCTGTTTCATTTTGTAACCATTGTTACATCATTACACAACGTGGCTGTGTCATTGTGTAACCATTGTTACACCATTACACAACTTGGCTGTGTCATTTTGTAACCATTGTTACATCATTACACAACGTGGCTGTGTCATTTTGTAACCATTGTTACATCATTACACAACAAGGCTGTGTCATTTTGTAACCATTGATACACCATTACACAACGTGGCTGTGTCATTTTGTAACCATTGTTACATCATTACACAACGTGGCTGTGTCATTTTGTAACCATTGTTACATCATTACACAACTTGGCTGTGTCATTGTGTAACCATTGTTACACCATTACATAACTTGGCTGTGTCATTTTGCAACCATTGTTACACCATTACACAACTTGGCTCTATCATTTTGTAACCATTGTTACATCATTACACAACGTGGCTGTGTCATTTTGTAACCATTGTTACACCATTACACAACTTGGCTGTCATTTTGTAACCATTGTTACATCATTACACAACGTGGCTGTGTCATTTTGTAACCATTGTTACACCATTACACAATGTGGCTGTGTCATATTGTAACCATTGTTACACCATTACACAACGTGGCTGTGTCATTGTGTAACCATTGTTACACCATTACACAACTAGGCTGTGTCATTTTGCAACCATTGTTACATCATTACACAACGTAGCTGTGTCATTTTGTAACCATTGTTACACCATTACACAACTTGGCTGTGTCATTGTGCAACCATTGTTACACCATTACACAACTTGGCTGTGTCATTTTGTAACCATTGTTACATCATTACACAACGTGGCTTTGTCATTTTGTAACCATTGTTACACCATTACACAACGTGGCTGTGTCATTTTGTAACCATTGATACACCATTACACAACGTGGCTGTGTCATTTTGTAACCATTGTTACATCATTACACAACGTCGCTGTGTCATTTTGTAACCATTGTTACATCATTACACAACTTGGCTGTGTCATTGTGTAACCATTGTTACACCATTACTCAACTTGGCTGTGTCATTTTGCAACCATTGTTACACCATTACACAACTTGGCTGTATCATTTTGTAACCATTGTTACATCATTACACAACGTGGCTGTGTCATTTTGTAACCATTGTTACACCATTACACAACTTGGCTGTGTCATTTTGTAAACATTGTTACATCATTACACAACGTGGCTGTGTCATTTTGTAACCATTGTTACACCATTACACAATGTGGCTGTGTCATTTTGTAACCATTGTTACACCATTACACAACTAGGCTTTGTCATTTTGCAACCATTGTTACATCATTACACAACAAGGCTGTGTCATTTTGTAACCATTGTTACACCATTACACAACGTGGCTGTGTCATTTTGTAACCATTGTTACATCATTACACAACGTGGCTGTGTCATTTTGTAACCATTGTTACATCATTACACAACGTGGCTGTGTCATTGTGTAACCATTGTTACACCATTACACAACCTGGCTGTGTCATTTTGCAACCATTGTTGCATCATTACACAACGTGGCTGTGTCATTTTGCAACCATTGTTACATCATTACACAACAAGGCTGTGTCATTGTGCAACCACTGTTACACCATTACACAACTTGGCTGTGTCATTTTGTAACCATTGTTACACCATTACACAATGTGGCTGTGTCATTGTTTAACCATTGTTACATCATTACACAACTTGGCCGTGTCATTTTGTAACCATTGTTACATCATCACACAACAAGGCTGTGTCATTGTGTAACCATTGTTACATCATTACACAACAAGGCTGTGTCATTTTGTAACCATTGTTACACCATTACACAACGTGGCTGTGTCATTTTGTAACCATTGTTACATCATTACACAACGTGGCTGTGTCATTGTGTAACCATTGTTACATCATTACACAACAAGGCTGTGTCATTTTGTAACCATTGTTACATCATTACACAACGTGGCTGTGTCATTTTGTAACCATTGTTACATCATTACACAACGTGGCTGTGTCATTGTGTAACCATTGTTACACCATTACACAACGTGGCTGTGTCATTTTGTAACCATTGTTACACCATTACACAACAAGGCTGTGTCATTTTGTAACCATTGTTACACCATTACACAACGTGGCTGTGTCATTTTGTAACCATTGTTACACCATTACACAACGTGGCTGTGTCATTGTGTAACCATTGTTACACCATTACACAACGTGGCTGTGTCATTATGTAACCATTGTTACATCATTACACAACAAGGCTGTGTCATTTTGTAACCATTGTTACACCATTACACAACGTGGCTGTGTCATTTTGTAACCATTGTTACATCATTACACAGCGTGGCTGTGTCATTTTGTAACCATTGTTACATCATTACACAACGTGGCTGTGTCATTGTGTAACCATTGTTACACCATTACACCATGTGGCTGTGTCATTGTGTAACCATTGTTACATCATTACACAACTTGGCCGTGTCATTTTGTAACCATTGTTACATCATCACACAACGTGGCTGTGTCATTGTGTAACCATTGTTACATCATTACACAACAAGGCTGTGTCATTTTGTAACCATTGTTACACCATTACACAACGTGGCTGTGTCATTTTGTAACCATTGTTACATCATTACACAACGTGGCTGTGTCATTTTGTAACCATTGTTACATCATTACACAACTTGGCTGTGTCATTTTGCAACCATTGTTACACCATTACACAACTTGGCTGTGTCATTTTGTAACCATTGTTACATCATTACACAACGTGGCTGTGTCATTTTGTAACCATTGTTACACCATTACACAACGTGGCTGTGTCATTTTGTAACCATTGTTACACCATTACACAACAAGGCTGTGTCATTTTGTAACCATTGTTACACCATTACAGGACGTGGCTGTGTCATTTTGTAACCATTGTTACACCATTACACAACGTGGCTGTGTCATTGTGTAACCATTGTTACACCATTACACAACGTGGCTGTGTCATTGTGTAACCATTGTTACATCATTACACAAGGCTGTGTCATTTTGTAACCATTGTTACACCATTACACAACGTGGCTGTGTCATTTTGTAACCATTGTTACATCATTACACAACGTGGCTGTGTCATTTTGTAACCATTGTTACACCATTACACAACTTGGCCGTGTCATTTTGTAACCATTGTTACATCATCACACAACGTGGCTGTGTCATTGTGTAACCATTGTTACAACATTACACAACAAGGCTGTGTCATTTTGTAACCATTATTACACCATTACACAACGTGGCTGTGTCATTGTGTAACCATTGTTACAACATTACACAACTTGGCTGTGTCATTTTGCAACCATTGTTGCATCATTACACAACGTGGCTGTGTCATTTTGCAACCATTGTTACATCATTACACAACAAGGCTGTGTCATTGTGCAACCATTGTTACACCATTACACAACTTGGCTGTGTCATTTTGTACCCATTGTTACACCATTACACAATGTGGCTGTGTCATTGTGTAACCATTGTTACATCATTACACAACTTGGCCGTGTCATTTTGTAACCATTGTTACATCATCACACAACGTGGCTGTGTCATTGTGTAACCATTGTTACATCATTACACAACAAGGCTGTGTCATTTTGTAACCATTGTTACACCATTACACAACGTGGCTGTGTCATTTTGTAACCATTGTTACATCATTACACAACGTGGCTGTGTCATTTTGTAACCATTGTTACATCATTACACAACGTGGCTGTGTCATTGTGTAACCATTGTTACACAATTACACAACTTGGCTGTGTCATGTTGCAACCATTGTTACATCATTACACAACGTGGCTGTGTCATTTTGTAACCATTGTTACACCATTACACAACTTGGCTGTGTCATTTTGCAACCATTGTTACACCATTACACAACTTGGCTGTGTCATTTTGTAACCATTGTTACATCATTACACAACGTGGCTGTGTCATTTTGTAACCATTGTTACACCATTACACAACGTGGCTGAGTCATTGTGTAACCATTCTTACATCATTACACAACGTCGCTGTGTCATTTTGTAACCATTGTTACACCATTACACCACGAGGTTGTGTCATTGTCCAACCATTGTTACACCATTACACAACATGGCTGTGTCATTGTGTAATCATTGTTACACCATTACACCATGAGGCTTTGTCATTTTGTAACCATTGTTACACCATTACACCACGAGGCTGTGTCATTGTGTAACCATTGTTACACCATTACGCCAAGAGGCTGTGTCATTTTGTAACCATTGTTACACCATTACACCACAAGGCTGTGTCATTGTGCAACCATTGTTACACCCTTACACAACTTGGCCATGTCATTTTGCAACCATTGTTACATCATTACACAACAAGGCTGTGTCATTGTGCAACCATTGTTACACCATTACACAACTTGGCTGTGTAATTTTGTAACCATTGTTACACCATTACACAATGTGGCTGTGTCATTGTGTAACCATTGTTACATCATTACACAACTTGGCCGTGTCATTTTGTAACCATTGTTACATCATCACACAACGTGGCTGTGTCATTGTGTAACCATTGTTACATCATTACACAACAAGGCTGTGTCATTTTGTAACCATTGTTACACCATTACACAACGTGGCTGTGTCATTTTGTAACCATTGTTACATCATTACACAACGTGGCTGTGTCATTTTGTAACCATTATTACATCATTACACAACGTGGCTGTGTCATTGTGTACCCATTGTTACACCATTACACAACTTGGCTGTGTCATTTTGCAACCATTGTTACATCATTACGCAACGTGGCTGTGTCATTGTGTAACCATTGTTACACCATTACACAACTTGGCTGTGTCATTTTGCAACCATTGTTACACCATTACACAACTTGGTGTGTCATTTTGTAACCATTGTTACATCATTACACAACGTGGCTGTGTCATTTTGTAACCATTGTTACATCATTACACAACAAGGCTGTGTCATTTTGTAACCATTGATACACCATTACACAACGTGGCTGTGTCATTTTGTAACCATTGTTACATCATTACACAACTTGGCTGTGTCATTGTGTAACCATTGTTACACCATTACACAACTTGGCTGTGTCATTTTGCAACCATTGTTACACCATTACAAAAATTGGCTGTATCATTTTGTAACCATTGTTACATCATTACACAACGTGGCTGTGTCATTTTGTAACCATTGTTACACCATTACACAACTTGGCTGTGTCATTTTGTAACCATTGTTACATCATTACACAACGTGGCTGTGTCATTTTGTAACCATTTTTACACCATTACACAATGTGGCTGTGTCATTTTGTAACCATTGTTACACCATTACACAACGTGGCTGTGTCATTGTGTAACCATTGTTACACCATTACACAACTAGGCTGTGTCATTTTGCAACCATTGTTACATCATTACACAACATGGCTGTGTCATTTTGTAACCATTGTTACACCATTACACAACTTGGCCGTGTCATTTTGCAACCATTGTTACACCATTACACAACTTGGCTGTGTCATTTTGTAACCATTGTTACATCATTACAGAACGTGGCTGTGTCATTTTGTAACCATTGTTACACCATTACACAACGTGGCTGTGTCATTTTGTAACCATTGATACACCATTACACAACGTGGCTGTGTCATTTTGTAACCATTGTTACATCATTACACAACGTGGCTGTGTCATTTTGTAACCATTGTTACATCATTACACAACTTGGCTGTGTCATTTTGCAACCATTGTTACACCATTACACAACTTGGCTGTGTCATTTTGTAACCATTGTTACATCATTACACAACGTGGCTGTGTCATTTTGTAACCATTGTTACACCATTACACAACATGGCTGTGTCATTTTGTAATCATTGTTACATCATTACACAACAAGGCTGTTTCATTTTGTAACCATTGTTACATCATTACGCAACGTGGCTGTGTCATTGTGTAACCATTGTTACACCATTACACAACTTGGCTGTGTCATTTTGCAACCATTGTTACACCATTACACAACTTGGTGTGTCATTTTGTAACCATTGTTACATCATTACACAACGTGGCTGTGTCATTTTGTAACCATTGTTACATCATTACACAACAAGGCTGTGTCATTTTGTAACCATTGATACACCATTACACAACGTGGCTGTGTCATTTTGTAACCATTGTTACATCATTACACAACTTGGCTGTGTCATTGTGTAACCATTGTTACACCATTACACAACTTGGCTGTGTCATTTTGCAACCATTGTTACACCATTACAAAAATTGGCTGTATCATTTTGTAACCATTGTTACATCATTACACAACGTGGCTGTGTCATTTTGTAACCATTGTTACACCATTACACAACTTGGCTGTGTCATTTTGTAACCATTGTTACATCATTACACAACGTGGCTGTGTCATTTTGTAACCATTGTTACACCATTACACAATGTGGCTGTGTCATTTTGTAACCATTGTTACACCATTACACAACGTGGCTGTGTCATTGTGTAACCATTGTTACACCATTACACAACTAGGCTGTGTCATTTTGCAACCATTGTTACGACAACATGGCTGTGTCATTTTGTAACCATTGTTACACCATTACACAACTTGGCCGTGTCATTTTGCAACCATTGTTACACCATTACACAACTTGGCTGTGTCATTTTGTAACCATTGTTACATCATTACACAACGTGGCTGTGTCATTGTGTAACCATTGTTACACCATTACACAACTAGGCTGTGTCATTTTGCAACCATTGTTACATCATTACACTACATGGCTGTGTCATTTTGTAACCATTGTTACACCATTACACAACTTGGCCGTGTCATTTTGCAACCATTGTTACACCATTACACAACTTGGCTGTGTCATTTTGTAACCATTGTTACATCATTACACAACGTGGCTGTGTCATTTTGTAACCATTGTTACACCATTACACAACGTGGCTGTGTCATTTTGTAACCATTGATACACCATTACACAACGTGGCTGTGTCATTTTGTAACCATTGTTACATCATTACACAACGTGGCTGTGTCATTTTGTAACCATTGTTACATCATTACACAACTTGGCTGTGTCATTTTGCAACCATTGTTACACCATTACACAACTTGGCTGTGTCATTTTGTAACCATTGTTGCATCATTACACAACGTGGCTGTGTCATTTTGTAACCATTGTTACACCATTACACAACATGGCTGTGTCATTTTGTAATCATTGTTACATCATTACACAACAAGGCTGTGTCATTTTGTAACCATTGTTATACCATTACACAACGTGGCTGTGTCATTTTGTAACCATTGTTACACCATTACACAACGTGGCTGTGTCATTGTGTAACCATTGTTACATCATTACACAACGTGGCTGTGTCATTGTATAACCATTGTTACACCATTACACCACAAGGATGTGTCATTTTGTAACCATTGTTACACCATTACACCACAAGGTTGTGTCAATTTGTAACCATTGTTACACCATTACACAACGTGGCTGTGTCATTGTGTAACCATTGTTACAACTTTACACAACGTCGCTGTGTCATTTTGTAACCATTGTTACACCATTACACCACGAGGTTGTGTCATTGTGCAACCATTGTTACACCATTACACAACATGGCTGTGTCATTGTGTAATCATTGTTACACCATTACACCATGAGGCTTTGTCATTTTGTAACCATTGTTACACCATTACACCACGAGGCTGTGTCATTGTGTAACCATTGTTACACCATTACGCCAAGAGGCTGTGTCATATTGTAACCATTGTTACACCATTACACCACAAGGCTGTGTCATTGTGCAACCATTGTTACACCCTTACACAACTTGGCCATGTCATTTTGCAACCATTGTTACATCATTACACAACAAGGCTGTGTCATTGTGCAACCATTGTTACACCATTACACAACTTGGCTGTGTAATTTTGTAACCATTGTTACACCATTACACAATGTGGCTGTGTCATTGTGTAACCATTGTTACATCATTACACAACTTGGCCGTGTCATTTTGTAACCATTGTTACATCATCACACAACGTGGCTGTGTCATTGTGTAACCATTGTTACATCATTACACAACAAGGCTGTGTCATTTTGTAACCATTGTTACACCATTACACAACGTGGCTGTGTCATTTTGTAACCATTGTTACATCATTACACAACGTGGCTGTGTCATTTTGTAACCATTATTACATCATTACACAACGTGGCTGTGTCATTGTGTACCCATTGTTACACCATTACACAACTTGGCTGTGTCATTTTGCAACCATTGTTACATCATTACACAACGTGGCTGTGTCATTTTGCAACCATTGTTACATCATTACACAACAAGGCTGTGTCATTGTGCAACCATTGTTACACCATTACACAACTTGGCTGTGTCATTTTGTAACCATTGTTACACCATTACACAATGTGGCTGTGTCATTGTGTAACCATTGTTACATCATTACACAACTTGGCCGTGTCATTTTGTAACCATTGTTACATCATCACACAACGTGGCTGTGTCATTGTGTAACCATTGTTACATCATTACACAACAAGGCTGTGTCATTTTGTAACCATTGTTACACCATTACATAACGTGGCTGTGTCATTTTGTAACCATTGTTACACCATTACACAACGTGGCTGTGTCATTGTGTAACCATTGTTACACCATTACACAACGTGGCTGTGTCATTATGTAACCATTGTTACATCATTACACAACAAGGCTGTGTCATTTTGTAACCATTGTTACACCATTACACAACGTGGCTGTGTCATTTTGTAACCATTGTTACATCATTACACAACGTGGCTGTGTCATTTTGTAACCATTGTTACATCATTACACAATGTGGCTGTGTCATTGTGTACCCATTGTTACACCATTACACCATGTGGCTGTGTCATTGTGTAACCATTGTTACATCATTACACAACTTGGCCGTGTCATTTTGTAACCATTGTTACATCATCACACAACGTGGCTGTGTCATTGTGTAACCATTGTTACATCATTACACAACAAGGCTGTGTCATTTTGTAACCATTGTTACACCATTACACTATGTGGCTGTGTCATTTTGTACCCATTGTTACACCATTACACAACGTGGCTGTGTTATTGTGTAACCATTGTTACACCATTACACAACGTGGCTGTCATTATGTAACCATTGTTACATCATTACACAACAAGGCTGTGTCATTTTGTAACCATTGTTACACCATTACACAACGTGGCTGTGTCATTTTGTAACCATTGTTACATCATTACACAACGTGGCTGTGTCATTTTGTAACCATTGTTACATCATTACACAACGTGGCTGTGTCATTGTGTAACCATTGTTACACCATTACACAACGTGGCTGTGTCATTTTGTAACCACTGTTACATCATTACACAACGTGGCTGTGTCATTTTGTAACCATTGTTACATCATTACACAACGTGGCTGTGTCATTGTGTAACCATTGTTACACCATTACACCATGTGGCTGTGTCATTGTGTAACCATTGTTACATCATTACACAACTTGGCCGTGTCATTTTGTAACCATTGTTACATCATCACACAACGTGGCTGTGTCATTGTGTAACCATTGTTACATCATTACACAACAAGGCTGTGTCATTTTGTAACCATTGTTACACCATTACACAACGTGGCTGTGTCATTTTGTACCCATTGTTACACCATTTCATAACGTGGCTGTGTCATTGTGTAACCATTGTTACACCATTACACAACGTGGCTGTGTCATTATGTAACCATTGTTACATCATTACACAACAAGGCTGTGTCATTTTGTAACCATTGTTACATCATCACACAACAAGGCTGTGTCATTGTGTAACCATTGTTACATCATTACACAACAAGGCTGTGTCATTTTGTAACCATTGTTACACCATTACACAACGTGGCTGTGTCATTTTGTAACCATTGTTACATCATTACACAACGCGGCTGTGTCATTTTGTAACCATTGTTACACAATGACACAGCCACGTTGTGTAATGATGTAACCATTGTTACACCATTACACAACGTGGCTGTGTCATTTTGCAACCATTGTTACATCATTACACAACGTGGCTGTGGCATTTTGTAACCATTGTTACACCATTACACAACTTGGCTGTGTCATTTTGCAACCATTGTTACACCATTACACAACATGGCTGTGTCATTTTGTAACCATTGTTACATCATTACACAACATGGCTGTGTCATTTTGTAACCATTGTTACACCATTACACAACGTGGCTGTGTCATTGTGTAACCATTCTTACATCATAACACAACAAGGCTGTTTCATTTTGTAACCATTGTTACATCATTACACAACGTGGCTGTGTCATTGTGTAACCATTGTTACACCATTACACAACTTGGCTGTGTCATTTTGTAACCATTGTTACATCATTACACAACGTGGCTGTGTCATTTTGTAACCATTGTTACATCATTACACAACAAGGCTGTGTCATTTTGTAACCATTGATACACCATTACACAACGTGGCTGTGTCATTTTGTAACCATTGTTACATCATTACACAACGTGGCTGTGTCATTTTGTAACCATTGTTACATCATTACACAACTTGGCTGTGTCATTGTGTAACCATTGTTACACCATTACATAACTTGGCTGTGTCATTTTGCAACCATTGTTACACCATTACACAACTTGGCTCTATCATTTTGTAACCATTGTTACATCATTACACAACGTGGCTGTGTCATTTTGTAACCATTGTTACACCATTACACAACTTGGCTGTCATTTTGTAACCATTGTTACATCATTACACAACGTGGCTGTGTCATTTTGTAACCATTGTTACACCATTACACAATGTGGCTGTGTCATATTGTAACCATTGTTACACCATTACACAACGTGGCTGTGTCATTGTGTAACCATTGTTACACCATTACACAACTAGGCTGTGTCATTTTGCAACCATTGTTACATCATTACACAACGTAGCTGTGTCATTTTGTAACCATTGTTACACCATTACACAACTTGGCTGTGTCATTGTGCAACCATTGTTACACCATTACACAACTTGGCTGTGTCATTTTGTAACCATTGTTACATCATTACACAACGTGGCTTTGTCATTTTGTAACCATTGTTACACCATTACACAACGTGGCTGTGTCATTTTGTAACCATTGATACACCATTACACAACGTGGCTGTGTCATTTTGTAACCATTGTTACATCATTACACAACGTCGCTGTGTCATTTTGTAACCATTGTTACATCATTACACAACTTGGCTGTGTCATTGTGTAACCATTGTTACACCATTACTCAACTTGGCTGTGTCATTTTGCAACCATTGTTACACCATTACACAACTTGGCTGTATCATTTTGTAACCATTGTTACATCATTACACAACGTGGCTGTGTCATTTTGTAACCATTGTTACACCATTACACAACTTGGCTGTGTCATTTTGTAAACATTGTTACATCATTACACAACGTGGCTGTGTCATTTTGTAACCATTGTTACACCATTACACAATGTGGCTGTGTCATTTTGTAACCATTGTTACACCATTACACAACTAGGCTTTGTCATTTTGCAACCATTGTTACATCATTACACAACAAGGCTGTGTCATTTTGTAACCATTGTTACACCATTACACAACGTGGCTGTGTCATTTTGTAACCATTGTTACATCATTACACAACGTGGCTGTGTCATTTTGTAACCATTGTTACATCATTACACAACGTGGCTGTGTCATTGTGTAACCATTGTTACACCATTACACAACCTGGCTGTGTCATTTTGCAACCATTGTTGCATCATTACACAACGTGGCTGTGTCATTTTGCAACCATTGTTACATCATTACACAACAAGGCTGTGTCATTGTGCAACCACTGTTACACCATTACACAACTTGGCTGTGTCATTTTGTAACCATTGTTACACCATTACACAATGTGGCTGTGTCATTGTTTAACCATTGTTACATCATTACACAACTTGGCCGTGTCATTTTGTAACCATTGTTACATCATCACACAACAAGGCTGTGTCATTGTGTAACCATTGTTACATCATTACACAACAAGGCTGTGTCATTTTGTAACCATTGTTACACCATTACACAACGTGGCTGTGTCATTTTGTAACCATTGTTACATCATTACACAACGTGGCTGTGTCATTGTGTAACCATTGTTACATCATTACACAACAAGGCTGTGTCATTTTGTAACCATTGTTACATCATTACACAACGTGGCTGTGTCATTTTGTAACCATTGTTACATCATTACACAACGTGGCTGTGTCATTGTGTAACCATTGTTACACCATTACACAACGTGGCTGTGTCATTTTGTAACCATTGTTACACCATTACACAACAAGGCTGTGTCATTTTGTAACCATTGTTACACCATTACACAACGTGGCTGTGTCATTTTGTAACCATTGTTACACCATTACACAACGTGGCTGTGTCATTGTGTAACCATTGTTACACCATTACACAACGTGGCTGTGTCATTATGTAACCATTGTTACATCATTACACAACAAGGCTGTGTCATTTTGTAACCATTGTTACACCATTACACAACGTGGCTGTGTCATTTTGTAACCATTGTTACATCATTACACAGCGTGGCTGTGTCATTTTGTAACCATTGTTACATCATTACACAACGTGGCTGTGTCATTGTGTAACCATTGTTACACCATTACACCATGTGGCTGTGTCATTGTGTAACCATTGTTACATCATTACACAACTTGGCCGTGTCATTTTGTAACCATTGTTACATCATCACACAACGTGGCTGTGTCATTGTGTAACCATTGTTACATCATTACACAACAAGGCTGTGTCATTTTGTAACCATTGTTACACCATTACACAACGTGGCTGTGTCATTTTGTAACCATTGTTACATCATTACACAACGTGGCTGTGTCATTTTGTAACCATTGTTACATCATTACACAACTTGGCTGTGTCATTTTGCAACCATTGTTACACCATTACACAACTTGGCTGTGTCATTTTGTAACCATTGTTACATCATTACACAACGTGGCTGTGTCATTTTGTAACCATTGTTACACCATTACACAACGTGGCTGTGTCATTTTGTAACCATTGTTACACCATTACACAACAAGGCTGTGTCATTTTGTAACCATTGTTACACCATTACAGGACGTGGCTGTGTCATTTTGTAACCATTGTTACACCATTACACAACGTGGCTGTGTCATTGTGTAACCATTGTTACACCATTACACAACGTGGCTGTGTCATTGTGTAACCATTGTTACATCATTACACAAGGCTGTGTCATTTTGTAACCATTGTTACACCATTACACAACGTGGCTGTGTCATTTTGTAACCATTGTTACATCATTACACAACGTGGCTGTGTCATTTTGTAACCATTGTTACACCATTACACAACTTGGCCGTGTCATTTTGTAACCATTGTTACATCATCACACAACGTGGCTGTGTCATTGTGTAACCATTGTTACAACATTACACAACAAGGCTGTGTCATTTTGTAACCATTATTACACCATTACACAACGTGGCTGTGTCATTGTGTAACCATTGTTACAACATTACACAACTTGGCTGTGTCATTTTGCAACCATTGTTGCATCATTACACAACGTGGCTGTGTCATTTTGCAACCATTGTTACATCATTACACAACAAGGCTGTGTCATTGTGCAACCATTGTTACACCATTACACAACTTGGCTGTGTCATTTTGTACCCATTGTTACACCATTACACAATGTGGCTGTGTCATTGTGTAACCATTGTTACATCATTACACAACTTGGCCGTGTCATTTTGTAACCATTGTTACATCATCACACAACGTGGCTGTGTCATTGTGTAACCATTGTTACATCATTACACAACAAGGCTGTGTCATTTTGTAACCATTGTTACACCATTACACAACGTGGCTGTGTCATTTTGTAACCATTGTTACATCATTACACAACGTGGCTGTGTCATTTTGTAACCATTGTTACATCATTACACAACGTGGCTGTGTCATTGTGTAACCATTGTTACACAATTACACAACTTGGCTGTGTCATGTTGCAACCATTGTTACATCATTACACAACGTGGCTGTGTCATTTTGTAACCATTGTTACACCATTACACAACTTGGCTGTGTCATTTTGCAACCATTGTTACACCATTACACAACTTGGCTGTGTCATTTTGTAACCATTGTTACATCATTACACAACGTGGCTGTGTCATTTTGTAACCATTGTTACACCATTACACAACGTGGCTGAGTCATTGTGTAACCATTCTTACATCATTACACAACGTCGCTGTGTCATTTTGTAACCATTGTTACACCATTACACCACGAGGTTGTGTCATTGTCCAACCATTGTTACACCATTACACAACATGGCTGTGTCATTGTGTAATCATTGTTACACCATTACACCATGAGGCTTTGTCATTTTGTAACCATTGTTACACCATTACACCACGAGGCTGTGTCATTGTGTAACCATTGTTACACCATTACGCCAAGAGGCTGTGTCATTTTGTAACCATTGTTACACCATTACACCACAAGGCTGTGTCATTGTGCAACCATTGTTACACCCTTACACAACTTGGCCATGTCATTTTGCAACCATTGTTACATCATTACACAACAAGGCTGTGTCATTGTGCAACCATTGTTACACCATTACACAACTTGGCTGTGTAATTTTGTAACCATTGTTACACCATTACACAATGTGGCTGTGTCATTGTGTAACCATTGTTACATCATTACACAACTTGGCCGTGTCATTTTGTAACCATTGTTACATCATCACACAACGTGGCTGTGTCATTGTGTAACCATTGTTACATCATTACACAACAAGGCTGTGTCATTTTGTAACCATTGTTACACCATTACACAACGTGGCTGTGTCATTTTGTAACCATTGTTACATCATTACACAACGTGGCTGTGTCATTTTGTAACCATTATTACATCATTACACAACGTGGCTGTGTCATTGTGTACCCATTGTTACACCATTACACAACTTGGCTGTGTCATTTTGCAACCATTGTTACATCATTACGCAACGTGGCTGTGTCATTGTGTAACCATTGTTACACCATTACACAACTTGGCTGTGTCATTTTGCAACCATTGTTACACCATTACACAACTTGGTGTGTCATTTTGTAACCATTGTTACATCATTACACAACGTGGCTGTGTCATTTTGTAACCATTGTTACATCATTACACAACAAGGCTGTGTCATTTTGTAACCATTGATACACCATTACACAACGTGGCTGTGTCATTTTGTAACCATTGTTACATCATTACACAACTTGGCTGTGTCATTGTGTAACCATTGTTACACCATTACACAACTTGGCTGTGTCATTTTGCAACCATTGTTACACCATTACAAAAATTGGCTGTATCATTTTGTAACCATTGTTACATCATTACACAACGTGGCTGTGTCATTTTGTAACCATTGTTACACCATTACACAACTTGGCTGTGTCATTTTGTAACCATTGTTACATCATTACACAACGTGGCTGTGTCATTTTGTAACCATTTTTACACCATTACACAATGTGGCTGTGTCATTTTGTAACCATTGTTACACCATTACACAACGTGGCTGTGTCATTGTGTAACCATTGTTACACCATTACACAACTAGGCTGTGTCATTTTGCAACCATTGTTACATCATTACACAACATGGCTGTGTCATTTTGTAACCATTGTTACACCATTACACAACTTGGCCGTGTCATTTTGCAACCATTGTTACACCATTACACAACTTGGCTGTGTCATTTTGTAACCATTGTTACATCATTACAGAACGTGGCTGTGTCATTTTGTAACCATTGTTACACCATTACACAACGTGGCTGTGTCATTTTGTAACCATTGATACACCATTACACAACGTGGCTGTGTCATTTTGTAACCATTGTTACATCATTACACAACGTGGCTGTGTCATTTTGTAACCATTGTTACATCATTACACAACTTGGCTGTGTCATTTTGCAACCATTGTTACACCATTACACAACTTGGCTGTGTCATTTTGTAACCATTGTTACATCATTACACAACGTGGCTGTGTCATTTTGTAACCATTGTTACACCATTACACAACATGGCTGTGTCATTTTGTAATCATTGTTACATCATTACACAACAAGGCTGTTTCATTTTGTAACCATTGTTACATCATTACGCAACGTGGCTGTGTCATTGTGTAACCATTGTTACACCATTACACAACTTGGCTGTGTCATTTTGCAACCATTGTTACACCATTACACAACTTGGTGTGTCATTTTGTAACCATTGTTACATCATTACACAACGTGGCTGTGTCATTTTGTAACCATTGTTACATCATTACACAACAAGGCTGTGTCATTTTGTAACCATTGATACACCATTACACAACGTGGCTGTGTCATTTTGTAACCATTGTTACATCATTACACAACTTGGCTGTGTCATTGTGTAACCATTGTTACACCATTACACAACTTGGCTGTGTCATTTTGCAACCATTGTTACACCATTACAAAAATTGGCTGTATCATTTTGTAACCATTGTTACATCATTACACAACGTGGCTGTGTCATTTTGTAACCATTGTTACACCATTACACAACTTGGCTGTGTCATTTTGTAACCATTGTTACATCATTACACAACGTGGCTGTGTCATTTTGTAACCATTGTTACACCATTACACAATGTGGCTGTGTCATTTTGTAACCATTGTTACACCATTACACAACGTGGCTGTGTCATTGTGTAACCATTGTTACACCATTACACAACTAGGCTGTGTCATTTTGCAACCATTGTTACGACAACATGGCTGTGTCATTTTGTAACCATTGTTACACCATTACACAACTTGGCCGTGTCATTTTGCAACCATTGTTACACCATTACACAACTTGGCTGTGTCATTTTGTAACCATTGTTACATCATTACACAACGTGGCTGTGTCATTTTGTAACCATTGATACACCATTACACAACGTGGCTGTGTCATTTTGTAACCATTGTTACATCATTACACAACGTGGCTGTGTCATTTTGTAACCATTGTTACATCATTACACAACTTGGCTGTGTCATTTTGCAACCATTGTTACACCATTACACAACTTGGCTGTGTCATTTTGTAACCATTGTTACATCATTACACAACGTGGCTGTGTCATTTTGTAACCATTGTTACACCATTACACAACATGGCTGTGTCATTTTGTAATCATTGTTACATCATTACACAACAAGGCTGTGTCATTTTGTAACCATTGTTACACCATTACACAACGTGGCTGTGTCATTTTGTAACCATTGTTACACCATTACACAACGTTGCTGTGTCATTGTGTAACCATTGTTACACCATTACACAACGTGGCTGTGTCATTGTGTAACCATTGTTACATCATTACACAACGTGGCTGTGTCATTGTGTAACCATTGTTACACCATTACACCACAAGGATGTGTCATTTTGTAACCATTGTTACACCATTACACCACAAGGTTGTGTCAATTTGTAACCATTGTTACACCATTACACAACGTGGCTGTGTCATTGTGTAACCATTGTTACAACTTTACACAACGTCGCTGTGTCATTTTGTAACCATTGTTACACCATTACACCACGAGGTTGTGTCATTGTCCAACCATTGTTACACCATTACACAACATGGCTGTGTCATTGTGTAATCATTGTTACACCATTACACCATGAGGCTTTGTCATTTTGTAACCATTGTTACACCATTACACCACGAGGCTGTGTCATTGTGTAACCATTGTTACACCATTACGCCAAGAGGCTGTGTCATTTTGTAACCATTGTTACACCATTACACCACAAGGCTGTGTCATTGTGCAACCATTGTTACACCCTTACACAACTTGGCCATGTCATTTTGCAACCATTGTTACATCATTACACAACAAGGCTGTGTCATTGTGCAACCATTGTTACACCATTACACAACTTGGCTGTGTAATTTTGTAACCATTGTTACACCATTACACAATGTGGCTGTGTCATTGTGTAACCATTGTTACATCATTACACAACTTGGCCGTGTCATTTTGTAACCATTGTTACATCATCACACAACGTGGCTGTGTCATTGTGTAACCATTGTTACATCATTACACAACAAGGCTGTGTCATTTTGTAACCATTGTTACACCATTACACAACGTGGCTGTGTCATTTTGTAACCATTGTTACATCATTACACAACGTGGCTGTGTCATTTTGTAACCATTATTACATCATTACACAACGTGGCTGTGTCATTGTGTACCCATTGTTACACCATTACACAACTTGGCTGTGTCATTTTGCAACCATTGTTACATCATTACACAACGTGGCTGTGTCATTTTGCAACCATTGTTACATCATTACACAACAAGGCTGTGTCATTGTGCAACCATTGTTACACCATTACACAACTTGGCTGTGTCATTTTGTAACCATTGTTACACCATTACACAATGTGGCTGTGTCATTGTGTAACCATTGTTACATCATTACACAACTTGGCCGTGTCATTTTGTAACCATTGTTACATCATCACACAACGTGGCTGTGTCATTGTGTAACCATTGTTACATCATTACACAACAAGGCTGTGTCATTTTGTAACCATTGTTACACCATTACACAAAGTGGCTGTGTCATTTTGTAACCATTGTTACACCATTACACAACGTGGCTGTGTCATTGTGTAACCATTGTTACACCATTACACAACGTGGCTGTGTCATTATGTAACCATTGTTACATCATTACACAACAAGGCTGTGTCATTTTGTAACCATTGTTACACCATTACACAACGTGGCTGTGTCATTTTGTAACCATTGTTACATCATTACACAACGTGGCTGTGTCATTTTGTAACCATTGTTACATCATTACACAATGTGGCTGTGTCATTGTGTACCCATTGTTACACCATTACACCATGTGGCTGTGTCATTGTGTAACCATTGTTACATCATTACACAACTTGGCCGTGTCATTTTGTAACCATTGTTACATCATCACACAACGTGGCTGTGTCATTGTGTAACCATTGTTACATCATTACACAACAAGGCTGTGTCATTTTGTAACCATTGTTACACCATTACACTATGTGGCTGTGTCATTTTGTACCCATTGTTACACCATTACACAACATGGCTGTGTCATTGTGTAACCATTGTTACACCATTACACAACGTGGCTGTGTCATTATGTAACCATTGTTACATCATTGCACAACAAGGCTGTGTCATTTTGTAACCATTGTTACACCATTACACAACGTGGCTGTGTCATTTTGTAACCATTGTTACATCATTACACAATGTGGCTGTGTCATTTTGTAACCATTGTTACATCATTACACAACGTGGCTGTGTCATTGTGTAACCATTGTTACATCATTACACAACGTGGCTGTGTCATTTTGTAACCACTGTTACATCATTACACAACGTGGCTGTGTCATTTTGTAACCATTGTTACATCATTACACAACGTGGCTGTGTCATTGTGTAACCATTGTTACACCATTACACCATGTGGCTGTGTCATTGTGTAACCATTGTTACATCATTACACAACTTGGCCGTGTCATTTTGTAACCATTGTTACATCATCACACAACGTGGCTGTGTCATTGTGTAACCATTGTTACATCATTACACAACAAGGCTGTGTCATTTTGTAACCATTGTTACACCATTACACAACGTGGCTGTGTCATTTTGTACCCATTGTTACACCATTTCATAACGTGGCTGTGTCATTGTGTAACCATTGTTACACCATTACACAACGTGGCTGTGTCATTATGTAACCATTGTTACATCATTACACAACAAGGCTGTGTCATTTTGTAACCATTGTTACATCATCACACAACGAGGCTGTGTCATTGTGTAACCATTGTTACATCATTACACAACATGGCTGTGTCATTTTGTAACCATTGTTACACCATTACACAACGTGGCTGTGTCATTTTGTAACCATTGTTACATCATTACACAACGTGGCTGTGTCATTTTGTAACCATTGTTACACAATGACACAGCCACGTTGTGTAATGATGTAACCATTGTTACACCATTACAGGACGTGGCTGTGTCAATTTGTAACCATTGTTACACCATGACACAACGTGGCTGTGTCATTGTGTAACCATTGTTACACCATTACACAACGTGGCTGTGTCATTGTGTAACCATTGTTACATCATTACACAAGGCTGTGTCATTTTGTAACCATTGTTACACCATTACACAACGTGGCTGTGTCATTTTGTAACCATTGTTACATCATTACACAACGTGGCTGTGTCATTTTGTAACCATTGTTACACCATTACACAACTTGGCCGTGTCATTTTGTAACCATTGTTACATCATCACACAACGTGGCTGTGTCATTGTGTAACCATTGTTACAACATTACACAACAAGGCTGTGTCATTTTGTAACCATTATTACACCATTACACAACGTGGCTGTGTCATTGTGTAACCATTGTTACAACATTACACAACTTGGCTGTGTCATTTTGCAACCATTGTTGCATCATTACACAACGTGGCTGTGTCATTTTGCAACCATTGTTACATCATTACACAACAAGGCTGTGTCATTGTGCAACCATTGTTACACCATTACACAACTTGGCTGTATCATTTTGTAACCATTGTTACACCATTACACAATGTGGCTGTGTCATTGTGTAACCATTGTTACATCATTACACAACTTGGCCGTGTCATTTTGTAACCATTGTTACATCATCACACAACGTGGCTGTGTCATTGTGTAACCATTGTTACATCATTACACAACAAGGCTGTGTCATTTTGTAACCATTGTTACACCATTACACAACGTGGCTGTGTCATTTTGTAACCATTGTTACATCATTACACAACGTGGCTGTGTCATTTTGTAACCATTGTTACATCATTACACAACGTGGCTGTGTCATTGTGTAACCATTGTTACACAATTACACAACTTGGCTGTGTCATGTTGCAACCATTGTTACATCATTACACAACGTGGCTGTGTCATTTTGTAACCATTGTTACACCATTACACAACTTGGCTGTGTCATTTTGCAACCATTGTTACACCATTACACAACTTGGCTGTGTCATTTTGTAACCATTGTTACATCATTACACAACGTGGCTGTGTCATTTTGTAACCATTGTTACACCATTACACAACGTGGCTGTGTCATTGTGTAACCATTCTTACATCATTACACAACAAGGCTGTTTCATTTTGTAACCATTGTTACATCATTACACAACGTGGCTGTGTCATTGTGTAACCATTGTTACACCATTACACAACTTGGCTGTGTCATTTTGCAACCATTGTTACACCATTACACAACTTGGCTGTGTCATTTTGTAACCATTGTTACATCATTACACAACGTGGCTGTGTCATTTTGTAACCATTGTTACATCATTACACAACAACGCTGTGTCATTTTGTAACCATTGATACACCATTACACAACGTGGCTGTGTCATTTTGTAACCATTGTTACATCATTACACAACGTGGCTGTGTCATTTTGTAACCATTGTTACATCATTACACAACTTGGCTGTGTCATTGTGTAACCATTGTTACACCATTACACAACTTGGCTGTGTCATTTTGCAACCATTGGTACACCATTACAAAAATTGGCTGTATCATTTTGTAACCATTGTTACATCATTACACAACGTGGCTGTGTCATTTTGTAACCATTGTTACACCATTACACAACTTGGCTGTGTCATTTTGTAACCATTGTTACATCATTACACAACTTGGCTGTGTCATTTTGTAACCATTGTTACATCATTATACAACGTGGCTGTGTCATTTTGTAACCATTGTTACACCATTACACAACATGGCTGTGTCATTTTGTAATCCTTGTTACATCATTACACAACAAGGCTGTGTCATTTTGTAACCATTGTTACACCATTACACAACGTGGCTGTGTCATTTTGTAACCATTGTTACACCATTACACAACGTGGCTGTGTCATTGTGTAACCATTGTTAGATCATTACACAACGTGGCTGTGTCATTGTGTAACCATTGTTACACCATTACACCACAAGGATGTGTCATTTTGTAACCATTGTTACACCAATACACCACAAGGTTGTGTCAATTTGTAACCATTGTTACACCATTACACAACGTGGCTGTGTCATTGTGTAACCATTGTTACAACTTTACACAACGTCGCTGTGTCATTTTGTAACCATTGTTACACCATTACACCACGAGGTTGTGTCATTGTGCAACCATTGTTACACCATTACACAACATGGCTGTGTCATTGTGTAATCATTGTTACACCATTACACCATGAGGCTTTGTCATTTTGTAACCATTGTTACACCATTACACCACGAGGCTGTGTCATTGTGTAACCATTGTTACACCATTACGCCAAGAGGCTGTGTCATTTTGTAACCATTGTTACACCATTACACCACAAGGCTGTGTCATTGTGCAACCATTGTTACACCCTTACACAACTTGGCCATGTCATTTTGCAACCATTGTTACATCATTACACAACAAGGCTGTGTCATTGTGCAACCATTGTTACACCATTACACAACTTGGCTGTGTAATTTTGTAACCATTGTTACACCATTACACAATGTGGCTGTGTCATTGTGTAACCATTGTTACATCATTACACAACTTGGCCGTGTCATTTTGTAACCATTGTTACATCATCACACAACGTGGCTGTGTCATTGTGTAACCATTGTTACATCATTACACAACAAGGCTGTGTCATTTTGTAACCATTGTTACACCATTACACAACGTGGCTGTGTCATTTTGTAACCATTGTTACATCATTACACAACGTGGCTGTGTCATTTTGTAACCATTATTACATCATTACACAACGTGGCTGTGTCATTGTGTAACCATTGTTACACCATTACACAACTAGGCTGTGTCATTTTGCAACCATTGTTACATCATTACACAACATGGCTGTGTCATTTTGTAACCATTGTTACACCATTACACAACTTGGCCGTGTCATTTTGCAACCATTGTTACACCATTACACAACTTGGCTGTGTCATTTTGTAACCATTGTTACATCATTACACAACGTGGCTGTGTCATTTTGTAACCATTGTTACACCATTACACAACGTGGCTGTGTCATTTTGTAACCATTGATACACCATTACACAACGTGGCTGTGTCATTTTGTAACCATTGTTACATCATTACACAACGTGGCTGTGTCATTTTGTAACCATTGTTACATCATCACACAACTTGGCTGTGTCATTTTGCAACCATTGTTACACCATTACACAACTTGGCTGTGTCATTTTGTAACCATTGTTACATCATTACACAACGTGGCTGTGTCATTTTGTAACCATTGTTACACCATTACACAACATGGCTGTGTCATTTTGTAATCATTGTTACATCATTACACAACAAGGCTGTGTCATTTTGTAACCATTGTTACACCATTACACAACGTGGCTGTGTCATTTTGTAACCATTGTTACACCATTACACAACGTGGCTGTGTCATTGTGTAACCATTGTTACACCATTACACAACGTGGCTGTGTCATTGTGTAACCATTGTTACATCATTACACAACGTGGCTGTGTCATTGTGTAACCATTGTTACACCATTACACCACAAGGATGTGTCATTTTGTAACCATTGTTACACCATTACACCACAAGGTTGTGTCAATTTGTAACCATTGTTACACCATTACACAACGTGGCTGTGTCATTGTGTAACCATTGTTACAACTTTACACAACGTCGCTGTGTCATTTTGTAACCATTGTTACACCATTACACCACGAGGTTGTGTCATTGTGCAACCATTGTTACACCATTACACAACATGGCTGTGTCATTGTGTAATCATTGTTACACCATTACACCATGAGGCTTTGTCATTTTGTAACCATTGTTACACCATTACACCACGAGGCTGTGTCATTGTGTAACCATTGTTACACCATTACGCCAAGAGGCTGTGTCATTTTGTAACCATTGTTACACCATTACACCACAAGGCTGTGTCATTGTGCAACCATTGTTACACCCTTTCACAACTTGGCCATGTCATTTTGCAACCATTGTTACATCATTACACAACAAGGCTGTGTCATTGTGCAACCATTGTTACACCATTACAGAACTTGGCTGTGTAATTTTGTAACCATTGTTACACCATTACACAATGTGGCTGTGTCATTGTGTAACCATTGTTACATCATTACACAACTTGGCCGTGTCATTTTGTAACCATTGTTACATCATCACACAACGTGGCTGTGTCATTGTGTAACCATTGTTACATCATTACACAACAAGGCTGTGTCATTTTGTAACCATTGTTACACCATTACACAACGTGGCTGTGTCATTTTGTAACCATTGTTACATCATTACACAACGTGGCTGTGTCATTTTGTAACCATTATTACATCATTACACAACGTGGCTGTGTCATTGTGTAACCATTGTTACACCATTACACAACTTGGCTGTGTCATTTTGCAACCATTGTTACATCATTACACAACGTGGCTGTGTCATTTTGCAACCATTGTTACATCATTACACAACAAGGCTGTGTCATTGTGCAACCATTGTTACACCATTACACAACTTGGCTGTGTCATTTTGTAACCATTGTTACACCATTACACAATGTGGCTGTGTCATTGTGTAACCATTGTTACATCATTACACAACTTGGCCGTGTCATTTTGTAACCATTGTTACATCATCACACAACGTGGCTGTGTCATTGTGTAACCATTGTTACATCATTACACAACAAGGCTGTGTCATTTTGTAACCATTGTTACACCATTACACAACGTGGCTGTGTCATTTTGTAACCATTGTTACACCATTACACAACGTGGCTGTGTCATTGTGTAACCATTGTTACACCATTACACAACGTGGCTGTGTCATTATGTAACCATTGTTACATCATTACACAACAAGGCTGTGTCATTTTGTAACCATTGTTACACCATTACACAACGTGGCTGTGTCATTTTGTAACCATTGTTACATCATTACACAACGTGGCTGTGTCATTTTGTAACCATTGTTACATCATTACACAACGTGGCTGTGTCATTGTGTAACCATTGTTACACCATTACACCATGTGGCTGTGTCATTGTGTAACCATTGTTACATCATTACACAACTTGGCCGTGTCATTTTGTAACCATTGTTACATCATCACACAACGTGGCTGTGTCATTGTGTAACCATTGTTACATCATTACACAACAAGGCTGTGTCAATTTGTAACCATTGTTACACCATTACACTATGTGGCTGTGTCATTTTGTACCCATTGTTACACCACTACACAACGTGGCTGTGTCATTATGTATCCATTGTTACATCATTACACAACAAGGCTGTGTCATTTTGTAACCATTGTTACACCATTACACAACGTGGCTGTGTCATTTTGTAACCATTGTTACATCATTACACAACGTGGCTGTGTCATTTTGTAACCATTGTTACATCATTACACAACGTGGCTGTGTCATTGTGTAACCATTGTTACACCATTACACAACGTGGCTGTGTCATTTTGTAACCATTGTTACATCATTACACAACATGGCTGTGTCATTTTGTAACCATTGTTACATCATTACACAACGTGGCTGTGTCATTGTGTAACCATTGTTACACCATTACACCATGTGGCTGTGTCATTGTGTAACCATTGTTACATCATTACACAACTTGGCCGTGTCATTTTGTAACCATTGTTACATCATCTCACAACGTGGCTGTGTCATTATGTAGCCATTGTTACATCATTACACAACAAGGCTGTGTCATTTTGTAACCATTGTTACACCATTACACAACGTGGCTGTGTCATTTTGTACCCATTGTTACACCATTTCATAACGTGGCTGTGTCATTGTGTAACCATTGTTACACCATTACACAACGTGGCTGTGTCATTATGTAACCATTGTTACATCATTACACAACAAGGCTGTGTCATTTTGTAACCATTGTTACATCATCACACAACAAGGCTGTGTCATTGTGTAACCATTGTTACATCATTACACAACAAGGCTGTGTCATTTTGTAACCATTGTTACACCATTACACAACGTGGCTGTGTCATTTTGTAACCATTGTTACATCATTACACAACGTGGCTGTGTCATTTTGTAACCATTGTTACACAATGACACAGCCACGTTGTGTAATGATGTAACCATTGTTACACCATTACACAACGTGGCTGTGTCATTTTGCAACCATTGTTACATCATTACACAACGTGGCTGTGTCATTTTGTAACCATTGTTACACCATTACACAACGTGGCTGTGTCATTTTGCAACCATTGTTACACCATTACACAACATGGCTGTGTCATTTTGTAACCATTGTTACATCATTACACAACGTGGCTGTGTCATTTTGTAACCATTGTTACACCATTACACAACGTGGCTGCGTCATTGTGTAACCATTCTTACATCATTACACAACAAGGCTGTTTCATTTTGTAACCATTGTTACATCATTACACAACGTGGCTGTGTCATTGTGTAACCATTGTTACACCATTACACAACTTGGCTGTGTCATTTTGTAACCATTGTTACATCATTACACAACGTGGCTGTGTCATTTTGTAACCATTGTTACATCATTACACAACAAGGCTGTGTCATTTTGTACCCATTGTTACACCATTTCATAACGTGGCTGTGTCATTGTGTAACCATTGTTACACCATTACACAACGTGGCTGTGTCATTATGTAACCATTGTTACATCATTACACAACAAGGCTGTGTCATTTTGTAACCATTGTTACATCATCACACAACAAGGCTGTGTCATTGTGTAACCATTGTTACATCATTACACAACAAGGCTGTGTCATTTTGTAACCATTGTTACACCATTACACAACGTGGCTGTGTCATTTTGTAACCATTGTTACATCATTACACAACGTGGCTGTGTCATTTTGTAACCATTGTTACACAATGACACAGCCACGTTGTGTAATGATGTAACCATTGTTACACCATTACACAACGTGGCTGTGTCATTTTGCAACCATTGTTACATCATTACACAACGTGGCTGTGTCATTTTGTAACCATTGTTACACCATTACACAACTTGGCTGTGTCATTTTGCAACCATTGTTACACCATTACACAACATGGCTGTGTCATTTTGTAACAATTGTTACATCATTACACAACGTGGCTGTGTCATTTTGTAACCATTGTTACACCATTACACAACGTGGCTGTGTCATTGTGTAACCATTCTTACATCATTACACAACAAGGCTGTTTCATTTTGTAACCATTCTTACATCATTACACAACGTGGCTGTGTCATTGTGTAACCATTGTTACACCATTACACAACTTGGCTGTGTCATTTTGTAACCATTGTTACACCATTACACAATGTGGCTGTGTCATATTGTAACCATTGTTACACCATTACACAACGTGGCTGTGTCATTGTGTAACCATTGTTACACCATTACACAACTAGGCTGTGTCATTTTGCAACCATTGTTACATCATTACACAACGTAGCTGTGTCATTTTGTAACCATTGTTACACCATTACACAACTTGGCTGTGTCATTGTGCAACCATTGTTACACCATTACACAACTTGGCTGTGTCATTTTGTAACCATTGTTACATCATTACACAACGTGGCTGTGTCATTTTGTAACCATTGTTACACCATTACACAACGTGGCTGTGTCATTTTGTAACCATTGATACACCATTACACAACGTGGCTGTTTCATTTTGTAACCATTGTTACATCATTACACAACGTGGCTGTGTCATTGTGTAACCATTGTTACACCATTACACCATGTGGCTGTGTCATTGTGTAACCATTGTTACATCATTACACAACTTGGACGTGTCATTTTGTAACCATTGTTACATCATCACACAACGTGGCTGTGTCATTGTGTAACCATTGTTACATCATTACACAACAAGGCTGTGTCATTTTGTAACCATTGTTACACCATTACACAACGTGGCTGTGTCATTTTGTAACCATTGTTACATCATTACACAACGTGGCTGTGTCATTTTGTAACCATTGCTACATCATTACACAACTTGGCTGTGTCATTTTGCAACCATTGTTACACCATTACACAACTTGGCTGTGTCATTTTGTAACCATTGTTACATCATTACACAACTTGACCGTGTCATTTTGTAACCATTGTTACACCATTACACAACGTGGCTGTGTCATTTTGTAACCATTGTTACACCATTACACAACGACCATTGTTACATCATTACACAACGTGGCTGTGTCATTTTGTAACCATTGTTACATCATTACACAACAAGGCTGTGTCATTTTGTAACCATTGTTACATCATTACACAACGTGGCTGTGTCATTGTGTAACCATTGTTACACCATTACACAACGTGGCCGTGTCATTTTGCAACCATTGTTACACCATTACACAACTTGGCTGTGTCATTTTGTAACCATTGTTACATCATTACACAACGTGGCTGTGTCATTTTGTAACCATTGTTACACCATTACACAACGTGGCTGTGTCATTTTGTAACCATTGATACACCATTACACAACGTGGCTGTGTCATTTTGTAACCATTGTTACATCATTACACAACGTGGCTGTGTCATTTTGTAACCATTGTTACATCATTACACAACTTGGCTGTGTCATTTTGCAACCATTGTTACACCATTACACAACTTGGCTGTGTCATTTTGTAACCATTGTTACATCATTACACAACGTGGCTGTGTCATTTTGTAACCATTGTTACACCATTACACAACATGGCTGTGTCATTTTGTAATCATTGTTACATCATTACACAACAAGGCTGTGTCATTTTGTAACCATTGTTACACCATTACACAACGTGGCTGTGTCATTTTGTAACCATTGTTACACCATTACACAACGTGGCTGTGTCATTGTGTAACCATTGTTACACCATTACACAACGTGGCTGTGTCATTGTGTAACCATTGTTACATCATTACACAACGTGGCTGTGTCATTGTGTAACCATTGTTACACCATTACACCACAAGGATGTGTCATTTTGTAACCATTGTTACACCATTACACCACAAGGTTGTGTCAATTTGTAACCATTGTTACACCATTACACAACGTGGCTGTGTCATTGTGTAACCATTGTTACAACTTTACACAACGTCGCTGTGTCATTTTGTAACCATTGTTACACCATTACACCACGAGGTTGTGTCATTGTGCAACCATTGTTACACCATTACACAACATGGCTGTGTCATTGTGTAATCATTGTTACACCATTACACCATGAGGCTTTGTCATTTTGTAACCATTGTTACACCATTACACCACGAGGCTGTGTCATTGTGTAACCATTGTTACACCATTACGCCAAGAGGCTGTGTCATTTTGTAACCATTGTTACACCATTACACCACAAGGCTGTGTCATTGTGCAACCATTGTTACACCCTTACACAACTTGGCCATGTCATTTTGCAACCATTGTTACATCATTACACAACAAGGCTGTGTCATTGTGCAACCATTGTTACACCATTACACAACTTGGCTGTGTAATTTTGTAACCATTGTTACACCATTACACAATGTGGCTGTGTCATTGTGTAACCATTGTTACATCATTACACAACTTGGCCGTGTCATTTTGTAACCATTGTTACATCATCACACAACGTGGCTGTGTCATTGTGTAACCATTGTTACATCATTACACAACAAGGCTGTGTCATTTTGTAACCATTGTTACACCATTACACAACGTGGCTGTGTCATTTTGTAACCATTGTTACATCATTACACAACGTGGCTGTGTCATTTTGTAACCATTATTACATCATTACACAACGTGGCTGTGTCATTGTGTACCCATTGTTACACCATTACACAACTTGGCTGTGTCATTTTGCAACCATTGTTACATCATTACACAACGTGGCTGTGTCATTTTGCAACCATTGTTACATCATTACACAACAAGGCTGTGTCATTGTGCAACCATTGTTACACCATTACACAACTTGGCTGTGTCATTTTGTAACCATTGTTACACCATTACACAATGTGGCTGTGTCATTGTGTAACCATTGTTACATCATTACACAACTTGGCCGTGTCATTTTGTAACCATTGTTACATCATCACACAACGTGGCTGTGTCATTGTGTAACCATTGTTACATCATTACACAACAAGGCTGTGTCATTTTGTAACCATTGTTACACCATTACATAACGTGGCTGTGTCATTTTGTAACCATTGTTACACCATTACACAACGTGGCTGTGTCATTGTGTAACCATTGTTACACCATTACACAACGTGGCTGTGTCATTATGTAACCATTGTTACATCATTACACAACAAGGCTGTGTCATTTTGTAATCATTGTTACACCATTACACAACGTGGCTGTGTCATTTTGTAACCATTGTTACATCATTACACAACGTGGCTGTGTCATTTTGTAACCATTGTTACATCATTACACAATGTGGCTGTGTCATTGTGTACCCATTGTTACACCATTACACCATGTGGCTGTGTCATTGTGTAACCATTGTTACATCATTACACAACTTGGCCGTGTCATTTTGTAACCATTGTTACATCATCACACAACGTGGCTGTGTCATTGTGTAACCATTGTTACATCATTACACAACAAGGCTGTGTCATTTTGTAACCATTGTTACACCATTACACTATGTGGCTGTGTCATTTTGTACCCATTGTTACACCATTACACAACGTGGCTGTGTCATTGTGTAACCATTGTTACACCATTACACAACGTGGCTGTGTCATTATGTAACCATTGTTACATCATTACACAACAAGGCTGTGTCATTTTGTAACCATTGTTACACCATTACACAACGTGGCTGTGTCATTTTGTAACCATTGTTACATCATTACACAACGTGGCTGTGTCATTTTGTAACCATTGTTACATCATTACACAACGTGGCTGTGTCATTGTGTAACCATTGTTACACCATTACACAACGTGGCTGTGTCATTTTGTAACCACTGTTACATCATTACACAACGTGGCTGTGTCATTTTGTAACCATTGTTACATCATTACACAACATGGCTGTGTCATTGTGTAACCATTGTTACACCATTACACCATGTGGCTGTGTCATTGTGTAACCATTGTTACATCATTACACAACTTGGCCGTGTCATTTTGTAACCATTGTTACATCATCACACAACGTGGCTGTGTCATTGTGTAACCATTGTTACATCATTACACAACAAGGCTGTGTCATTTTGTAACCATTGTTACACCATTACACAACGTGGCTGTGTCATTTTGTACCCATTGTTACACCATTTCATAACGTGGCTGTGTCATTGTGTAACCATTGTTACACCATTACACAACGTGGCTGTGTCATTATGTAACCATTGTTACATCATTACACAACAAGGCTGTGTCATTTTGTAACCATTGTTACATCATCACACAACAAGGCTGTGTCATTGTGTAACCATTGTTACATCATTACACAACAAGGCTGTGTCATTTTGTAACCATTGTTACACCATTACACAACGTGGCTGTGTCATTTTGTAACCATTGTTACATCATTACACAACGTGGCTGTGTCATTTTGTAACCATTGTTACACAATGACACAGCCACGTTGTGTAATGATGTAACCATTGTTACACCATTACACAACGTGGCTGTGTCATTTTGCAACCATTGTTACATCATTACACAACGTGGCTGTGGCATTTTGTAACCATTGTTACACCATTACACAACTTGGCTGTGTCATTTTGCAACCATTGTTACACCATTACACAACATGGCTGTGTCATTTTGTAACCATTGTTACATCAATACACAACGTGGCTGTGTCATTTTGTAACCATTGTTACACCATTACACAACGTGGCTGTGTCATTGTGTAACCATTCTTACATCATAACACAACAAGGCTGTTTCATTTTGTAACCATTGTTACATCATTACACAACGTGGCTGTGTCATTGTGTAACCATTGTTACACCATTACACAACTTGGCTGTGTCATTTTGTAACCATTGTTACATCATTACACAACGTGGCTGTGTCATTTTGTAACCATTGTTACATCATTACACAACAAGGCTGTGTCATTTTGTAACCATTGATACACCATTACACAACGTGGCTGTGTCATTTTGTAACCATTGTTACATCATTACACAACGTGGCTGTGTCATTTTGTAACCATTGTTACATCATTACACAACTTGGCTGTGTCATTGTGTAACCATTGTTACACCATTACATAACTTGGCTGTGTCATTTTGCAACCATTGTTACACCATTACACAACTTGGCTCTATCATTTTGTAACCATTGTTACATCATTACACAACGTGGCTGTGTCATTTTGTAACCATTGTTACACCATTACACAACTTGGCTGTCATTTTGTAACCATTGTTACATCATTACACAACGTGGCTGTGTCATTTTGTAACCATTGTTACACCATTACACAATGTGGCTGTGTCATATTGTAACCATTGTTACACCATTACACAACGTGGCTGTGTCATTGTGTAACCATTGTTACACCATTACACAACTAGGCTGTGTCATTTTGCAACCATTGTTACATCATTACACAACATAGCTGTGTCATTTTGTAACCATTGTTACACCATTACACAACTTGGCTGTGTCATTGTGCAACCATTGTTACACCATTACACAACTTGGCTGTGTCATTTTGTAACCATTGTTACATCATTACACAACGTGGCTGTGTCATTTTGTAACCATTGTTACACCATTACACAACGTGGCTGTGTCATTTTGTAACCATTGATACACCATTACACAACGTGGCTGTGTCATTTTGTAACCATTGTTACATCATTACACAACGTCGCTGTGTCATTTTGTAACCATTGTTACATCATTACACAACTTGGCTGTGTCATTGTGTAACCATTGTTACACCATTACTCAACTTGGCTGTGTCATTTTGCAACCATTGTTACACCATTACACAACTTGGCTGTATCATTTTGTAACCATTGTTACATCATTACACAACGTGGCTGTGTCATTTTGTAACCATTGTTACACCATTACACAACTTGGCTGTGTCATTTTGTAAACATTGTTACATCATTACACAACGTGGCTGTGTCATTTTGTAACCATTGTTACACCATTACACAATGTGGCTGTGTCATTTTGTAACCATTGTTACACCATTACACAACTAGGCTTTGTCATTTTGCAACCATTGTTACATCATTACACAACAAGGCTGTGTCATTTTGTAACCATTGTTACACCATTACACAACGTGGCTGTGTCATTTTGTAACCATTGTTACATCATTACACAACGTGGCTGTGTCATTTTGTAACCATTGTTACATCATTACACAACGTGGCTGTGTCATTGTGTAACCATTGTTACACCATTACACAACCTGGCTGTGTCATTTTGCAACCATTGTTGCATCATTACACAACGTGGCTGTGTCATTTTGCAACCATTGTTACATCATTACACAACAAGGCTGTGTCATTGTGCAACCACTGTTACACCATTACACAACTTGGCTGTGTCATTTTGTAACCATTGTTACACCATTACACAATGTGGCTGTGTCATTGTTTAACCATTGTTACATCATTACACAACTTGGCCGTGTCATTTTGTAACCATTGTTACATCATCACACAACAAGGCTGTGTCATTGTGTAACCATTGTTACATCATTACACAACAAGGCTGTGTCATTTTGTAACCATTGTAACACCATTACACAACGTGGCTGTGTCATTTTGTAACCATTGTTACATCATTACACAACGTGGCTGTGTCATTGTGTAACCATTGTTACATCATTACACAACAAGGCTGTGTCATTTTGTAACCATTGTTACATCATTACACAACGTGGCTGTGTCATTTTGTAACCATTGTTACATCATTACACAACGTGGCTGTGTCATTGTGTAACCATTGTTACACCATTACACAACGTGGCTGTGTCATTTTGTAACCATTGTTACACCATTACACAACAAGGCTGTGTCATTTTGTAACCATTGTTACACCATTACACAACGTGGCTGTGTCATTTTGTAACCATTGTTACACCATTACACAACGTGGCTGTGTCATTGTGTAACCATTGTTACACCATTACACAACGTGGCTGTGTCATTATGTAACCATTGTTACATCATTACACAACAAGGCTGTGTCATTTTGTAACCATTGTTACACCATTACACAACGTGGCTGTGTCATTTTGTAACCATTGTTACATCATTACACAGCGTGGCTGTGTCATTTTGTAACCATTGTTACATCATTACACAACGTGGCTGTGTCATTGTGTAACCATTGTTACACCATTACACCATGTGGCTGTGTCATTGTGTAACCATTGTTACATCATTACACAACTTGGCCGTGTCATTTTGTAACCATTGTTACATCATCACACAACGTTGCTGTGTCATTGTGTAACCATTGTTACATCATTACACAACAAGGCTGTGTCATTTTGTAACCATTGTTACACCATTACACAACGTGGCTGTGTCATTTTGTAACCATTGTTACATCATTACACAACGTGGCTGTGTCATTTTGTAACCATTGTTACATCATTACACAACTTGGCTGTGTCATTTTGCAACCATTGTTACACCATTACACAACTTGGCTGTGTCATTTTGTAACCATTGTTACATCATTACACAACGTGGCTGTGTCATTTTGTAACCATTGTTACACCATTACACAACGTGGCTGTGTCATTTTGTAACCATTGTTACACCATTACACAACAAGGCTGTGTCATTTTGTAACCATTGTTACACCATTACAGGACGTGGCTGTGTCATTTTGTAACCATTGTTACACCATTACACAACGTGGCTGTGTCATTGTGTAACCATTGTTACACCATTACACAACGTGGCTGTGTCATTGTGTAACCATTGTTACATCATTACACAAGGCTGTGTCATTTTGTAACCATTGTTACACCATTACACAACGTGGCTGTGTCATTTTGTAACCATTGTTACACAATTACACAACTTGGCCGTGTCATTTTGTAACCATTGTTACATCATCACACAACGTGGCTGTGTCATTGTGTAACCATTGTTACAACATTACACAACAAGGCTGTGTCATTTTGTAACCATTATTACACCATTACACAACGTGGCTGTGTCATTGTGTAACCATTGTTACAACATTACACAACTTGGCTGTGTCATTTTGCAACCATTGTTGCATCATTACACAACGTGGCTGTGTCATTTTGCAACCATTGTTACATCATTACACAACAAGGCTGTGTCATTGTGCAACCATTGTTACACCATTACACAACTTGGCTGTGTCATTTTGTAACCATTGTTACACCATTACACAATGTGGCTGTGTCATTGTGTAACCATTGTTACATCATTACACAACTTGGCCGTGTCATTTTGTAACCATTGTTACATCATCACACAACGTGGCTGTGTCATTGTGTAACCATTGTTACATCATTACACAACAAGGCTGTGTCATTTTGTAACCATTGTTACACCATTACACAACGTGGCTGTGTCATTTTGTAACCATTGTTACATCATTACACAACGTGGCTGTGTCATTTTGTAACCATTGTTACATCATTACACAACGTGGCTGTGTCATTGTGTAACCATTGTTACACAATTACACAACTTGGCTGTGTCATGTTGCAACCATTGTTACATCATTACACAACGTGGCTGTGTCATTTTGTAACCATTGTTACACCATTACACAACTTGGCTGTGTCATTTTGCAACCATTGTTACACCATTACACAACTTGGCTGTGTCATTTTGTAACCATTGTTACATCATTACACAACGTGGCTGTGTCATTTTGTAACCATTGTTACACCACTACACAACGTGGCTGAGTCATTGTGTAACCATTCTTACATCATTACACAACAAGGCTGTTTCATTTTGTAACCATTGTTACATCATTACACAACGTGGCTGTGTCATTGTGTAACCATTGTTACACCATTACACAACTTGGCTGTGTCATTTTGCAACCATTGTTACACCATTACACAACTTGGCTGTGTCATTTTGTAACCATTGTTACATCATTACACAACGTGGCTGTGTCATTTTGTAACCATTGTTACATCATTACACAACAACGCTGTGTCATTTTGTAACCATTGATACACCATTACACAACGTGGCTGTGTCATTTTGTAACCATTGTTACATCATTACACAACGTGGCTGTGTCATTTTGTAACCATTGTTACATCATTACACAACTTGGCTGTGTCATTGTGTAACCATTGTTACACCATTACACAACTTGGCTGTGTCATTTTGCAACCATTGGTACACCATTACAAAAATTGGCTGTATCATTTTGTAACCATTGTTACACCATTACACAACGTGGCTGTGTCATTTTGTAACCATTGTTACACCATTACACAATGTGGCTGTGTCATTTTGTAACCATTGCTACACCATTACACAACGTGGCTGTGTCATTGTGTAACCATTGTTACACCATTACACAACTAGGCTGTGTCATTTTGCAACCATTGTTACAGCATTACACAACATGGCTGTGTCATTTTGTAACCATTGTTACACCATTACACAACTTGGCCGTGTCATTTTGCAACCATTGTTACACCATTACACAACTTGGCTGTGTCATTTTGTAACCATTGTTACACCATTACACAACGTGGCTGTGTCATTTTGTAACCATTGATACACCATTACACAACGTGGCTGTGTCATTTTGTAACCATTGTTACATCATTACACAACGTGGCTGTGTCATTTTGTAACCATTGTTACATCATTACACAACTTGGCTGTGTCATTTTGCAACCATTGTTACACCATTACACAACTTGGCTGTGTCATTTTGTAACCATTGTTACATCATTACACAACGTGGCTGTGTCATTTTGTAACCATTGTTACACCATTACACAACATGGCTGTGTCATTTTGTAATCATTGTTACATCATTACACAACAAGGCTGTGTCATTTTGTAACCATTGTTACACCATTACACAACGTGGCTGTGTCATTTTGTAACCATTGTTACACCATTACACAACGTGGCTGTGTCATTGTGTAACCATTGTTACATCATTACACAACGTGGCTGTGTCATTGTGTAACCATTGTTACACCATTACACCACAAGGATGTGTCATTTTGTAACCATTGTTACACCATTACACCACAAGGTTGTGTCAATTTGTAACCATTGTTACACCATTACACAACGTGGCTGTGTCATTGTGTAACCATTGTTACAACTTTACACAACGTCGCTGTGTCATTTTGTAACCATTGTTACACCATTACACCACGAGGTTGTGTCATTGTGCAACCATTGTTACACCATTACACAACATGGCTGTGTCATTGTGTAATCATTGTTACACCATTACACCATGAGGCTTTGTCATTTTGTAACCATTGTTACACCATTACACCACGAGGCTGTGTCATTGTGTAACCATTGTTACACCATTACGCCAAGAGGCTGTGTCATTTTGTAACCATTGTTACACCATTACACCACAAGGCTGTGTCATTGTGCAACCATTGTTACACCCTTACACAACTTGGCCATGTCATTTTGCAACCATTGTTACATCATTACACAACAAGGCTGTGTCATTTTGCGACCATTGTTACACCATTACACAACTTGGCTGTGTCATTTTGTAACCATTGTTACATCATTACACAACGTGGCTGTGTCATTTTGTAACCATTGTTACACCATTACACAACATGGCTGTGTCATTTTGTAATCATTGTTACATCATTACACAACAAGGCTGTGTCATTTTGTAACCATTGTTACACCATTACACAACGTGGCTGTGTCATTTTGTAACCATTGTTACACCATTACACAACGTGGCTGTGTCATTGTGTAACCATTGTTACATCATTACACAACGTGGCTGTGTCATTGTGTAACCATTGTTACACCATTACACCACAAGGATGTGTCATTTTGTAACCATTGTTACACCATTACACCACAAGGTTGTGTCAATTTGTAACCATTGTTACACCATTACACAACGTGGCTGTGTCATTGTGTAACCATTGTTACAACTTTACACAACGTCGCTGTGTCATTTTGTAACCATTGTTACACCATTACACCACGAGGTTGTGTCATTGTGCAACCATTGTTACACCATTACACAACATGGCTGTGTCATTGTGTAATCATTGTTACACCATTACACCATGAGGCTTTGTCATTTTGTAACCATTGTTACACCATTACACCACGAGGCTGTGTCATTGTGTAACCATTGTTACACCATTACGCCAAGAGGCTGTGTCATTTTGTAACCATTGTTACACCATTACACCACAAGGCTGTGTCATTGTGCAACCATTGTTACACCCTTACACAACTTGGCCATGTCATTTTGCAACCATTGTTACATCATTACACAACAAGGCTGTGTCATTGTGCAACCATTGTTACACCATTACACAACTTGGCTGTGTAATTTTGTAACCATTGTTACAACATTACACAATGTGGCTGTGTCATTGTGTAACCATTGTTACATCATTACACAACTTGGCCGTGTCATTTTGTAACCATTGTTACATCATCACACAACGTGGCTGTGTCATTGTGTAACCATTGTTACATCATTACACAACAAGGCTGTGTCATTTTGTAACCATTGTTACACCATTACACAACGTGGCTGTGTCATTTTGTAACCATTGTTACATCATTACACAACGTGGCTGTGTCATTTTGTAACCATTATTACATCATTACACAACGTGGCTGTGTCATTGTGTACCCATTGTTACACCATTACACAACTTGGCTGTGTCATTTTGCAACCATTGTTACATCATTACACAACGTGGCTGTGTCATTTTGCAACCATTGTTACATCATTACACAACAAGGCTGTGTCATTGTGCAACCATTGTTACACCATTACACAACTTGGCTGTGTCATTTTGTAACCATTGTTACACCATTACACAATGTGGCTGTGTCATTGTGTAACCATTGTTACATCATTACACAACTTGGCCGTGTCATTTTGTAACCATTGTTACATCATCACACAACGTGGCTGTGTCATTGTGTAACCATTGTTACATCATTACACAACAAGGCTGTGTCATTTTGTAACCATTGTTACACCATTACATAACGTGGCTGTGTCATTTTGTAACCATTGTTACACCATTACACAACGTGGCTGTGTCATTGTGTAACCATTGTTACACCATTACACAACGTGGCTGTGTCATTATGTAACCATTGTTACATCATTACACAACAAGGCTGTGTCATTTTGTAACCATTGTTACACCATTACACAACGTGGCTGTGTCATTTTGTAACCATTGTTACATCATTACACAACGTGGCTGTGTCATTTTGTAACCATTGTTACATCATTACGCAATGTGGCTGTGTCATTGTGTACCCATTGTTACACCATTACACCATGTGGCTGTGTCATTGTGTAACCATTGTTACATCATTACACAACTTGGCCGTGTCATTTTGTAACCATTGTTACATCATCACACAATGTGGCTGTGTCATTGTGTAACCATTGTTACATCATTACACAACAAGGCTGTGTCATTTTGTAACCATTGTTACACCATTACACTATGTGGCTGTGTCATTTTGTACCCATTGTTACACCATTACACAACGTGGCTGTGTTATTGTGTAACCATTGTTACACCATTACACAACGTGGCTGTCATTATGTAACCATTGTTACATCATTACACAACAAGGCTGTGTCATTTTGTAACCATTGTTACACCATTACACAACGTGGCTGTGTCATTTTGTAACCATTGTTACATCATTACACAACGTGGCTGTGTCATTTTGTAACCATTGTTACATCATTACACAACGTGGCTGTGTCATTGTGTAACCATTGTTACACCATTACACAACGTGGCTGTGTCATTTTGTAACCACTGTTACATCATTACACAACGTGGCTGTGTCATTTTGTAACCATTGTTACATCATTACACAACGTGGCTGTGTCATTGTGTAACCATTGTTACACCATTACACCATGTGGCTGTGTCATTGTGTAACCATTGTTACATCATTACACAACTTGGCCGTGTCATTTTGTAACCATTGTGACATCATCACACAACGTGGCTGTGTCATTGTGTAACCATTGTTACATCATTACACAACAAGGCTGTGTCATTTTGTAACCATTGTTACATCATTACACAACGTGGCTGTGTCATTTTGTAACCATTGTTACATCATTACACAACTTGGCTGTGTCATTTTGCAACCATTGTTACACCATTACACAACTTGGCTGTGTCATTTTGTAACCATTGTTACATCATTACACAACGTGGCTGTGTCATTTTGTAACCATTGTTACACCATTACACAACATGGCTGTGTCATTTTGTAATCATTGTTACATCATTACACAACAAGGCTGTGTCATTTTGTAACCATTGTTACACCATTACACAACGTGGCTGTGTCATTTTGTAACCATTGTTACATCATTACACAACGTGGCTGTGTCATTTTGTAACCATTGTTACATCATTACACAACTTGGCTGTGTCATTTTGCAACCATTGTTACACCATTACACAACTTAGCTGTGTCATTTTGTAACCATTGTTACATCATTACACAACGTGGCTGTGTCATTTTGTAACCATTGTTACACCATTACACAACATGGCTGTGTCATTTTGTAATCATTGTTACATCATTACACAACAAGGCTGTGTCATTTTGTAACCATTGTTACACCATTACACAACGTGGCTGTGTCATTTTGTAACCATTGTTACACCATTACACAACGTGGCTGTGTCATTGTGTAACCATTGTTACATCATTACACAACGTGGCTGTGTCATTGTGTAACCATTGTTACACCATTACACCACAAGGATGTGTCATTTTGTAACCATTGTTACACCATTACACCACAAGGTTGTGTCAATTTGTAACCATTGTTACACCATTACACAACGTGGCTGTGTCATTGTGTAACCATTGTTACAACTTTACACAACGTCGCTGTGTCATTTTGTAACCATTGTTACACCATTACACCACGAGGTTGTGTCATTGTGCAACCATTGTTACACCATTACACAACATGGCTGTGTCATTGTGTAATCATTGTTACACCATTACACCATGAGGCTTTGTCATTTTGTAACCATTGTTACACCATTACACCACGAGGCTGTGTCATTGTGTAACCATTGTTACACCATTACGCCAAGAGGCTGTGTCATTTTGTAACCATTGTTACACCATTACACCACAAGGCTGTGTCATTGTGCAACCATTGTTACACCCTTACACAACTTGGCCATGTCATTTTGCAACCATTGTTACATCATTACACAACAAGGCTGTGTCATTGTGCAACCATTGTTACACCATTACACAACTTGGCTGTGTAATTTTGTAACCATTGTTACAACATTACACAATGTGGCTGTGTCATTGTGTAACCATTGTTACATCATTACACAACTTGGCCGTGTCATTTTGTAACCATTGTTACATCATCACACAACGTGGCTGTGTCATTGTGTAACCATTGTTACATCATTACACAACAAGGCTGTGTCATTTTGTAACCATTGTTACACCATTACACAACGTGGCTGTGTCATTTTGTAACCATTGTTACATCATTACACAACGTGGCTGTGTCATTTTGTAACCATTATTACATCATTACACAACGTGGCTGTGTCATTGTGTACCCATTGTTACACCATTACACAACTTGGCTGTGTCATTTTGCAACCATTGTTACATCATTACACAACGTGGCTGTGTCATTTTGCAACCATTGTTACATCATTACACAACAAGGCTGTGTCATTGTGCAACCATTGTTACACCATTACACAACTTGGCTGTGTCATTTTGTAACCATTGTTACACCATTACACAATGTGGCTGTGTCATTGTGTAACCATTGTTACATCATTACACAACTTGGCCGTGTCATTTTGTAACCATTGTTACATCATCACACAACGTGGCTGTGTCATTGTGTAACCATTGTTACATCATTACACAACAAGGCTGTGTCATTTTGTAACCATTGTTACACCATTACATAACGTGGCTGTGTCATTTTGTAACCATTGTTACACCATTACACAACGTGGCTGTGTCATTGTGTAACCATTGTTACACCATTACACAACGTGGCTGTGTCATTATGTAACCATTGTTACATCATTACACAACAAGGCTGTGTCATTTTGTAACCATTGTTACACCATTACACAACGTGGCTGTGTCATTTTGTAACCATTGTTACATCATTACACAACGTGGCTGTGTCATTTTGTAACCATTGTTACATCATTACACAATGTGGCTGTGTCATTGTGTACCCATTGTTACACCATTACACCATGTGGCTGTGTCATTGTGTAACCATTGTTACATCATTACACAACTTGGCCGTGTCATTTTGTAACCATTGTTACATCATCACACAATGTGGCTGTGTCATTGTGTAACCATTGTTACATCATTACACAACAAGGCTGTGTCATTTTGTAACCATTGTTACACCATTACACTATGTGGCTGTGTCATTTTGTACCCATTGTTACACCATTACACAACGTGGCTGTGTTATTGTGTAACCATTGTTACACCATTACACAACGTGGCTGTCATTATGTAACCATTGTTACATCATTACACAACAAGGCTGTGTCATTTTGTAACCATTGTTACACCATTACACAACGTGGCTGTGTCATTTTGTAACCATTGTTACATCATTACACAACGTGGCTGTGTCATTTTGTAACCATTGTTACATCATTACACAACGTGGCTGTGTCATTGTGTAACCATTGTTACACCATTACACAACGTGGCTGTGTCATTTTGTAACCACTGTTACATCATTACACAACGTGGCTGTGTCATTTTGTAACCATTGTTACATCATTACACAACGTGGCTGTGTCATTGTGTAACCATTGTTACACCATTACACCATGTGGCTGTGTCATTGTGTAACCATTGTTACATCATTACACAACTTGGCCGTGTCATTTTGTAACCATTGTGACATCATCACACAACGTGGCTGTGTCATTGTGTAACCATTGTTACATCATTACACAACAAGGCTGTGTCATTTTGTAACCATTGTTACATCATTACACAACGTGGCTGTGTCATTTTGTAACCATTGTTACATCATTACACAACTTGGCTGTGTCATTTTGCAACCATTGTTACACCATTACACAACTTGGCTGTGTCATTTTGTAACCATTGTTACATCATTACACAACGTGGCTGTGTCATTTTGTAACCATTGTTACACCATTACACAACATGGCTGTGTCATTTTGTAATCATTGTTACATCATTACACAACAAGGCTGTGTCATTTTGTAACCATTGTTACACCATTACACAACGTGGCTGTGTCATTTTGTAACCATTGTTACATCATTACACAACGTGGCTGTGTCATTTTGTAACCATTGTTACATCATTACACAACTTGGCTGTGTCATTTTGCAACCATTGTTACACCATTACACAACTTAGCTGTGTCATTTTGTAACCATTGTTACATCATTACACAACGTGGCTGTGTCATTTTGTAACCATTGTTACACCATTACACAACATGGCTGTGTCATTTTGTAATCATTGTTACATCATTACACAACAAGGCTGTGTCATTTTGTAACCATTGTTACACCATTACACAACGTGGCTGTGTCATTTTGTAACCATTGTTACACCATTACACAACGTGGCTGTGTCATTGTGTAACCATTGTTACATCATTACACAACGTGGCTGTGTCATTGTGTAACCATTGTTACACCATTACACCACAAGGATGTGTCATTTTGTAACCATTGTTACACCATTACACCACAAGGTTGTGTCAATTTGTAACCATTGTTACACCATTACACAACGTGGCTGTGTCATTGTGTAACCATTGTTACAACTTTACACAACGTCGCTGTGTCATTTTGTAACCATTGTTACACCATTACACCACGAGGTTGTGTCATTGTGCAACCATTGTTACACCATTACACAACATGGCTGTGTCATTGTGTAATCATTGTTACACCATTACACCATGAGGCTTTGTCATTTTGTAACCATTGTTACACCATTACACCACGAGGCTGTGTCATTGTGTAACCATTGTTACACCATTACGCCAAGAGGCTGTGTCATTTTGTAACCATTGTTACACCATTACACCACAAGGCTGTGTCATTGTGCAACCATTGTTACACCCTTACACAACTTGGCCATGTCATTTTGCAACCATTGTTACATCATTACACAACAAGGCTGTGTCATTGTGCAACCATTGTTACACCATTACACAACTTGGCTGTGTAATTTTGTAACCATTGTTACAACATTACACAATGTGGCTGTGTCATTGTGTAACCATTGTTACATCATTACACAACTTGGCCGTGTCATTTTGTAACCATTGTTACATCATCACACAACGTGGCTGTGTCATTGTGTAACCATTGTTACATCATTACACAACAAGGCTGTGTCATTTTGTAACCATTGTTACACCATTACACAACGTGGCTGTGTCATTTTGTAACCATTGTTACATCATTACACAACGTGGCTGTGTCATTTTGTAACCATTATTACATCATTACACAACGTGGCTGTGTCATTGTGTACCCATTGTTACACCATTACACAACTTGGCTGTGTCATTTTGCAACCATTGTTACATCATTACACAACGTGGCTGTGTCATTTTGCAACCATTGTTACATCATTACACAACAAGGCTGTGTCATTGTGCAACCATTGTTACACCATTACACAACTTGGCTGTGTCATTTTGTAACCATTGTTACACCATTACACAATGTGGCTGTGTCATTGTGTAACCATTGTTACATCATTACACAACTTGGCCGTGTCATTTTGTAACCATTGTTACATCATCACACAACGTGGCTGTGTCATTGTGTAACCATTGTTACATCATTACACAACAAGGCTGTGTCATTTTGTAACCATTGTTACACCATTACATAACGTGGCTGTGTCATTTTGTAACCATTGTTACACCATTACACAACGTGGCTGTGTCATTGTGTAACCATTGTTACACCATTACACAACGTGGCTGTGTCATTATGTAACCATTGTTACATCATTACACAACAAGGCTGTGTCATTTTGTAACCATTGTTACACCATTACACAACGTGGCTGTGTCATTTTGTAACCATTGTTACATCATTACACAACGTGGCTGTGTCATTTTGTAACCATTGTTACATCATTACACAATGTGGCTGTGTCATTGTGTACCCATTGTTACACCATTACACCATGTGGCTGTGTCATTGTGTAACCATTGTTACATCATTACACAACTTGGCCGTGTCATTTTGTAACCATTGTTACATCATCACACAATGTGGCTGTGTCATTGTGTAACCATTGTTACATCATTACACAACAAGGCTGTGTCATTTTGTAACCATTGTTACACCATTACACTATGTGGCTGTGTCATTTTGTACCCATTGTTACACCATTACACAACGTGGCTGTGTTATTGTGTAACCATTGTTACACCATTACACAACGTGGCTGTCATTATGTAACCATTGTTACATCATTACACAACAAGGCTGTGTCATTTTGTAACCATTGTTACACCATTACACAACGTGGCTGTGTCATTTTGTAACCATTGTTACATCATTACACAACGTGGCTGTGTCATTTTGTAACCATTGTTACATCATTACACAACGTGGCTGTGTCATTGTGTAACCATTGTTACACCATTACACAACGTGGCTGTGTCATTTTGTAACCACTGTTACATCATTACACAACGTGGCTGTGTCATTTTGTAACCATTGTTACATCATTACACAACGTGGCTGTGTCATTGTGTAACCATTGTTACACCATTACACCATGTGGCTGTGTCATTGTGTAACCATTGTTACATCATTACACAACTTGGCCGTGTCATTTTGTAACCATTGTGACATCATCACACAACGTGGCTGTGTCATTGTGTAACCATTGTTACATCATTACACAACAAGGCTGTGTCATTTTGTAACCATTGTTACACCATTACACAACGTGGCTGTGTCATTTTGTACCCATTGTTACACCATTTCATAACGTGGCTGTGTCATTGTGTAACCATTGTTACACCATTACACAACGTGGCTGTGTCATTATATAACCATTGTTACATCATTACACAACAAGGCTGTGTCATTTTGTAACCATTGTTACATCATCACACAACAAGGCTGTGTCATTGTGTAACCATTGTTACATCATTACACAACAAGGCTGTGTCATTTTGTAACCATTGTTACACCATTACACAATGTGGCTGTGTCATTTTGTAACCATTGTTACATCATTACACAACGTGGCTGTGTCATTTTGTAACCATTGTTACACAATGACACAGCCACGTTGTGTAATGATGTAACCATTGTTACACCATTACACAACGTGGCTGTGTCATTTTGCAACCATTGTTACATCATTACACAACGTGGCTGTGGCATTTTGTAACCATTGTTACACCATTACACAACTTGGCTGTGTCATTTTGCAACCATTGTTACACCATTACACAACATGGCTGTGTCATTTTGTAACCATTGTTACATCATTACACAACGTGGCTGTGTCATTTTGTAACCATTGTTACACCATTACACAACGTGGCTGTGTCATTGTGTAACCATTCTTACATCATAACACAACAAGGCTGTTTCATTTTGTAACCATTGTTACATCATTACACAACGTGGCTGTGTCATTGTGTAACCATTGTTACACCATTACACAACTTGGCTGTGTCATTTTGTAACCATTGTTACATCATTACACAACGTGGCTGTGTCATTTTGTAACCATTGTTACATCATTACACAACAAGGCTGTGTCATTTTGTAACCATTGATACACCATTACACAACGTGGCTGTGTCATTTTGTAACCATTGTTACATCATTACACAACGTGGCTGTGTCATTTTGTAACCATTGTTACATCATTACACAACTTGGCTGTGTCATTGTGTAACCATTGTTACACCATTACATAACTTGGCTGTGTCATTTTGCAACCATTGTTACACCATTACAAAACTTGGCTCTATCATTTTGTAACCATTGTTACATCATTACACAACGTGGCTGTGTCATTTTGTAACCATTGTTACACCATTACACAACTTGGCTGTCATTTTGTAACCATTGTTACATCATTACACAACGTGGCTGTGTCATTTTGTAACCATTGTTACACCATTACACAATGTGGCTGTGTCATATTGTAACCATTGTTACACCATTACACAACGTGGCTGTGTCATTGTGTAACCATTGTTACACCATTACACAACTAGGCTGTGTCATTTTGCAACCATTGTTACATCATTACACAACGTAGCTGTGTCATTTTGTAACCATTGTTACACCATTACACAACTTGGCTGTGTCATTGTGCAACCATTGTTACACCATTACACAACTTGGCTGTGTCATTTTGTAACCATTGTTACATCATTACACAACGTGGCTGTGTCATTTTGTAACCATTGTTACACCATTACACAACGTGACTGTGTCATTTTGTAACCATTGATACACCATTACACAACGTGGCTGTGTCATTTTGTAACCATTGTTACATCATTACACAACGTCGCTGTGTCATTTTGTAACCATTGTTACATCATTACACAACTTGGCTGTGTCATTGTGTAACCATTGTTACACCATTACTCAACTTGGCTGTGTCATTTTGCAACCATTGTTACACCATTACACAACTTGGCTGTATCATTTTGTAACCATTGTTACATCATTACACAACGTGGCTGTGTCATTTTGTAACCATTGTTACACCATTACACAACTTGGCTGTGTCATTTTGTAAACATTGTTACATCATTACACAACGTGGCTGTGTCATTTTGTAACCATTGTTACACCATTACACAATGTGGCTGTGTCATTTTGTAACCATTGTTACACCATTACACAACTAGGCTTTGTCATTTTGCAACCATTGTTACATCATTACACAACAAGGCTGTGTCATTTTGTAACCATTGTTACACCATTACACAACGTGGCTGTGTCATTTTGTAACCATTGTTACATCATTACACAACGTGGCTGTGTCATTTTGTAACCATTGTTACATCATTACACAACGTGGCTGTGTCATTGTGTAACCATTGTTACACCATTACACAACCTGGCTGTGTCATTTTGCAACCATTGTTGCATCATTACACAACGTGGCTGTGTCATTTTGCAACCATTGTTACATCATTACACAACAAGGCTGTGTCATTGTGCAACCACTGTTACACCATTACACAACTTGGCTGTGTCATTTTGTAACCATTGTTACACCATTACACAATGTGGCTGTGTCATTGTTTAACCATTGTTACATCATTACACAACTTGGCCGTGTCATTTTGTAACCATTGTTACATCATCACACAACAAGGCTGTGTCATTGTGTAACCATTGTTACATCATTACACAACAAGGCTGTGTCATTTTGTAACCATTGTTACACCATTACACAACGTGGCTGTGTCATTTTGTAACCATTGTTACATCATTACACAACGTGGCTGTGTCATTGTGTAACCATTGTTACATCATTACACAACAAGGCTGTGTCATTTTGTAACCATTGTTACATCATTACACAACGTGGCTGTGTCATTTTGTAACCATTGTTACATCATTACACAATGTGGCTGTGTCATTGTGTACCCATTGTTACACCATTACACCATGTGGCTGTGTCATTGTGTAACCATTGTTACATCATTACACAACTTGGCCGTGTCATTTTGTAACCATTGTTACATCATCACACAATGTGGCTGTGTCATTGTGTAACCATTGTTACATCATTACACAACAAGGCTGTGTCATTTTGTAACCATTGTTACACCATTACACTATGTGGCTGTGTCATTTTGTACCCATTGTTACACCATTACACAACGTGGCTGTGTTATTGTGTAACCATTGTTACACCATTACACAACGTGGCTGTCATTATGTAACCATTGTTACATCATTACACAACAAGGCTGTGTCATTTTGTAACCATTGTTACACCATTACACAACGTGGCTGTGTCATTTTGTAACCATTGTTACATCATTACACAACGTGGCTGTGTCATTTTGTAACCATTGTTACATCATTACACAACGTGGCTGTGTCATTGTGTAACCATTGTTACACCATTACACAACGTGGCTGTGTCATTTTGTAACCACTGTTACATCATTACACAACGTGGCTGTGTCATTTTGTAACCATTGTTACATCATTACACAACGTGGCTGTGTCATTGTGTAACCATTGTTACACCATTACACCATGTGGCTGTGTCATTGTGTAACCATTGTTACATCATTACACAACTTGGCCGTGTCATTTTGTAACCATTGTGACATCATCACACAACGTGGCTGTGTCATTGTGTAACCATTGTTACATCATTACACAACAAGGCTGTGTCATTTTGTAACCATTGTTACACCATTACACAACGTGGCTGTGTCATTTTGTACCCATTGTTACACCATTTCATAACGTGGCTGTGTCATTGTGTAACCATTGTTACACCATTACACAACGTGGCTGTGTCATTATGTAACCATTGTTACATCATTACACAACAAGGCTGTGTCATTTTGTAACCATTGTTACATCATCACACAACAAGGCTGTGTCATTGTGTAACCATTGTTACATCATTACACAACAAGGCTGTGTCATTTTGTAACCATTGTTACACCATTACACAATGTGGCTGTGTCATTTTGTAACCATTGTTACATCATTACACAACGTGGCTGTGTCATTTTGTAACCATTGTTACACAATGACACAGCCACGTTGTGTAATGATGTAACCATTGTTACACCATTACACAACTTGGCTGTGTCATTTTGCAACCATTGTTACACCATTACACAACATGGCTGTGTCATTTTGTAACCATTGTTACATCATTACACAACGTGGCTGTGTCATTTTGTAACCATTGTTACACCATTACACAACGTGGCTGTGTTATTGTGTAACCATTCTTACATCATAACACAACAAGGCTGTTTCATTTTGTAACCATTGTTACATCATTACACAACGTGGCTGTGTCATTGTGTAACCATTGTTACACCATTACACAACTTGGCTGTGTCATTTTGTAACCATTGTTACATCATTACACAACGTGGCTGTGTCATTTTGTAACCATTGTTACATCATTACACAACAAGGCTGTGTCATTTTGTAACCATTGATACACCATTACACAACGTGGCTGTGTCATTTTGTAACCATTGTTACATCATTACACAACGTGGCTGTGTCATTTTGTAACCATTGTTACATCATTACACAACTTGGCTGTGTCATTGTGTAACCATTGTTACACCATTACATAACTTGGCTGTGTCATTTTGCAACCATTGTTACACCATTACAAAACTTGGCTCTATCATTTTGTAACCATTGTTACATCATTACACAACGTGGCTGTGTCATTTTGTAACCATTGTTACACCATTACACAACTTGGCTGTCATTTTGTAACCATTGTTACATCATTACACAACGTGGCTGTGTCATTTTGTAACCATTGTTACACCATTACACAATGTGGCTGTGTCATATTGTAACCATTGTTACACCATTACACAACGTGGCTGTGTCATTGTGTAACCATTGTTACACCATTACACAACTAGGCTGTGTCATTTTGCAACCATTGTTACATCATTACACAACGTAGCTGTGTCATTTTGTAACCATTGTTACACCATTACACAACTTGGCTGTGTCATTGTGCAACCATTGTTACACCATTACACAACTTGGCTGTGTCATTTTGTAACCATTGTTACATCATTACACAACGTGGCTGTGTCATTTTGTAACCATTGTTACACCATTACACAACGTGACTGTGTCATTTTGTAACCATTGATACACCATTACACAACGTGGCTGTGTCATTTTGTAACCATTGTTACATCATTACACAACGTCGCTGTGTCATTTTGTAACCATTGTTACATCATTACACAACTTGGCTGTGTCATTGTGTAACCATTGTTACACCATTACTCAACTTGGCTGTGTCATTTTGCAACCATTGTTACACCATTACACAACTTGGCTGTATCATTTTGTAACCATTGTTACATCATTACACAACGTGGCTGTGTCATTTTGTAACCATTGTTACACCATTACACAACTTGGCTGTGTCATTTTGTAAACATTGTTACATCATTACACAACGTGGCTGTGTCATTTTGTAACCATTGTTACACCATTACACAATGTGGCTGTGTCATTTTGTAACCATTGTTACACCATTACACAACTAGGCTTTGTCATTTTGCAACCATTGTTACATCATTACACAACAAGGCTGTGTCATTTTGTAACCATTGTTACACCATTACACAACGTGGCTGTGTCATTTTGTAACCATTGTTACATCATTACACAACGTGGCTGTGTCATTTTGTAACCATTGTTACATCATTACACAACGTGGCTGTGTCATTGTGTAACCATTGTTACACCATTACACAACCTGGCTGTGTCATTTTGCAACCATTGTTGCATCATTACACAACGTGGCTGTGTCATTTTGCAACCATTGTTACATCATTACACAACAAGGCTGTGTCATTGTGCAACCACTGTTACACCATTACACAACTTGGCTGTGTCATTTTGTAACCATTGTTACACCATTACACAATGTGGCTGTGTCATTGTTTAACCATTGTTACATCATTACACAACTTGGCCGTGTCATTTTGTAACCATTGTTACATCATCACACAACAAGGCTGTGTCATTGTGTAACCATTGTTACATCATTACACAACAAGGCTGTGTCATTTTGTAACCATTGTTACACCATTACACAACGTGGCTGTGTCATTTTGTAACCATTGTTACATCATTACACAACGTGGCTGTGTCATTGTGTAACCATTGTTACATCATTACACAACAAGGCTGTGTCATTTTGTAACCATTGTTACATCATTACACAACGTGGCTGTGTCATTTTGTAACCATTGTTACATCATTACACAACGTGGCTGTGTCATTGTGTAACCATTGTTACACCATTACACAACGTGGCTGTGTCATTTTGTAACCATTGTTACACCATTACACAACAAGGCTGTGTCATTTTGTAACCATTGTTACACCATTACACAACGTGGCTGTGTCATTTTGTAACCATTGTTACACCATTACACAACGTGGCTGTGTCATTGTGTAACCATTGTTACACCATTACACAACGTGGCTGTGTCATTATGTAACCATTGTTACATCATTACACAACAAGGCTGTGTCATTTTGTAACCATTGTTACACCATTACACAACGTGGCTGTGTCATTTTGTAACCATTGTTACATCATTACACAGCGTGGCTGTGTCATTTTGTAACCATTGTTACATCATTACACAACGTGGCTGTGTCATTGTGTAACCATTGTTACACCATTACACCATGTGGCTGTGTCATTGTGTAACCATTGTTACATCATTACACAACTTGGCCGTGTCATTTTGTAACCATTGTTACATCATCACACAACGTGGCTGTATCATTGTGTAACCATTGTTACATCATTACACAACAAGGCTGTGTCATTTTGTAACCATTGTCACACCATTACACAACGTGGCTGTGTCATTTTGTAACCATTGTTACATCATTACACAACGTGGCTGTGTCATTTTGTAACCATTGTTACATCATTACACAACTTGGCTGTGTCATTTTGCAACCATTGTTACACCATTACACAACTTGGCTGTGTCATTTTGTAACCATTGTTACATCATTACACAACGTGGCTGTGTCATTTTGTAACCATTGTTACACCATTACACAACGTGGCTGTGTCATTTTGTAACCATTGTTACACCATTACACAACAAGGCTGTGTCATTTTGTAACCATTGTTACACCATTACAGGACGTGGCTGTGTCATTTTGTAACCATTGTTACACCATTACACAACGTGGCTGTGTCATTGTGTAACCATTGTTACACCATTACACAACGTGGCTGTGTCATTTTGTAACCATTGTTACACAATGACACAGCCACGTTGTGTAATGATGTAACCATTGTTACACCATTACACAACGTGGCTGTGTCATTTTGCAACCATTGTTACATCATTACACAACGTGGCTGTGTCATTTTGTAACCATTGTTACACCATTACACAACGTGGCTGTGTCATTTTGCAACCATTGTTACACCATTACACAACATGGCTGTGTCATTTTGTAACCATTGTTACATCATTACACAACGTGGCTGTGTCATTTTGTAACCATTGTTACACCATTACACAACGTGGCTGTGTCATTGTGTAACCATTCTTACATCATTACACAACAAGGCTGTTTCATTTTGTAACCATTGTTACATCATTACACAACGTGCCTGTGTCATTGTGTAACCGTTGTTACACCATTACACAACTTGGCTGTGTCATTTTGTAACCATTGTTACATCATTACACAACGTGGCTGTGTCATTTTGTAACCATTGTTACATCATTACACAACAAGGCTGTGTCATTTTGTACCCATTGTTACACCATTTCATAACGTGGCTGTGTCATTGTGTAACCATTGTTACACCATTACACAACGTGGCTGTGTCATTATGTAACCATTGTTACATCATTACACAACAAGGCTGTGTCATTTTGTAACCATTGTTACATCATCACACAACAAGGCTGTGTCATTGTGTAACCATTGTTACATCATTACACAACAAGGCTGTGTCATTTTGTAACCATTGTTACACCATTACACAACGTGGCTGTGTCATTTTGTAACCATTGTTACATCATTACACAACGTGGCTGTGTCATTTTGTAACCATTGTTACACAATGACACAGCCACGTTGTGTAATGATGTAACCATTGTTACACCATTACACAACGTGGCTGTGTCATTTTGCAACCATTGTTACATCATTACACAACGTGGCTGTGTCATTTTGTAACCATTGTTACACCATTACACAACTTGGCTGTGTCATTTTGCAACCATTGTTACACCATTACACAACATGGCTGTGTCATTTTGTAACCATTGTTACATCATTACACAACGTGGCTGTGTCATTTTGTAACCATTGTTACACCATTACACAACGTGGCTGTGTCATTGTGTAACCATTCTTACATCATTACACAACAAGGCTGTTTCATTTTGTAACCATTCTTACATCATTACACAACGTGGCTGTGTCATTGTGTAACCATTGTTACACCATTACACAACTTGGCTGTGTCATTTTGTAACCATTGTTACACCATTACACAATGTGGCTGTGTCATATTGTAACCATTGTTACACCATTACACAACGTGGCTGTGTCATTGTGTAACCATTGTTACACCATTACACAACTAGGCTGTGTCATTTTGCAACCATTGTTACATCATTACACAACGTAGCTGTGTCATTTTGTAACCATTGTTACACCATTACACAACTTGGCTGTGTCATTGTGCAACCATTGTTACACCATTACACAACTTGGCTGTGTCATTTTGTAACCATTGTTACATCATTACACAACGTGGCTGTGTCATTTTGTAACCATTGTTACACCATTACACAACGTGGCTGTGTCATTTTGTAACCATTGATACACCATTACACAACGTGGCTGTTTCATTTTGTAACCATTGTTACATCATTACACAACGTGGCTGTGTCATTGTGTAACCATTGTTACACCATTACACCATGTGGCTGTGTCATTGTGTAACCATTGTTACATCATTACACAACTTGGACGTGTCATTTTGTAACCATTGTTACATCATCACACAACGTGGCTGTGTCATTGTGTAACCATTGTTACATCATTACACAACAAGGCTGTGTCATTTTGTAACCATTGTTACACCATTACACAACGTGGCTGTGTCATTTTGTAACCATTGTTACATCATTACACAACGTGGCTGTGTCATTTTGTAACCATTGCTACATCATTACACAACTTGGCTGTGTCATTTTGCAACCATTGTTACACCATTACACAACTTGGCTGTGTCAATTTGTAACCATTGTTACATCATTACACAACTTGGCCGTGTCATTTTGTAACCATTGTTACACCATTACACAACGTGGCTGTGTCATTTTGTAACCATTGTTACACCATTACACAACGACCATTGTTACATCATTACACAACGTGGCTGTGTCATTTTGTAACCATTGTTACATCATTACACAACAAGGCTGTGTCATTTTGTAACCATTGTTACATCATTACACAACGTGGCTGTGTCATTGTGTAACCATTGTTACACCATTACACAACGTGGCCGTGTCATTTTGCAACCATTGTTACACCATTACACAACGTGGCTGTGTCATTTTGTAACCATTGTTACACCATTACACAACGTGGCTGTGTCATTTTGTAACCATTGATACACCATTACACAACGTGGCTGTGTCATTTTGTAACCATTGTTACATCATTACACAACGTGGCTGTGTCATTTTGTAAAAATTGTTACATCATTACACAACTTGGCTGTGTCATTTTGCAACCATTGTTACACCATTACACAACTTGGCTGTGTCATTTTGTAACCATTGTTACATCATTACACAACGTGGCTGTGTCATTTTGTAACCATTGTTACACCATTACACAACATGGCTGTGTCATTTTGTAATCATTGTTACATCATTACACAACAAGGCTGTGTCATTTTGTAACCATTGTTACACCATTACACAACGTGGCTGTGTCATTTTGTAACCATTGTTACACCATTACACAACGTGGCTGTGTCATTGTGTAACCATTGTTACACCATTACACAACGTGGCTTTGTCATTGTGTAACCATTGTTACATCATTACACAACGTGGCTGTGTCATTGTGTAACCATTGTTACACCATTACACCACAAGGATGTGTCATTTTGTAACCATTGTTACACCATTACACCACAAGGTTGTGTCAATTTGTAACCATTGTTACACCATTACACAACGTGGCTGTGTCATTGTGTAACCATTGTTACAACTTTACACAACGTCGCTGTGTCATTTTGTAACCATTGTTACACCATTACACCACGAGGTTGTGTCATTGTGCAACCATTGTTACACCATTACACAACATGGCTGTGTCATTGTGTAATCATTGTTACACCATTACACCATGAGGCTTTGTCATTTTGTAACCATTGTTACACCATTACACCACGAGGCTGTGTCATTGTGTAACCATTGTTACACCATTACGCCAAGAGGCTGTGTCATTTTGTAACCATTGTTACACCATTACACCACAAGGCTGTGTCATTGTGCAACCATTGTTACACCCTTACACAACTTGGCCATGTCATTTTGCAACCATTGTTACATCATTACACAACAAGGCTGTGTCATTGTGCAACCATTGTTACACCATTACACAACTTGGCTGTGTAATTTTGTAACCATTGTTACACCATTACACAATGTGGCTGTGTCATTGTGTAACCATTGTTACATCATTACACAACTTGGCCGTGTCATTTTGTAACCATTGTTACATCATCACACAACGTGGCTGTGTCATTGTGTAACCATTGTTACATCATTACACAACAAGGCTGTGTCATTTTGTAACCATTGTTACACCATTACACAACGTGGCTGTGTCATTTTGTAACCATTGTTACATCATTACACAACGTGGCTGTGTCATTTTGTAACCATTATTACATCATTACACAACGTGGCTGTGTCATTGTGTACCCATTGTTACACCATTACACAACTTGGCTGTGTCATTTTGCAACCATTGTTACATCATTACACAACGTGGCTGTGTCATTTTGCAACCATTGTTACATCATTACACAACAAAGCTGTGTCATTGTGCAACCATTGTTACACCATTACACAACTTGGCTGTGTCATTTTGTAACCATTGTTACACCATTACACAATGTGGCTGTGTCATTGTGTAACCATTGTTACATCATTACACAACTTGGCCGTGTCATTTTGTAACCATTGTTACATCATCACACAACGTGGCTGTGTCATTGTGTAACCATTGTTACATCATTACACAACAAGGCTGTGTCATTTTGTAACCATTGTTACACCATTACATAACGTGGCTGTGTCATTTTGTAACCATTGTTACACCATTACACAACGTGGCTGTGTCATTGTGTAACCATTGTTACACCATTACACAACGTGGCTGTGTCATTATGTAACCATTGTTACATCATTACACAACAAGGCTGTGTCATTTTGTAATCATTGTTACACCATTACACAACGTGGCTGTGTCATTTTGTAACCATTGTTACATCATTACACAACGTGGCTGTGTCATTTTGTAACCATTGTTACATCATTACACAATGTGGCTGTGTCATTGTGTACCCATTGTTACACCATTACACCATGTGGCTGTGTCATTGTGTAACCATTGTTACATCATTACACAACTTGGCCGTGTCATTTTGTAACCATTGTTACATCATCACACAACGTGGCTGTGTCATTGTGTAACCATTGTTACATCATTACACAACAAGGCTGTGTCATTTTGTAACCATTGTTACACCATTACACTATGTGGCTGTGTCATTTTGTACCCATTGTTACACCATTACACAACGTGGCTGTGTCATTGTGTAACCATTGTTACACCATTACACAACGTGGCTGTGTCATTATGTAACCATTGTTACATCATTACACAACAAGGCTGTGTCATTTTGTAACCATTGTTACACCATTACACAACGTGGCTGTGTCATTTTGTAACCATTGTTACATCATTACACAACGTGGCTGTGTCATTTTGTAACCATTGTTACATCATTACACAACGTGGCTGTGTCATTGTGTAACCATTGTTACACCATTACACAACGTGGCTGTGTCATTTTGTAACCACTGTTACATCATTACACAACGTGGCTGTGTCATTTTGTAACCATTGTTACATCATTACACAACGTGGCTGTGTCATTGTGTAACCATTGTTACACCATTACACCATGTGGCTGTGTCATTGTGTAACCAGTAATTTAACAATTTGACAAGAGGGGCTTTTTGCGCTTATAGTGCTCCTATAGGATGGAGGTCTATCTAGCTTAGTACTGCTCAAAGGTTGAGATACAGTCCCTTGTCATAAACTGTAAAAATAGGCAAAAGAATTTTGTCTATATAATGAGTTTTAAAGAATTCTCCTCCTGAGCAATTACTCAAGCAATATCTTGAGATCAATTCACAAAGGACAACCATTAAATATCAAAACAAGTCGGAAGAAAGCTAGACGCCGATTTCACCAGGACCCCTTTGAATCGAGGCACATTGATGGTTGACACGACTCTATGTGAATTATCACTGAATATTGAAGATTATGAGAAGAAATGGTACCTAGTGGACATCTTCCTATGAAGGATTTCTCAATCTGTGATCGTCTGAGGTGTTGCCAAAACTATAGAGTAAAGATATTCATTGCCCTGACGAAGTCCATTAACTATATTTAGTTAGGACGAAACACGTGTTGGCAAAGGAAAAGAAAAGAAAAAGTACTGAGTGTCTGGAAAAGAAGAAAAATAAAGAAGAAGTTTTTTGAAATACATTGGATTGATTTCTTCCGACTTGTTTTGATATTTAATGGTTGTCCTTTGTGAATTGATCTCAAGATATTGCTTGAGTAATTGCTCAGGAGGAGAATTCTTTAAAACTCATTGTGTAACCATTGTTACATCATTACACAACTTGGCCGTGTCATTTTGTAACCATTGTTACATCATCACACAACGTGGCTGTGTCATTGTGTAACCATTGTTACATCATTACACAACAAGGCTGTGTCATTTTGTAACCATTGTTACACCATTACACAACGTGGCTGTGTCATTTTGTACCCATTGTTACACCATTTCATAACGTGGCTGTGTCATTGTGTAACCATTGTTACACCATTACACAACGTGGCTGTGTCATTATGTAACCATTGTTACATCATTACACAACAAGGCTGTGTCATTTTGTAACCATTGATACACCATTACACAACGTGGCTGTGTCATTTTGTAACCATTGTTACATCATTACACAACGTGGCTGTGTCATTTTGTAACCATTGTTACATCATTACACAACTTGGCTGTGTCATTGTGTAACCATTGTTACACCATTACATAACTTGGCTGTGTCATTTTGCAACCATTGTTACACCATTACACAACTTGGCTCTATCATTTTGTAACCATTGTTACATCATTACACAACGTGGCTGTGTCATTTTGTAACCATTGTTACACCATTACACAACTTGGCTGTCATTTTGTAACCATTGTTACATCATTACACAACGTGGCTGTGTCATTTTGTAACCATTGTTACACCAATACACAATGTGGCTGTGTCATATTGTAACCATTGTTACACCATTACACAACGTGGCTGTGTCATTGTGTAACCATTGTTACACCATTACACAACTAGGCTGTGTCATTTTGCAACCATTGTTACATCATTACACAACGTAGCTGTGTCATTTTGTAACCATTGTTACACCATTACACAACTTGGCTGTGTCATTGTGCAACCATTGTTACACCATTACACAACTTGGCTGTGTCATTTTGTAACCATTGTTACATCATTACACAACGTGGCTGTGTCATTTTGTAACCATTGTTACACCATTACACAACGTGGCTGTGTCATTTTGTAACCATTGATACACCATTACACAACGTGGCTGTGTCATTTTGTAACCATTGTTACATCATTACACAACGTCGCTGTGTCATTTTGTAACCATTGTTACATCATTACACAACTTGGCTGTGTCATTGTGTAACCATTGTTACACCATTACTCAACTTGGCTGTGTCATTTTGCAACCATTGTTACACCATTACACAACTTGGCTGTATCATTTTGTAACCATTGTTACATCATTACACAACGTGGCTGTGTCATTTTGTAACCATTGTTACACCATTACACAACTTGGCTGTGTCATTTTGTAAACATTGTTACATCATTACACAACGTGGCTGTGTCATTTTGTAACCATTGTTACACCATTACACAATGTGGCTGTGTCATTTTGTAACCATTGTTACACCATTACACAACTAGGCTTTGTCATTTTGCAACCATTGTTACATCATTACACAACAAGGCTGTGTCATTTTGTAACCATTGTTACACCATTACACAACGTGGCTGTGTCATTTTGTAACCATTGTTACATCATTACACAACGTGGCTGTGTCATTTTGTAACCATTGTTACATCATTACACAACGTGGCTGTGTCATTGTGTAACCATTGTTACACCATTACACAACCTGGCTGTGTCATTTTGCAACCATTGTTGCATCATTACACAACGTGGCTGTGTCATTTTGCAACCATTGTTACATCATTACACAACAAGGCTGTGTCATTGTGCAACCACTGTTACACCATTACACAACTTGGCTGTGTCATTTTGTAACCATTGTTACACCATTACACAATGTGGCTGTGTCATTGTTTAACCATTGTTACATCATTACACAACTTGGCCGTGTCATTTTGTAACCATTGTTACATCATCACACAACAAGGCTGTGTCATTGTGTAACCATTGTTACATCATTACACAACAAGGCTGTGTCATTTTGTAACCATTGTTACATCATTACACAACGTGGCTGTGTCATTTTGTAACCATTGTTACATCATTACACAACGTGGCTGTGTCATTGTGTAACCATTGTTACACCATTACACAACGTGGCTGTGTCATTTTGTAACCATTGTTACACCATTACACAACAAGGCTGTGTCATTTTGTAACCATTGTTACACCATTACACAACGTGGCTGTGTCATTTTGTAACCATTGTTACACCATTACACAACGTGGCTGTGTCATTGTGTAACCATTGTTACACCATTACACAACGTGGCTGTGTCATTATGTAACCATTGTTACATCATTACACAACAAGGCTGTGTCATTTTGTAACCATTGTTACACCATTACACAACGTGGCTGTGTCATTTTGTAACCATTGTTACATCATTACACAGCGTGGCTGTGTCATTTTGTAACCATTGTTACATCATTACACAACGTGGCTGTGTCATTGTGTAACCATTGTTACACCATTACACCATGTGGCTGTGTCATTGTGTAACCATTGTTACATCATTACACAACTTGGCCGTGTCATTTTGTAACCATTGTTACATCATCACACAACGTTGCTGTGTCATTGTGTAACCATTGTTACATCATTACACAACAAGGCTGTGTCATTTTGTAACCATTGTTACACCATTACACAACGTGGCTGTGTCATTTTGTAACCATTGTTACATCATTACACAACGTGGCTGTGTCATTTTGTAACCATTGTTACATCATTACACAACTTGGCTGTGTCATTTTGCAACCATTGTTACACCATTACACAACTTGGCTGTGTCATTTTGTAACCATTGTTACATCATTACACAACGTGGCTGTGTCATTTTGTAACCATTGTTACACCATTACACAACGTGGCTGTGTCATTTTGTAACCATTGTTACACCATTACACAACAAGGCTGTGTCATTTTGTAACCATTGTTACACCATTACAGGACGTGGCTGTGTCATTTTGTAACCATTGTTACACCATTACACAACGTGGCTGTGTCATTGTGTAACCATTGTTACACCATTACACAACGTGGCTGTGTCATTGTGTAACCATTGTTACATCATTACACAAGGCTGTGTCATTTTGTAACCATTGTTACACCATTACACAACGTGGCTGTGTCATTTTGTAACCATTGTTACATCATTACACAACGTGGCTGTGTCATTTTGTAACCATTGTTACACCATTACACAACTTGGCCGTGTCATTTTGTAACCATTGTTACATCATCACACAACGTGGCTGTGTCATTGTGTAACCATTGTTACAACATTACACAACAAGGCTGTGTCATTTTGTAACCATTATTACACCATTACACAACGTGGCTGTGTCATTGTGTAACCATTGTTACAACATTACACAACTTGGCTGTGTCATTTTGCAACCATTGTTGCATCATTACACAACGTGGCTGTGTCATTTTGCAACCATTGTTACATCATTACACAACAAGGCTGTGTCATTGTGCAACCATTGTTACACCATTACACAACTTGGCTGTGTCATTTTGTAACCATTGTTACACCATTACACAATGTGGCTGTGTCATTTTGTAACCATTGTTACACCATTACACAACGTGGCTGAGTCATTGTGTAACCATTCTTACATCATTACACAACAAGGCTGTTTCATTTTGTAACCATTGTTACATCATTACACAACGTGGCTGTGTCATTGTGTAACCATTGTTACACCATTACACAACTTGGCTGTGTCATTTTGCAACCATTGTTACACCATTACACAACTTGGCTGTGTCATTTTGTAACCATTGTTACATCATTACACAACGTGGCTGTGTCATTTTGTAACCATTGTTACATCATTACACAACAACGCTGTGTCATTTTGTAACCATTGATACACCATTACACAACGTGGCTGGGTCATTTTGTAACCGTTGTTACATCATTACACAACGTGGCTGTGTCATTTTGTAACCATTGTTACATCATTACACAACTTGGCTGTGTCATTGTGTAACCATTGTTACACCATTACACAACTTGGCTGTGTCATTTTGCAACCATTGGTACACCATTACAAAAATTGGCTGTATCATTTTGTAACCATTGTTACACCATTACACAACGTGGCTGTGTCATTTTGTAACCATTGTTACACCATTACACAATGTGGCTGTGTCATTTTGTAACCATTGCTACACCATTACACAACGTGGCTGTGTCATTGTGTAACCATTGTTACACCATTACACAACTAGGCTGTGTCATTTTGCAACCATTGTTACATCATTACACAACATGGCTGTGTCATTTTGTAACCATTGTTACACCATTACACAACTTGGCCGTGTCATTTTGCAACCATTGTTACACCATTACACAACTTGGCTGTGTCATTGTGTAACCATTGTTACATCATTACACAACGTGGCTGTGTCATTTTGTAACCATTGTTACACCATTACACAACGTGGCTGTGTCATTTTGTAACCATTGATACACCATTACACAACGTGGCTGTGTCATTTTGTAACCATTGTTACATCATTACACAACGTGGCTGTGTCATTTTGTAACCATTGTTACATCATTACACAACTTGGCTGTGTCATTTTGCAACCATTGTTACACCATTACACAACTTGGCTGTGTCATTTTGTAACCATTGTTGCATCATTACACAACGTGGCTGTGTCATTTTGTAACCATTGTTACACCATTACACAACATGGCTGTGTCATTTTGTAATCATTGTTACATCATTACACAACAAGGCTGTGTCATTTTGTAACCATTGTTACACCATTACACAACGTGGCTGTGTCATTTTGTAACCATTGTTACACCATTACACAACGTGGCTGTGTCATTGTGTAACCATTGTTACATCATTACACAACGTGGCTGTGTCATTGTGTAACCATTGTTACACCATTACACCACAAGGATGTGTCATTTTGTAACCATTGTTACACCATTACACCACAAGGTTGTGTCAATTTGTAACCATTGTTACACCATTACACAACGTGGCTGTGTCATTGTGTAACCATTGTTACAACTTTACACAACGTCGCTGTGTCATTTTGTAACCATTGTTACACCATTACACCACGAGGTTGTGTCATTGTGCAACCATTGTTACACCATTACACAACATGGCTGTGTCATTGTGTAATCATTGTTACACCATTACACCATGAGGCTTTGTCATTTTGTAACCATTGTTACACCATTACACCACGAGGCTGTGTCATTGTGTAACCATTGTTACACCATTACGCCAAGAGGCTGTGTCATATTGTAACCATTGTTACACCATTACACCACAAGGCTGTGTCATTGTGCAACCATTGTTACACCCTTACACAACTTGGCCATGTCATTTTGCAACCATTGTTACATCATTACACAACAAGGCTGTGTCATTGTGCAACCATTGTTACACCATTACACAACTTGGCTGTGTAATTTTGTAACCATTGTTACACCATTACACAATGTGGCTGTGTCATTGTGTAACCATTGTTACATCATTACACAACTTGGCCGTGTCATTTTGTAACCATTGTTACATCATCACACAACGTGGCTGTGTCATTGTGTAACCATTGTTACATCATTACACAACAAGGCTGTGTCATTTTGTAACCATTGTTACACCATTACACAACGTGGCTGTGTCATTTTGTAACCATTGTTACATCATTACACAACGTGGCTGTGTCATTTTGTAACCATTATTACATCATTACACAACGTGGCTGTGTCATTGTGTACCCATTGTTACACCATTACACAACTTGGCTGTGTCATTTTGCAACCATTGTTACATCATTACACAACGTGGCTGTGTCATTTTGCAACCATTGTTACATCATTACACAACAAGGCTGTGTCATTGTGCAACCATTGTTACACCATTACACAACTTGGCTGTGTCATTTTGTAACCATTGTTACACCATTACACAATGTGGCTGTGTCATTGTGTAACCATTGTTACATCATTACACAACTTGGCCGTGTCATTTTGTAACCATTGTTACATCATCACACAACGTGGCTGTGTCATTGTGTAACCATTGTTACATCATTACACAACAAGGCTGTGTCATTTTGTAACCATTGTTACACCATTACATAACGTGGCTGTGTCATTTTGTAACCATTGTTACACCATTACACAACGTGGCTGTGTCATTGTGTAACCATTGTTACACCATTACACAACGTGGCTGTGTCATTATGTAACCATTGTTACATCATTACACAACAAGGCTGTGTCATTTTGTAACCATTGTTACACCATTACACAACGTGGCTGTGTCATTTTGTAACCATTGTTACATCATTACACAACGTGGCTGTGTCATTTTGTAACCATTGTTACATCATTACACAATGTGGCTGTGTCATTGTGTACCCATTGTTACACCATTACACCATGTGGCTGTGTCATTGTGTAACCATTGTTACATCATTACACAACTTGGCCGTGTCATTTTGTAACCATTGTTACATCATCACACAACGTGGCTGTGTCATTGTGTAACCATTGTTACATCATTACACAACAAGGCTGTGTCATTTTGTAACCATTGTTACACCATTACACTATGTGGCTGTGTCATTTTGTACCCATTGTTACACCATTACACAACGTGGCTGTGTTATTGTGTAACCATTGTTACACCATTACACAACGTGGCTGTCATTATGTAACCATTGTTACATCATTACACAACAAGGCTGTGTCATTTTGTAACCATTGTTACACCATTACACAACGTGGCTGTGTCATTTTGTAACCATTGTTACATCATTACACAACGTGGCTGTGTCATTTTGTAACCATTGTTACATCATTACACAACGTGGCTGTGTCATTGTGTAACCATTGTTACACCATTACACAACGTGGCTGTGTCATTTTGTAACCACTGTTACATCATTACACAACGTGGCTGTGTCATTTTGTAACCATTGTTACATCATTACACAACGTGGCTGTGTCATTGTGTAACCATTGTTACACCATTACACCATGTGGCTGTGTCATTGTGTAACCATTGTTACATCATTACACAACTTGGCCGTGTCATTTTGTAACCATTGTTACATCATCACACAACGTGGCTGTGTCATTGTGTAACCATTGTTACATCATTACACAACAAGGCTGTGTCATTTTGTAACCATTGTTACACCATTACACAACGTGGCTGTGTCATTTTGTACCCATTGTTACACCATTTCATAACGTGGCTGTGTCATTGTGTAACCATTGTTACACCATTACACAACGTGGCTGTGTCATTATGTAACCATTGTTACATCATTACACAACAAGGCTGTGTCATTTTGTAACCATTGTTACATCATCACACAACAAGGCTGTGTCATTGTGTAACCATTGTTACATCATTACACAACAAGGCTGTGTCATTTTGTAACCATTGTTACACCATTACACAACGTGGCTGTGTCATTTTGTAACCATTGTTACATCATTACACAACGTGGCTGTGTCATTTTGTAACCATTGTTACACAATGACACAGCCACGTTGTGTAATGATGTAACCATTGTTACACCATTACACAACGTGGCTGTGTCATTTTGCAACCATTGTTACATCATTACACAACGTGGCTGTGGCATTTTGTAACCATTGTTACACCATTACACAACTTGGCTGTGTCATTTTGCAACCATTGTTACACCATTACACAACATGGCTGTGTCATTTTGTAACCATTGTTACATCATTACACAACGTGGCTGTGTCATTTTGTAACCATTGTTACACCATTACACAACGTGGCTGTGTCATTGTGTAACCATTCTTACATCATAACACAACAAGGCTGTTTCATTTTGTAACCATTGTTACATCATTACACAACGTGGCTGTGTCATTGTGTAACCATTGTTACACCATTACACAACTTGGCTGTGTCATTTTGTAACCATTGTTACATCATTACACAACGTGGCTGTGTCATTTTGTAACCATTGTTACATCATTACACAACAAGGCTGTGTCATTTTGTAACCATTGATACACCATTACACAACGTGGCTGTGTCATTTTGTAACCATTGTTACATCATTACACAACGTGGCTGTGTCATTTTGTAACCATTGTTACATCATTACACAACTTGGCTGTGTCATTGTGTAACCATTGTTACACCATTACATAACTTGGCTGTGTCATTTTGCAACCATTGTTACACCATTACACAACTTGGCTCTATCATTTTGTAACCATTGTTACATCATTACACAACGTGGCTGTGTCATTTTGTAACCATTGTTACACCATTACACAACTTGGCTGTCATTTTGTAACCATTGTTACATCATTACACAACGTGGCTGTGTCATTTTGTAACCATTGTTACACCATTACACAATGTGGCTGTGTCATATTGTAACCATTGTTACACCATTACACAACGTGGCTGTGTCATTGTGTAACCATTGTTACACCATTACACAACTAGGCTGTGTCATTTTGCAACCATTGTTACATCATTACACAACGTAGCTGTGTCATTTTGTAACCATTGTTACACCATTACACAACTTGGCTGTGTCATTGTGCAACCATTGTTACACCATTACACAACTTGGCTGTGTCATTTCGTAACCATTGTTACATCATTACACAACGTGGCTTTGTCATTTTGTAACCATTGTTACACCATTACACAACGTGGCTGTGTCATTTTGTAACCATTGATACACCATTACACAACGTGGCTGTGTCATTTTGTAACCATTGTTACATCATTACACAACGTCGCTGTGTCATTTTGTAACCATTGTTACATCATTACACAACTTGGCTGTGTCATTGTGTAACCATTGTTACACCATTACTCAACTTGGCTGTGTCATTTTGCAACCATTGTTACACCATTACACAACTTGGCTGTATCATTTTGTAACCATTGTTACATCATTACACAACGTGGCTGTGTCATTTTGTAACCATTGTTACACCATTACACAACTTGGCTGTGTCATTTTGTAAACATTGTTACATCATTACACAACGTGGCTGTGTCATTTTGTAACCATTGTTACACCATTACACAATGTGGCTGTGTCATTTTGTAACCATTGTTACACCATTACACAACTAGGCTTTGTCATTTTGCAACCATTGTTACATCATTACACAACAAGGCTGTGTCATTTTGTAACCATTGTTACACCATTACACAACGTGGCTGTGTCATTTTGTAACCATTGTTACATCATTACACAACGTGGCTGTGTCATTTTGTAACCATTGTTACACCATTACACAACCTGGCTGTGTCATTTTGCAACCATTGTTGCATCATTACACAACGTGGCTGTGTCATTTTGCAACCATTGTTACATCATTACACAAATAGGCTGTGTCATTGTGCAACCACTGTTACACCATTACACAACTTGGCTGTGTCATTTTGTAACCATTGTTACACCATTACACAATGTGGCTGTGTCATTGTTTAACCATTGTTACATCATTACACAACTTGGCCGTGTCATTTTGTAACCATTGTTACATCATCACACAACAAGGCTGTGTCATTTTGTAACCATTGTTACACCATTACACAACAAGGCTGTGTCATTTTGTAACCATTGTTACATCATTACACAACGTGGCTGTGTCATTTTGTAACCATTGTTACATCATTACACAACGTGGCTGTGTCATTGTGTAACCATTGTTACACCATTACACAAAGTGGCTGTGTCATTTTGTAACCATTGTTACACCATTACACAACAAGGCTGTGTCATTTTGTAACCATTGTTACACCATTACACAACGTGGCTGTGTCATTTTGTAACCATTGTTACACCATTACACAACGTGGCTGTGTCATTGTGTAACCATTGTTACACCATTACACAACGTGGCTGTGTCATTATGTAACCATTGTTACATCATTACACAACAAGGCTGTGTCATTTTGTAACCATTGTTACACCATTACACAACGTGGCTGTGTCATTTTGTAACCATTGTTACATCATTACACAGCGTGGCTGTGTCATTTTGTAACCATTGTTACATCATTACACAACGTGGCTGTGTCATTGTGTAACCATTGTTACACCATTACACCATGTGGCTGTGTCATTGTGTAACCATTGTTACATCATTACACAACTTGGCCGTGTCATTTTGTAACCATTGTTACATCATCACACAACGTGGCTGTGTCATTGTGTAACCATTGTTACATCATTACACAACAAGGCTGTGTCATTTTGTAACCATTGTTACACCATTACACAACGTGGCTGTGTCATTTTGTAACCATTGTTACATCATTACACAACGTGGCTGTGTCATTTTGTAACCATTGTTACATCATTACACAACTTGGCTGTGTCATTTTGCAACCATTGTTACACCATTACACAACTTGGCTGTGTCATTTTGTAACCATTGTTACATCATTACACAACGTGGCTGTGTCATTTTGTAACCATTGTTACACCATTACACAACGTGGCTGTGTCATTTTGTAACCATTGTTACACCATTACACAACAAGGCTGTGTCATTTTGTAACCATTGTTACACCATTACAGGACGTGGCTGTGTCATTTTGTAACCATTGTTACACCATTACACAACGTGGCTGTGTCATTGTGTAACCATTGTTACACCATTACACAACGTGGCTGTGTCATTGTGTAACCATTGTTACATCATTACACAAGGCTGTGTCATTTTGTAACCATTGTTACACCATTACACAACGTGGCTGTGTCATTTTGTAACCATTGTTACATCATTACACAACGTGGCTGTGTCATTTTGTAACCATTGTTACACCATTACACAACTTGGCCGTGTCATTTTGTAACCATTGTTACATCATCACACAACGTGGCTGTGTCATTGTGTAACCATTGTTACAACATTACACAACAAGGCTGTGTCATTTTGTAACCATTATTACACCATTACACAACGTGGCTGTGTCATTTTGCAACCATTGTTACATCATTACACAACAAGGCTGTGTCATTGTGCAACCATTGTTACACCATTACACAACTTGGCTGTGTCATTTTGTACCCATTGTTACACCATTACACAATGTGGCTGTGTCATTGTGTAACCATTGTTACATCATTACACAACTTGGCAGTGTCATTTTGTAACCATTGTTACATCATCACACAACGTGGCTGTGTCATTGGGTAACCATTGTTACATCATTACACAACAAGGCTGTGTCATTTTGTAACCAATGTTACACCATTACACAACGTGGCTGTGTCATTTTGTAACCATTGTTACATCATTACACAACGTGGCTGTGTCATTTTGTAACCATTGTTACATCATTACACAACGTGGCTGTGTCATTGTGTAACCATTGTTACACAATTACACAACTTGGCTGTGTCATGTTGCAACCATTGTTACATCATTACACAACGTGGCTGTGTCATTTTGTAACCATTGTTACACCATTACACAACTTGGCTGTGTCATTTTGCAACCATTGTTACACCATTACACAACTTGGCTGTGTCATTTTGTAACCATTGTTACATCATTACACAACGTGGCTGTGTCATTTTGTAACCATTGTTACACCATTACACAACGTGGCTGAGTCATTGTGTAACCATTCTTACATCATTACACAACAAGGCTGTTTCATTTTGTAACCATTGTTACATCATTACACAACGTGGCTGTGTCATTGTGTAACCATTGTTACACCATTACACAACTTGGCTGTGTCATTTTGCAACCATTGTTACACCATTACACATCTTGGCTGTGTCATTTTGTAACCATTGTTACATCATTACACAACGTGGCTGTGTCATTTTGTAACCATTGTTACATCATTACACAACAACGCTGTGTCATTTTGTAACCATTGATACACCATTACACAACGTGGCTGTGTCATTTTGTAACCATTGTTACATCATTACACAACTTGGCTGTGTCATTGTGTAACCATTGTTACACCATTACACAACTTGGCTGTGTCATTTTGCAACCATTGGTACACCATTACAAAAATTGGCTGTATCATTTTGTAACCATTGTTACATCATTACACAACGTGGCTGTGTCATTTTGTAACCATTGTTACACCATTACACAACTTGGCTGTGTCATTTTGTAACCATTGTTACATCATTACACAACGTGGCTGTGTCATTTTGTAACCATTGTTACACCATTACACAATGTGGCTGTGTCATTTTGTAACCATTGCTACACCATTACACAACGTGGCTGTGTCATTGTGTAACCATTGTTACACCATTACACAACTAGGCTGTGTCATTTTGCAACCATTGTTACATCATTACACAACATGGCTGTGTCATTTTGTAACCATTGTTACACCATTACACAACTTGGCCGTGTCATTTTGCAACCATTGTTACACCATTACACAACTTGGCTGTGTCATTTTGTAACCATTGTTACATCATTACACAACGTGGCTGTGTCATTTTGTAACCATTGTTACACCATTACACAACGTGGCTGTGTCATTTTGTAACCATTGATACACCATTACACAACGTGGCTGTGTCATTTTGTAACCATTGTTACATCATTACACAACGTGGCTGTGTCATTTTGTAACCATTGTTACATCATTACACAACTTGGCTGTGTCATTTTGCAACCATTGTTACACCATTACACAACTTGGCTGTGTCATTTTGTAACCATTGTTACATCATTACACAACGTGGCTGTGTCATTTTGTAACCATTGTTACACCATTACACAACATGGCTGTGTCATTTTGTAATCATTGTTACATCATTACACAACAAGGCTGTGTCATTTTGTAACCATTGTTACACCATTACACAACGTGGCTGTGTCATTTTGTAACCATTGTTACACCATTACACAACGTGGCTGTGTCATTGTGTAACCATTGTTACATCATTACACAACGTGGCTGTGTCATTGTGTAACCATTGTTACACCATTACACCACAAGGATGTGTCATTTTGTAACCATTGTTACACCATTACACCACAAGGTTGTGTCAATTTGTAACCATTGTTACACCATTACACAACGTGGCTGTGTCATTGTGTAACCATTGTTACAACTTTACACAACGTCGCTGTGTCATTTTGTAACCATTGTTACACCATTACACCACGAGGTTGTGTCATTGTGCAACCATTGTTACACCATTACACAACATGGCTGTGTCATTTTGTAACCATTGTTACACCATTACACCACAAGGCTGTGTCATTGTGCAACCATTGTTACACCCTTACACAACTTGGCCATGTCATTTTGCAACCATTGTTACATCATTACACAACAAGGCTGTGTCATTGTGCAACCATTGTTACACCATTACACAACTTGGCTGTGTAATTTTGTAACCATTGTTACACCATTACACAATGTGGCTGTGTCATTGTGTAACCATTGTTACATCATTACACAACTTGGCCGTGTCATTTTGTAACCATTGTTACATCATCACACAACGTGGCTGTGTCATTGTGTAACCATTGTTACATCATTACACAACAAGGCTGTGTCATTTTGTAACCATTGTTACACCATTACACAACGTGGCTGTGTCATTTTGTAACCATTGTTACATCATTACACAACGTGGCTGTGTCATTTTGTAACCATTATTACATCATTACACAACGTGGCTGTGTCATTGTGTAACCATTGTTACACCATTACACAACTAGGCTGTGTCATTTTGCAACCATTGTTACATCATTACACAACATGGCTGTGTCATTTTGTAACCATTGTTACACCATTACACAACTTGGCCGTGTCATTTTGCAACCATTGTTACACCATCACACAACTTGGCTGTGTCATTTTGTAACCATTGTTACATCATTACACAACGTGGCTGTGTCATTTTGTAACCATTGTTACACCATTACACAACGTGGCTGTGTCATTTTGTAACCATTGATACACCATTACACAACGTGGCTGTGTCATTTTGTAACCATTGTTACATCATTACACAACGTGGCTGTGTCATTTTGTAACCATTGTTACATCATCACACAACTTGGCTGTGTCATTTTGCAACCATTGTTACACCATTACACAACTTGGCTGTGTCATTTTGTAACCATTGTTACATCATTACACAACGTGGCTGTGTCATTTTGTAACCATTGTTACACCATTACACAACATGGCTGTGTCATTTTGTAATCATTGTTACATCATTACACAACAAGGCTGTGTCATTTTGTAACCATTGTTACACCATTACACAACGTGGCTGTGTCATTTTGTAACCATTGTTACACCATTACACAACGTGGCTGTGTCATTGTGTAACCATTGTTACACCATTACACAACGTGGCTGTGTCATTGTGTAACCATTGTTACATCATTACACAACGTGGCTGTGTCATTGTGTAACCATTGTTACACCATTACACCACAAGGATGTGTCATTTTGTAACCATTGTTACACCATTACACCACAAGGTTGTGTCAATTTGTAACCATTGTTACACCATTAAACAACGTGGCTGTGTCATTGTGTAACCATTGTTACAACTTTACACAACGTCACTGTGTCATTTTGTAACCATTGTTACACCATTACACCACGAGGTTGTGTCATTGTGCAACCATTGTTACACCATTACACAACATGGCTGTGTCATTGTGTAATCATTGTTACACCATTACACCATGAGGCTTTGTCATTTTGTAACCATTGTTACACCATTACACCACGAGGCTGTGTCATTGTGTAACCATTGTTACACCATTACGCCAAGAGGCTGTGTCATTTTGTAACCATTGTTACACCATTACACCACAAGGCTGTGTCATTGTGCAACCATTGTTACACCCTTACACAACTTGGCCATGTCATTTTGCAACCATTGTTACATCATTACACAACAAGGCTGTGTCATTGTGCAACCATTGTTACACCATTACAGAACTTGGCTGTGTAATTTTGTAACCATTGTTACACCATTACACAATGTGGCTGTGTCATTGTGTAACCATTGTTACATCATTACACAACTTGGCCGTGTCATTTTGTAACCATTGTTACATCATCACACAACGTGGCTGTGTCATTGTGTAACCATTGTTACATCATTACACAACAAGGCTGTGTCATTTTGTAACCATTATTACATCATTACACAACGTGGCTGTGTCATTGTGTAACCATTGTTACACCATTACACAACTTGGCTGTGTCATTTTGCAACCATTGTTACATCATTACACAACGTGGCCGTGTCATTTTGCAACCATTGTTACATCATTACACAACAAGGCTGTGTCATTGTGCAACCATTGTTACACCATTACACAACTTGGCTGTGTCATTTTGTAACCATTGTTACACCATTACACAATGTGGCTGTGTCATTGTGTAACCATTGTTACATCATTACACAACTTGGCCGTGTCATTTTGTAACCATTGTTACATCATCACACAACGTGGCTGTGTCATTGTGTAACCATTGTTACATCATTACACAACAAGGCTGTGTCATTTTGTAACCATTGTTACACCATTACACAACGTGGCTGTGTCATTTTGTAACCATTGTTACACCATTACACAACGTGGCTGTGTCATTGTGTAACCATTGTTACACCATTACACAACGTGGCTGTGTCATTATGTAACCATTGTTACATCATTACACAACAAGGCTGTGTCATTTTGTAACCATTGTTACATCATCACACAACGTGGCTGTGTCATTGTGTAGCCATTGTTACATCATTACACAACAAGGCTGTGTCATTTTGTAACCATTGTTACACCATTACACAACGTGGCTGTGTCATTTTGTACCCATTGTTACACCATTTCATAACGTGGCTGTGTCATTGTGTAACCATTGTTACACCATTACACAACGTGGCTGTGTCATTATGTAACCATTGTTACATCATTACACAACAAGGCTGTGTCATTTTGTAACCATTGTTACATCATCACACAACAAGGCAGTGTCATTGTGTAACCATTGTTACATCATTACACAACAAGGCTGTGTCATTTTGTAACCATTGTTACACCATTACACAACGTGGCTGTGTCATTTTGTAACCATTGTTACATCATTACACAACGTGGCTGTGTCATTTTGTAACCATTGTTACACAATGACACAGCCACGTTGTGTAATGATGTAACCATTGTTACACCATTACACAACGTGGCTGTGTCATTTTGCAACCATTGTTACATCATTACACAACGTGGCTGTGTCATTTTGTAACCATTGTTACACCATTACACAACATGGCTGTGTCATTTTGCAACCATTGTTACACCATTACACAACATGGCTGTGTCATTTTGTAACCATTGTTACATCATTACACAACGTGGCTGTGTCATTTTGTAACCATTGTTACACCATTACACAACGTGGCTGTGTCATTGTGTAACCATTCTTACATCATTACACAACAAGGCTGTTTCATTTTGTAACCATTGTTACATCATTACACAACGTGGCTGTGTCATTGTGTAACCATTGTTACACCATTACACAACTTGGCTGTGTCATTTTGTAACCATTGTTACATCATTACACAACGTGGCTGTCATTTTGTAACCATTGTTACATCATTACACAACAAGGCTGTGTCATTTTGTAACCATTGATACACCATTACACAACGTGGCTGTATCATTTTGTAACCATTGTTACATCATTACACAACGTGGCTGTGTCATTTTGTAACCATTGTTACATCATTACACAACTTGGCTGTGTCATTATGTAACCATTGTTACACCATTACATAACTTGGCTGTGTCATTTTGCAACCATTGTTACACCATTACACAACTTGGCTGTATCATTTTGTAACCATTGTTACATCATTACACAACGTGGCTGTGTCATTTTGTAACCATTGTTACACCATCACACAACTTGGCTGTGTCATTTTGTAACCATTGTTACATCATTACACAACGTGGCTGTGTCATTTTGTAACCATTGTTACACCATTACACAATGTGGCTGTGTCATATTGTAACCATTGTTACACCATTACACAACGTGGCTGTGTCATTGTGTAACCATTGTTACACCATTACACAACTAGGCTGTGTCATTTTGCAACCATTGTTACATCATTACACAACGTAGCTGTGTCATTTTGTAACCATTGTTACACCATTACACAACTTGGCTGTGTCATTGTGCAACCATTGTTACACCATTACACAACTTGGCTGTGTCATTTTGTAACCATTGTTACATCATTACACAACGTGGCTGTGTCATTTTGTAACCATTGTTACACCATTACACAACGTGGCTGTGTCATTTTGTAACCATTGATACACCATTACACAACGTGGCTGTGTCATTTTGTAACCATTGTTACATCATTACACAACGTCGCTGTGTCATTTTGTAACCATTGTTACATCATTACACAACTTGGCTGTGTCATTGTGTAACCATTGTTACACCATTACTCAACTTGGCTGTGTCATTTTGCAACCATTGTTACACCATTACACAACTTGGCTGTATCATTTTGTAACCATTGTTACATCATTACACAACGTGGCTGTGTCATTTTGTAACCATTGTTACACCATTACACAACTTGGCTGTGTCATTTTGTAAACATTGTTACATCATTACACAACGTGGCTGTGTCATTTTGTAACCATTGTTACACCATTACACAATGTGGCTGTGTCATTTTGTAACCATTGTTACACCATTACACAACTAGGCTTTGTCATTTTGCAACCATTGTTACATCATTACACAACAAGGCTGTGTCATTTTGTAACCATTGTTACACCATTACACAACGTGGCTGTGTCATTTTGTAACCATTGTTACATCATTACACAACGTGGCTGTGTCATTTTGTAACCATTGTTACATCATTACACAACGTGGCTGTGTCATTGTGTAACCATTGTTACACCATTACACAACTTGGCTGTGTCATTTTGCAACCATTGTTGCATCATTACACAACGTGGCTGTGTCATTTTGCAACCATTGTTACATCATTACACAACAAGGCTGTGTCATTGTGCAACCATTGTTACACCATTACACAACTTGGCTGTGTCATTTTGTAACCATTGTTACACCATTACACAATGTGGCTGTGTCATTGTTTAACCATTGTTACATCATTACACAACTTGGCCGTGTCATTTTGTAACCATTGTTACATCATCACACAACAAGGCTGTGTCATTGTGTAACCATTGTTACATCATTACACAACAAGGCTGTGTCATTTTGTAACCATTGTTACACCATTACACAACGTGGCTGTGTCATTTTGTAACCATTGTTACATCATTACACAACGTGGCTGTGTCATTTTGTAACCATTGTTACATCATTACACAACGTGGCTGTGTCATTGTGTAACCATTGTTACACCATTACACAACGTGGCTGTGTCATTTTGCAACCATTGTTACATCATTACACAACGTCGCTGTGTCATTTTGTAACCATTGTTACACCATTACACAACTTGGCTGTGTCATTGTGCAACCATTGTTACACCATTACACAACTTGGCTGTGTCATTTTGTAACCATTGTTACATCATTACACAACGTGGCTGTGTCATTTTGTAACCATTGTTACACCATTACACAACGTGGCTGTGTCATTTTGTAACCATTGATACACCATTACACAACGTGGCTGTGTCATTTTGTAACCATTGTTACATCATTACACAACGTCGCTGTGTCATTTTGTAACCATTGTTACATCATTACACAACTTGGCTGTGTCATTGTGTAACCATTGTTACACCATTACTCAACTTGGCTGTGTCATTTTGCAACCATTGTTACACCATTACACAACTTGGCTGTATCATTTTGTAACCATTGTTACATCATTACACAACGTGGCTGTGTCATTTTGTAACCATTGTTACACCATTACACAACTTGGCTGTGTCATTTTGTAAACATTGTTACATCATTACACAACGTGGCTGTGTCATTTTGTAACCATTGTTACACCATTACACAATGTGGCTGTGTCATTTTGTAACCATTGTTACACCATTACACAACTAGGCTTTGTCATTTTGCAACCATTGTTACATCATTACACAACAAGGCTGTGTCATTTTGTAACCATTGTTACACCATTACACAACGTGGCTGTGTCATTTTGTAACCATTGTTACATCATTACACAACGTGGCTGTGTCATTTTGTAACCATTGTTACATCATTACACAACGTGGCTGTGTCATTGTGTAACCATTGTTACACCATTACACAACTTGGCTGTGTCATTTTGCAACCATTGTTGCATCATTACACAACGTGGCTGTGTCATTTTGCAACCATTGTTACATCATTACACAACAAGGCTGTGTCATTGTGCAACCATTGTTACACCATTACACAACTTGGCTGTGTCATTTTGTAACCATTGTTACACCATTACACAATGTGGCTGTGTCATTGTTTAACCATTGTTACATCATTACACAACTTGGCCGTGTCATTTTGTAACCATTGTTACATCATCACACAACAAGGCTGTGTCATTGTGTAACCATTGTTACATCATTACACAACAAGGCTGTGTCATTTTGTAACCATTGTTACACCATTACACAACGTGGCTGTGTCATTTTGTAACCATTGTTACATCATTACACAACGTGGCTGTGTCATTTTGTAACCATTGTTACATCATTACACAACGTGGCTGTGTCATTGTGTAACCATTGTTACACCATTACACAACGTGGCTGTGTCATTTTGCAACCATTGTTACATCATTACACAACGTGGCTGTGTGATTGTGTAACCATTGTTACATCATTACACAACTTGGCTGTGTCATTTTGTAACCATTGTTACATCATCACACAACAAGGCTGTGTCATTGTGTAACCATTGTTACATCATTACACAACAAGGCTGTGTCATTTTGTAACCATTGTTACACCATTACACAACGTGGCTGTGTCATTTTGTAACCATTGTTACATCATTACACAACGTGGCTGTGTCATTTTGTAACCATTGTTACATCATTACACAACGTGGCTGTGTCATTGTGTAACCATTGTTACACCATTACACAACGTGGCTGTGTCATTTTGCAACCATTGTTACATCATTACACAACGTGGCTGTGTCATTGTGTAACCATTGTTACACCATTACACAACTTGGCTGTTTCATTTTGCAACCATTGTTACACCATTACACAACTTGGCTGTATCATTTTGTAACCATTGTTACATCATTACACAACGTGGCTGTGTCATTTTGTAACCATTGTTACACCATTACACAACTTGGCTGTGTCATTTTGTAACCATTGTTACATCATTACACAACGTGGCTGTGTCATTTTGTAACCATTGTTACACCATTACACAATGTGACTGTGTCATTTTGTAACCATTGTTACACCATTACACAACGTGGCTGTGTCATTGTGTAACCATTGTTACACCATTACACAACTAGGCTGTGTCATTTTGCAACCCTTGTTACAGCATTACACAACGTGGCTGTGTCATTTTGTAACCATTGTTACACCATTACACAACTTGGCTGTGTCATTGTGCAACCATTGTTACACCATTACACAACTTGGCTGTGTCATTTTGTAACCATTGTTACATCATTACACAACGTGGCTGTGTCATTTTGTAACCATTGTTACACCATTACACAACGTTGCTGTGTCATTTTGTAACCATTGATACACCATTACACAACGTGGCTGTGTCATTTTGTAACCATTGTTACATCATTACACAACGTGGCTGTGTCATTTTGTAACCATTGTTACATCATCACACAACAAGGCTGTGTCATTGTGTAACCATTGTTACATCATTACACAACAAGGCTGTGTCATTTTGTAACCATTGTTACACCATTACACAACGTGGCTGTGTCATTTTGTAACCATTGTTACATCATTACACAACGTGGCTGTGTCATTTTGTAACCATTGTTACATCATTACACAACGTGGCTGTGTCATTGTGTAACCATTGTTACACCATTACACAACGTGGCTGTGTCATTTTGCAACCATTGTTACATCATTACACAACGTGGCTGTGTCATTGTGTAACCATTGTTACACCATTACACAACTTGGCTGTGTCATTTTGCAACCATTGTTACACCATTACACAACTTGGCTGTATCATTTTGTAACCATTGTTACATCATTACACAACGTGGCTGTGTCATTTTGTAACCATTGTTACACCATTACACAACTTGGCTGTGTCATTTTGTAACCATTGTTACATCATTACACAACGTGGCTGTGTCATTTTGTAACCATTGTTACACCATTACACAATGTGGCTGTGTCATTTTGTAACCATTGTTACACCATTACACAACGTGGCTGTGTCATTGTGTAACCATTGTTACACCATTACACAACTAGGCTGTGTCATTTTGCAACCATTGTTACATCATTACACAACGTGACTGTGTCATTTTGTAACCATTGTTACACCATTACACAACTTGGCTGTGTCATTGTGCAACCATTGTTACACCATTACACAACTTGGCTGTGTCATTTTGTAACCATTGTTACATCATTACACAACGTGGCTGTGTCATTTTGTAACCATTGTTACACCATTACACAACGTGGCTGTGTCATTTTGTAACCATTGATAGACCATTACACAACGTGGCTGTGTCATTTTGTAACCATTGTTACATCATTACACAACGTGGCTGTGTCATTTTGTAACCATTGTTACATCATTACACAACTTGGCTGTGTCATTGTGTAACCATTGTTACACCATTACACAACTTGGCTGTGTCATTTTGCAACCATTGTTACACCATTACACAACAAGGCTGTGTCATTTTGTAACCATTGATAGACCATTACACAACGTGGCTGTGTCATTTTGTAACCATTGTTACATCATTACACAACGTGGCTGTGTCATTTTGTAACCATTGTTACATCATTACACAACTTGGCTGTGTCATTGTGTAACCATTGTTACACCATTACACAACTTGGCTGTGTCATTTTGCAACCATTGTTACACCATTACACAACTTGGCTGTATCATTTTGTAACCATTGTTACATCATTACACAACGTGGCTGTGTCATTTTGTAACCATTGTTACACCATTACACAACTTGGCTGTGTCATTTTGTAACCATTGTTACATCATTACACAACGTGGCTGTGTCATTTTGTAACCATTGTTACACCATTACACAACTTGGCTGTGTCATTTTGTAACCATTGTTACATCATTACACAACGTGGCTGTGTCATTTTTTAACCATTGTTACATCATTACACAACGTGGCTGTGTCATTGTGTAACCATTGTTACACCATTACACAACTAGGCTGTCATTTTGCAACCATTGTTACATCATTACACAACGTGACTGTGTCATTTTGTAACCATTGTTACATCATTACACAACGTGGCTGTGTCATTGTGTAACCATTGTTACACCATTACACAACTTGGCTGTGTCATTGTGCAACCATTGTTACACCATTACACAACTTGGCTGTGTCATTTTGTAACCATTGTTACATCATTACACAACGTGGCTGTGTCATTTTGTAACCATTGTTACACCATTACACAACGTGGCTGTGTCATTTTGTAACCATTGTTACATCATTACACAACGTGGCTGTGTCATTTTGTAACCATTGTTACATCATTACACAACTTGGCTGTGTCATTGTGTAACCATTGTTACACCATTACACAACTTGGCTGTGTCATTTTGCAACCATTGTTACACCATTACACAACGTGGCTGTGTCATTTTGTAACCATTGATAGACCATTACACAACGTGGCTGTGTCATTTTGTAACCATTGTTACATCATTACACAACGTGGCTGTGTCATTTTGTAACCATTGTTACATCATTACACAACTTGGCTGTGTCATTGTGTAACCATTGTTACACCATTACACAACTTGGCTGTGTCATTTTGCAACCATTGTTACACCATTACACAACTTGGCTGTATCATTTTGTAACCATTGTTACATCATTACACAACGTGGCTGTGTCATTTTGTAACCATTGTTACACCATTACACAACTTGGCTGTGTCATTTTGTAACCATTGTTACATCATTACACAACGTGGCTGTGTCATTTTTTAACCATTGTTACACCATTACACAACGTGGCCGTGTCATTGTGTAACCATTGTTACACCATTACACAACGAGGCTTTGTCATTTTGCAACCATTGTTACATCATTACACAACGAGGCTGTCATTACCTCATTGCTTATGCTTATGCCAGGACGCCCCTTTGCTGGGGCAGCTGTGCGCTATAAAAATAACATTAACATTAACATTATGACCCCTGACCTCCCCTCCAGGCCACGCCCACGTCCGGTGTCAATGACCCCTGACCTCACCTTCCTCCGTCATGCTGTTGTTTCCTGCGGCTGAAGCCCGGGCTGGGCCTCGGTTTGCCTACTAAGGATCCCCCCTGCTCCGGTCCGGCTCGGTGTCGTGGTGTATATATTCCCTAACAACCGGTTTATTACCTGAACTTGGCTTCCGGTCTCCGAGTTGTCTATCTCCCGGTCTTTAAGACTTGCCTGTCTTCCGGTCAGACGTGCTTCCGCCTTCTCCTCGTTGCCTGCTTTCCGTCCTAAGCTCCGCCTGTCTTCCGGTCCTCAACCTTGCTTCCGGTCAGTCGTGCTTCCTCCCTCTCCTCGTTGCCTGCCTTCCGGTCCTCACTCCGTCTTCCGCTCCCTCCTGCCTGGCCTGCAGGTCTTTGTTTCTCTTTTACTTGGGTCCAGGGTCTGGGTAGAGCTGGCCGGAGCAGGAGGAGGTGTTTGAATGAATTGTGAACCCCCCCCCCCCCCGCCCCCCCCCCGCCCTGACACCTCTTCGAGATCCTGCAGACGGTGAGTAAAGACACATCATACCAAAGATGTCATAAATATTCATAAACGCAGAGGCTCCCGGTTTATTCCCTGTCCAACCGCCGTCTTATGCTATTTAGTGTCTCCTGCCCCTGAAGGGCTGACCACCCCAGGATGGGGCCCTCTACTGAGATTGTGACCCCCCCAGGATGGGGCCCTCTGGGGAGGATGTGACCCCCCACGATGGGGCCTTCTGCTGAGGATGAGATCACTTGGATGGGGCACTCTGCTGAGGATGTGACCCCCCCCCAGGATGGGGCCCTCTGCTGAGGATGTGACCCCCCCAGGATGGGGTCCTCTGGGGAGGATGTGACCCCCCAGGATGGGGCCCTCTGGGGAGGATGTGACCCCCCCCCCCCCAGGATGGAGCCCTCTGGTGAGGATGTGACCCCCCCAAGATGGGGCCCTCTGCTGAGATTGTGACCCGCCCCCCCTCCCCCCAGGATGGGGCCCTCTACTGAGGATGTGACCACTAGGATGGGGCACTCTGCTGAGGATGTGACCCCCCCCCCCCAGGATGGGGCCCTGTGCTGAGGATGTGAGACCCCAGGATGGGGCCCTCTGGGGAGGATGTGACCCCCCAGGATGGGGCCCTCTGGGGAGGATGTGACCTCCCCGGGATGGGCCCCTCTGGGGAGGATGTGACTCCCCAGGATGGGGCCCTCTGGTGAGGATGTGACCCTCCCAGGATGGGGATCTTTGGGGAGGATGTGACCCCCCCCACAGCACCCCAGACCCCGCAGACGGTGAGTGCGGACGCATTGTATCAAAGATATCCCAAAGATCATAAAACACAGAGGCACCGGTTTATTACTTGTCTTAAATATTGTCTGTCTTGTATTACTTAATGTTCCTGCCGCCCTGAAGGGCTCAGCCCACACGAAGGAGAGCATGAGACACATCATGTCACGGGGTAGCAATGATATGTTTTTAGTTGTTCAGAACCCCCTTATTTCTATAAAACAATATTAAATGCGCTGTGCATCATCGTCTCCTTTTCAGGTCTCGTAGCGTAACAGCGCGTCACCGCTGTGTCCGCCAGTAGATCTTTTGTTACTGACTGTGCTTCCCAGGAGACATACCTGGCCGCGCGCATTGCCTCTTCAAGGAGGCGATTTCAGCGGGCCACGCGCTCGCGAACGCGCTCAGCTGCTGTCTCCTGGGAAGCACCAACACCACACACGCATGCGCATAAACAGAGACACACACACACACGAGCGCCCATGCACGCACGCACCCACCCACGCATACAGAGAACCCACCCCCGCCGTCGCATACACACACACACACAAGTGCACCGAGCGCCCGCCCACTTACCGCCACTCAGGACTTCAGCCGCCACCGCGGGGCTCTCTCTAGGGCATGCGAGCCCCGCGTCACCAGCACTGCTTCTCTCTGTGGGCGCGGCTTCTCTCCGTGGGCGCGGGCTTCACGGAACGGAAGTCCCGCCCCACGTTAGGTTTCGTTTTGCGTGCGCACAAACTCAGTAATGGCATCCAAGCTTGGTGATCTGTGATTTGCACCCGATCACAAGAATACTGCTGCAACGGGTCGGATTGGCAGGCGGAAGCTCTTAGAGCGTCGGATCCAGCGGGCGAGGAGGCCAGCGGCGACCTGGGGGCATACTCGCGCTGACGGAGGGGGCTTATGTTGTTTACCAGGGCAGGAGGGCTTTTATTGCAGAAATGGGGTATTTACCTTCAAGCAAAGCAGGGGAGGAGGTATTTAAAGCAAAACCAGGTGCGGGGGGAGGCGCAGACTCTAACGTCGGCCACGGGCGCCCATGTAAAGCAGGGTAGGAGACGGGGGCAAACTACGGTGAGGCGGTGGCTTATCCTCTAGTGTTTGAGAATAGGAGACACCCTGAGTTGCAGTACTGTGATATGTGGCATTTAATCAGACAATGGTAATTCAGTTTGTGGTGCATGCTGTATAATGCTCCTATTCAGCGCAGGCGACAAGGATATCTATTGTAAAGAAGACTTCTATGAGCAGGGCATCCACCTGAAGGTAGGCTATTACAAAAGGGGCAGTCGGTGCCAGGGGTGGCTTTAGAGCGGTGCACTAAAGCTGCAGAAGAATGCACTTATAGTGGAGGAGTGCAAAGCGCGCCTGAGAGCCACCAACTGCTCGGGGAGGAGGGCACTGCACTGCACTCAAAGATCCGGGAAGGAGGGCACTGCACTGGCGGGTCTGAGGAGCAGGGCACTGCACTCAAAGATCTGGGAAGGAGGGCACTGCAAGGTTTGAGGAGCAGGGCACTGCACTGAAAAGAGCAGAGAAGGGGGGCACTTCCCTGGAGGGTCTGGGGAGCAGGGTAGGGAACTGGAAGGTCTGTGGCAGCGGGGCAAGGCACTAGGGAGCAGGATAGACCCTCAGGACAGAGCAGCAGGTAGAACACTGCAGCGAGGAGCTGGGCACAGTGAGGAGCTGGGCAGGGCGCTCTCCGGTCAGAGGAGCAGGCAGGACACTGCACTGACCAGTCTCCGGAGCAGGATACTGCCCGAGGAGGAGCGCACTGCACTGACAGGTATCCTGTTGCACCAGCAGGTCTTGGCAGCTGTGCAGTGCAGAGCCCGCGGGGCTGGGGCTGCGGTGTGTGCACAGACAGCGGCGGGGGTAGGTGCACAGCAGGGCAGGAGCTAGGCAGAGGAGCGCTGCGCCCAGCTCCGGGGCCATGGGGCGCTACACGGGCCGCACCTGCCGGCTCATCTTCAAGCTGGTGATCACGGCCGTCTTCTTCGTGGTGGAACTGGTAGTGGGCTACCTGGGCAACTCCATTGCGCTGGTGTCCGACTCCTTCAACATGCTGTCCGACCTGATCTCGCTGTGCGTGGGCATCACGGCCTCGTGCGTGTCCCGCCGGGTGCTGCACGGTCCAGCCGCCACCTTCGGCTACGCGCGCGCCGAGGTGGTGGGCGCGCTCAGCAACGCCGTCTTCCTGACCGCGCTCTGCTTCACCATCCTGATGGAGGCCGTGCTGCGCCTGCTGTCCATCTGGCCATCTCTTTTCCCGGTTTGTCCCGTTCTCCTCCTCAATGCAAACGCTCCACTTCTTTCGCCGGTGGCTGCACAACCGAGAGCGCTTAAGCGATGTGATTCAAAGTATGCTAAAAATGTTATGCAACGCATTGTCATACACAATGCCAATAACTCAAACTTTAATGCTGCGAGACCTATTGCATTGCAAATGCTTGTTTAATAGCTCTGAAGAAATCAATGTGGCAAGAACAAAGCAGAAGGTAAAGAAGGGGGGCAAACCTGC